>NC_090930.1:921483144-921786175 GCF_040938575.1 Ambystoma mexicanum | reverse complement strand
GTACCATACCCCGGCCAGAAGGACCTTTTCGGCACCTTCACATTGACTATGTTGATATGATCAACATCTGTCAAGGCAATAGGTATATGATTGTAGTAGTATGCCCATTTTCTAGATGGATTGAAGCAGGGCCCTGTTCACACCCTGATGCGTTTAGAGCAGCCAAATTCATAGTAAGGGAGGTCTTCCCCAGATGGGGAGTGTGCGAGGTGCTAAGATCAGACAATGGCCCCCATTTCGCAAACGAAATGTTCCAGCATATCACATCCCTGCTGAACATTAAACACAAATTTGCATGTGCATACCACCCACAGGCTAATGGTGTATGTGAACGCCTGAATGGCTTATTGAAGGAGGCAATTGCTAAAATACAACAAACAACAAAGAAAAGTTGGTTGTATTGCCTTCCGTTAGCATTATTTGAGCTTAGAAACAGGCCAGGGTCCGACCACCACCTCACCCCTCACGAAGTGGTAACTGGACGACAAATGCGCCTTCCCCTAACACCAACATCAAGGGCATTCACCGACCACGAAAGTTCAGCGAATGTGTTAGGTGATGAAATGTATCAATATGTGTCTTCTTTGATTACTAGTGTCGTGTTTGTGTCTCAACAGCTCGAGCGCACACGGGGCGGGTCTACCAGCAATCAAGAAAAAGACAAAAGTACGGAATTGGGAAAGGAGAACTCGTGCAAACTTGCCAAAGGTGACCACGTACTACTTCGCAATTTCAATAGAAAGTGGAACCAAAAGAGGTTCACTGGCCCCCACCTGGTAGAGGACGTATCAACAAGAGCAGTAAAACTAAAGGATAAGCGTGCCTGGAACCACCTACATGACGTAAAGATTTACAAACTGCAGACCCGCCCCAGCGCCAACGACAGGTCCATTGAAAGAACAGCAACAACATCCCCGACAGCGGAAGAAAGTTCCACCACAGACAACGACCCAATTGTTCCCTCGGAAACAATAACTTACGAAGAAGGGGGTGATCCCCATGCTGCCCACCCCATGATCACTCGCTCAAAGAGTAAAAATACTTCCGCCATTTGAGCACAAACCCCCCCCATTGACTGCTAAGTACAGGTGTAGCTAAAACTGAAGGACATGTTTGCACTAATACACATGTAAACACGTGAATGTTCTCTTTTTCTCTCGCACATACAGGAACTGCGTAATATTGTATTGTTAAGAAAAGCTAATTAACAAATTCAGTGTGCAGGTGTAGATGGTGCTGCCAGACGATAACTACCCAGAGGAATTGTCACACCAATTTGTATATGAAATAAAGAGGCCAACATACTTAAAAAGGAGAAGGGTACGTGTCTACTACACAGCCTTCCTCCTGGCCATAGAATATCACATGCCCCACCTCCGCCCATACTTGCCGGTCTTAAGAGACCCATCACTTAGAGTAGCGTGGGAGCAGCTCTTCGCCTGGGCACTGAATGACTACTTGATAGGAAGAGCTTAAAACTAACATTTAATAACGAACACTTTTGAGAATTTTTAGGGGGGCAACTGTAACGTCGCAAGAATAAGCTGCCAGGACCGCAGCAAGGTAAGAGCAAAATGCCGGTGAAATTAGCATATGTAATAAAAATAATAGGGATTTTTATGATCACCTGGTTCTTGGATGCCTATATCTGGCAGTACAGCTATGCTATCGATTTTATTGCTGCACCCAAACTTAATATACCCCCGTCCTCTGCTGCAACAGGTGTTACGTCAGGTGGTAATAGTAACATCGCACCCAAGCAAAATAGAGTTAAACGCAGCACATACTCAGACAATAAAGGTATTGATAATTATGTACAAGATTCAGCACACGTCACAAACAACATATGGTACCAGCACATGACCCGCATTGGTAAGCAGACAACTGAGGATAGCTGTTACGTTTGCTCATTAATACCATACGCCATGAGCGCTTCACGAACATTTGTTGCCACAGAAATAGATGAAAAAACAGCACAGTGCATAATATATTTGGCCCTGTTCCAAACGAAAGGAAGGTTTCAAGGAACAGTAGTGCACATGACATGGAAGACACGAGACTCATACCCATATGAAAACAACTTCCTCAAGACCTATCTGAGTTATCACAAGACCAGTTTACATGCTGAAGCATTCAGGTACATAACAAGTGGCCCTGCAAAAGGAGAAACAAAGAAGGTAACACTGCAGTATCTACCATGTGATTGGTACGCCACTGAAGTTTCGGGTAAACAAGGATGTTGGGAAAGGCCGCTACTGACGATAACAGGAAAGGTGTACCTGGGCAACAACTGGGAGATAGGAGTAATTGGCAGCAACATGGTAACAAAAGAAACTATCTCAACTATCGAGACACACAATCATCGATGTTGGACGACGTGGATCAAATATGTACCAATGCTCACGTGGGTAGAAGAAGATGAAGACCCGATAACTATACTACCATTGACTGCGCCCAAAGTATGCTACCAGCATAAAGGAGAGGTGGACGTAGGATATAACACCAATTGTGCAAGCCTGATGGAGTTACCTGAGGGGGGAGCGGGAACAGCAGTAATAATGGACCATTATTGGGCCTGTGGAGAAAAGGCATATCATACACTGCCTCCCCTGTGGAATGGTGTGTGCACAATGGTACACGTCAACGTACCATCACTAGTGGTACCTAAGAAGCATGTCGATGTGGCGAAATTTCCTAAAATGGATGAAGGAGATAAGAGAAGAAAGAGATCTGCACCACTTCAGAAGGAGCAAGGAAACAGGACCAACAGCAATGACACTGTCCTAAATAGGAGAAAAAGACAAGGAGAGCCATTGACAGGAAATTACCTGTGGGGAAGGTCGGAAACGGAACTAACATCAATACCGCCAGAACACAGACTATTCAGCAGAGCAGCAATGTTCTTCTCCTCAATAATACATCCGGGACTGCAGGCATACGCAAACGCAAAATGGCTCCAAATAACCAGGTGGGAACTAATGATGACCATCAATTCAACAGTAAATGGGTTCAACGCAATTAAAGAGGAGCTGCGAGCTGTCAGGATGGTAGCACTCCAGAACAGATATGTATTGGACCTTCTCACAGCAATGGAAGGAGGAGTTTGTGCAAAGATAGGACAATCTTGCTGCACGTTCATACCTGCCAACGATGCTGACAATGGTACACTGACAGAAGCAGTTTCACAACTGGCCCAGATGCACTCCAAAATGATGGACGACAGTAACGGTGTAAACAAGGATAAGAGCTGGTTTTCACTATTATGGTCATGGATGCCATCTTGGCTGTCAGATGGACTGAAAATAATAGTGGGATGTGCTATTTTGGCTGGAGCTGCCCTGATCATAATTAGATTTTGGAAGGCCCGGAAGGCACGCACGACTGACGAGTTGCTGGAAATGGTGGGAATGCACCCCTTAATGCCAGCAGATGACGGCCAGAATACAGGTGTGATAATACAAGAAAGGGAGAAGTTGCGCACCCAAATCATCACCAATCATCTAGACCCACCATCAGTGAAGATCGAGAATCCAAGGAACCCCAGGAGCTACATAGGAAGATGGGTATACTGTACTCCTGGAGGAACATGTGAATACATGTATTGGTCATTTGAAGATCATGTGAACCATTATGGACATCTCGGAGGGATAACTAAGATATGGAGAGTAAGAGGAGATAACGAGAAGGATATGTTTGTGGTCGACAAGTCGACCAGAGGGGGGACTGAAGTGGGAGAATGGAAGACCAGGCTCCCGTCCTTCACCTCTCGCGCTTGGCCTAGAGGGTCACGGCCCAGACACCCGCCGCGAGAAGAGTTTGTCCAGTTACCAGACGACCAGGTACCCTGGTACAGGAACATACGGATGTGTCCACCTGCCTGCCCAGCAGTCCGCACTGGCCATGCCGACACCTGCGGCTCGGATCAGCTAGACTAAAGACCACACGTCGTTAGAGATGCCATGACGACCTAGACGACGGGAAGCACATCTGTACAAATATACACACTTAACATTTCCACACCAATCTACACGAAGAACATACTCAGTGCTCTGACATAGGCGACAGACATACTCACGGACGTACATCTTTATTATTTTTACATAGGCTTTCAGAATGCAGAAACGCAAGATGCATCATGAACTCATCTATAACGCCGCTTGCTCACGCTTCTCTTGAAACCCGTTACCACCATGAGAGGTATAATAGAAACACGATACTGGTCATGGAAATATATGCCACTATGACCTAAAGCACCCATGTCCGAAATGGATCACTATACACCAGGCCCAAGTAGGCCTCAAGCAAGAGTTCCCGTGGACATTAACAAAGCAAAAGTCAGGTTGCTGATCCTGCAGAATGAGCCTGGTGGAGAAATCAGCCAAGGTCGCAATGTTGCAAACCCACATCCAAGAACAAATCATCAAAGGCACGATGTTGCAACCTCGCACTCCGCATACCAACGTTAAAGTCATATCTACAAATTAAACCAGACACACAGTGGAAAAGCAATATTAATTGTGCAGAATTGTGCCTCAAACACGGTCCCGCCCCACGTGACCAAGCCGAACCTGACGAGATGCCAAAACCCAGGAGAGAAAAGGCGTCTGGGTCCCTCACTACGAGACACAGGCCGAGACACGTGAAAGGCTCAATGAACACCTGCTACAGTGGGAGCGGTCAGCCTTCCACCTATGAATAAATCCTCACATTGTCTGCACGTACCCATATTGAAACATTGTTGCAAACACAGGTACACCGAGAGCTGGGAACAACGGTGGTCCCAGGCTGGGGAGCTCACGGATGCACCAATCAGAACATGGGGCTCTTATCTCAGACGTCAGTAACATTAGCCAATCCTCAGAGGTCTTCATGTAACAATTCTTATGTATCTAATTATAGGGACAACCCAGATATACCACCTGACTACACCTTGACCACTAATATCATTCTCTATATGTGTACTATACTAACCCTACCACTCGAGCAACCAATTAAGAGTGGCGATAGGTTTTTTTGTTAACTTTCTGAAGTGACGCAAGTAGCGCGTCATAATGCAGTAAAAAGGGCCTGCGAGCCCCACAATTGTGTGTGTCAGGACGAACGCGTGCGCTCCTTGACCCATCCCTGCCGTTTGCATAATAAACAGCAGAGTCGCCTTGTGTGTGTGTCTCATACTCTATCTCATCTGGGATATACGGGAGGAGTTGGAGCCTCCCTGCCCGGAGGTCTGCGGACGGCCCGGCCGACCCCGGCAGAATTTCCCCCCGACAGTACGTTTATTCCAGGGGTGCGCGGGAAGTTTCACATGCAATTTTGCTGTCAGAGTGGTGTACTGAATTTCGGGGGTGCGCGGGGAGTCCTACACGTGAATTGGCAGTGTGGGTCCTCCCAGGTGTTCCCTCTATACCCTCCACGGCCCCTGCAGGCAGCCCACACCACAGGGGACTACCCTGCACCCCTGGTCATGTCCCGCAGGCAGCCCATCTACCATGGGCCTGCCCCCCAGCCAAGCCACATATCAGCTTGCACTACTGATCACCCACTCATGTCCCCCTGCACCCCCACCCCCCAGCAGTCAGGGGCACCTGCCAGCAGGCCCCCACTCATGTCCCACTCATGTCCCTTTGTACCCCCACCCCCCAACAGTCAGGGGCACCTGCCAGCAGGCCCCCACTCATGTCCCACTCATGTTCCCTTTGCATCCCCACCCCCCAGCAGTCAGGGGCACCTGCCAGCAGGCCCCCACTCATGTCCCCCTAAACCCACACCCCCGAGAGCCAGGGACACCTGCCAGCAGGCCCCCACTCATGTCCCCCTGCACCCCCACCCCCCAGCAGGCAGGGGCACCTGCCAGCAGGCCCCCACTCATGTCCCTTTACACCCCCACCGCCCAGCAGTCAGGGGCACCTGCCAGCAGGCCCCCACTCATGTCCCCCTGCACCCCCACCCCCCAGCAGTCAGGGGCACCTGCCAGCAGGCCCCCACTCATGTCCCCCTGCACCCGCACCCCCCAGCAGTCAGGGGAACCTGCCAGCAGGCCCCCACTCATGTCCCTTTGCGCCCCCACCCCCCAGCAGTCAGGGGCACCTGCCAGCAGGCCCTCACTCATGTCCCCCTGCACCCCCACCCCCCAGCAGTCAGGGGCACCTGCCAGCACACCCCCACTCATGTCCCTTTGCAGCCCCACCCCCCAGCAGTCAGGGGCACCTGCCAGCAGGCCCCATTCATGTCCCTTTGCACCCCCACCCCCAGCAGTCAGGGGCTCCTGCCAGCAGGCCCCCACTCATGTCCCCCTGCACCCCCACCCTCCAGCAGTGCAGGGCACCTGCCAGCAGGCCCCCACTCATGTCCCACTCATGTCCCCCTGCACCCCCACCCCCCAGCAGTGAAGGGCACCTGCCAGCAGGCCCCCACTCATGTCCCACTCATGTCCCCCTGCACCCCCACCCCCAGCAGTGCAGGGCACCTGCCAGCAGGCCCCCACTCATGTCCCACTCATGTCCCCCTGCACCCCCACCCCCCAGCAGTGCAGGGCACCTGCCAGAAGGCCCCCACTCATGTCCCACTCATGTCCCCCTGCCCCCAGGTCACGCTGATCCTCAATCATGGCCCTTATGGCCAGCCTCCCCAGCCCAAAGACCCAACCAAGTATTGCATCCACTCACATAGAAAAGGCAATTACATGATACAACCCCAATGGCAAGTATGTAAATGAACACATGTCTGTCACACACACACAATGGGTGCAAGTGAATGTGAAAACCCATATCATGACATGCATGAAACCAATGAGATAATACCACACATCGAAGTATGAAGAAAAAATGTATTAAACACAACATGAATATAATTAAAATCCAACACACAACAATGGGAATAATAAAAGAAAAGCTGCATGTCCGTAAAAGAATAAAAACAAGAAATCATAATCCAAAGAAATCCAAAAGATATGGTGTCCAAAGTCACAGTCCAACAAAGCAAATCCAAGGGAAAAAAGAAAGTGAAAACCATTGCTCCATGGTGAAAATAAAAAAAGGAGAATAATCCAACGGTGAACTATGTACAGATGAACAATCCAGGGTCCATGAGCCCAACTGATGAAATGAAACCTATCAAAAATACTACCTAATAAAAAACTATATACAAAAACGTTGTGCATTGTCCAAGCGCAAACAAAATAAAGAAAAAACGAAAGGAAACCTAACACTATCTAACTATAAACAATGGTGGCGGGCAAGTCCAGCGGCTCACTCTGTGGTGTCCCGGGCCAGGGCATCATTGAACTCCATGTCTATTTGCCGCAGGTTGGCCTCTGTCCTGGCCCCGAGGTCTCGCAGGGAGGCACTCATGGCCTGTTCCAACTCCCTGCGAGTTGCCTCGAGGCACTCTGCCCGCCTCAAAGCCCGACGCTTGGAGAACTCTGCCCTGACCATGGTGAGCCGCGCCTCTTCCGCCCGCCGCCGCTCCGCACCTATCTGCCGGCCCAACCGGTGTCACACAGAAGACACTCCCATTCCTGGGTCCTCCTGCCCTCTGGCCGATGCCTGCCCCTCCGATGTTGATAGCCCCGAGCCATCATTGCTCCCACCTAGAGCCTGCTCCTGCTGCTGCTGTCCATGTGCCGTGTCTGATGGTGCCTGCACATCCTCCATCAGCTGGTCTCCAGTTGTGGTGTCCACCCCTGCTGGGCCGCCGACTCCCGACTGTGGGATATGAGCTCCACCAAGCTGGCTGTGTTGGTCGGGCCAGGTCCATCGGGGGGCCCTGGTGGTATCTGGGCCGGAAGACGGTGTGGAGAACGACTGCCGCATAGTCTCCACAGAGGAGGAGAGGTCCGCCAGAGTGCGCGACACATGAAGAACCCACCAACCAGGGCCCCTCCCAGCAGTGCCACGTCACGACGCTGCTCTCCGTGATGGCGTGCGTTCTCCGGCCAGGAAGAACGCACGTCATCATGAATGACACGCGTGCGCAACGCGACACCATGCAGGACGGAGCCCATACGTTCGTGGGACCCCTCGTCCGCTGGTAGTGGAGAGGCAGATGACATGGCACTCTCCCCTACCTGCAGACGGGCCTGGGACGGGGCCTCCCTGCTGGTGCATGGTGGTGCAGTCACAGGGTCAGGGACAGCGACATGCACAGGCCCCTCCGCGGTGACCTGTGCTGCCTCCTGACCCTGGCCCTGGACTGCACCACTTGCACCAGTGGTACTACCCCCACCAGGCCCCATCTGCGGCTCAGTAGCAGGCTCCTCCTCCTCTGTGGAGACCATCAACCTGGATGTCTCCACACCGTCTTCCACCATTGGAAGCCCCTGTGGGGGCTCACCCGGCCCTTCCGCCACAGCCGTTGTGGCAGACGCAGCACCAGCCCCCTCGCTCCCGGATGATGGTAATTCCTGGGAGGGTGGCTGGGCCTTGCGTCGCCACCCAGTGGAGGCACCCCCGTCGTTTGGCTCCACAGCGCCGTCTCCACCTTCTTCTTCACTTGACGCTGCGTAGAGGGAGACATAGAACACAAGCATCAGGGTACAGTACAGGAAGCAATAACACATGAGTGGCACTGTCAAATGTCACTTCCATCCTGTCATTCCACAACACATGGGTGAATGCACACAACACACATGCAGAAACAGTCCCGGCGCCTGCAATCAACATCCACATCCATGTAGAAGGGCCCCTGTAAACCAAGATGTTGCCTTCAAAGTCACATGCATCCATGGTGTTTCAAAGTCACACACACACATGTGCACCATACATGTACATGACATCAGCACCCATTCCTCACCCCCCCTCCATGTCCAGGAACAGAGACAGCCATGCTTTCATGTGTGCATTCCGCATAGAGCTCCCCATGTTGCATTAAAACACATGCACCAACCATGTGGTTCACACATAACTGGTCTCACATGCATGACCATGATGTCCCTGCACACACACATCCATACATGGCCTATGTCACACATACAGGCAAGCATCAGACTTCCAGCACACTGCAACATGCCCTGTCTCACACAGCAATGCTTGGCCACTTACCGCTCAACTTCAGACGGGTCTGCCTCCGAAGGATCTGGGCTTGGAGCGCTGGGCCTACGCGTTCCAGGACCCACATCTGGATGTTACTCATGCGTGCCCGGTCCCCCTCTGCGAGGCGCCGGGCCTTGTGGAGGGTCCTGGACCTGAAGTCCTCTCAGCGCTTCTTGACGTGCTTGATGTCGTGGGTTGCCACCCCCTCTGCATTGATGGCAACCACTACGTTCTCCCAGATCCTCTCCCGTCCTTCCTTGTTGGTGCGTGATGTTCCGAAGAGGGCATCATAATGCCCCATGACTTGCTCCACCAGGACACCAACTTCGGTGGCAATGAAGCCGGTGGCCCTCTGCCTCTCTGGCTGGGGGTTGCCAGTGGTGCCAGATGGAGATGTGCCCGACATGGCAACCCCAGAGGCAAGAGTGGGTGGGCAACTGAGTCCTGGGGCTGGGCTGTGGAGCGATGGAATCCCAGTCGGGAGTGTTCGGTTCCAGCAGGGGTGGTCACAGCAACTACACCGCTGGCTGACGTGCAGGCAGCAAATGGCTGGGCATGTGGGCAGCAGGCAGTCAGGCAGCAGCAGATGGCAGGTGGGAGCATGCTTGGGGCTCTGGGGGGCAGTAATTCGGCCTTCTGGGCAGGAGCGTGGTCTTTTGTGTGTTTTCGCGTGGCCAGCTTGATATGGAGTGATTTGGAACGTGAAAAAATTGCACATCAGCGTGTAATTCGAGGAAAGGGCCTTAGCGCGTAAGCGTGTCAGCACACGCATGCGATTTCATTGGACCAAAGGCCCTTAGCGCGTAAGCGCGTAAGTTACATTACGCGCACGGCCATTTCCCTCATAGCACGTGATGACAGAGCACACGTTGAAAAACTGCACGTCCGAGTGTCATTGCGTGTAATTGGAGGTCTTTTCTGATTTTTTGTTGGGCCTGTTTCCTCAAACAGAGTTCACTTCTCATTTTGTCCTGTCTCCTCAGACAGCGTACAATTCTTCTTTTGGCGGGGGGCGTGCGCATATTTTTCACATTCTTTTTCCAGGCAGACGGTGAGTTCCGCACGTACTTCGCAACTGTGCTTGCCCCGTGTGTCACGTTCCCCTTCAGAGGTCATTGTAGGCTGTGTGTATTACACATACGCTTATTTTTGTGTTTCTGGGTGCCACAGCGTAGTGCGGGTTCATTTTTTCACGCACATGGTCTACGAGGGGTTGTGTGCACGTTAATTTTTGATTTTGGGCTGCCTGTGCGTTGCGTGACCCGTCATCTTCCCTCAGGGATCACAGACAGCCTTGTTAGAGCACTAGAGCTCTAATATATTACCCCTTTGACCCCCAATTGCCCAGGACAATAGTTTACTGCAACTCCCATACGCACAACAATATCAGTGCCATGGTTGGGAGGCGACCAAGCGGTAAGGGAGGCAAAGGTGGCCGACGTTCAAAAGGTGGGCGTGGTGGGCGCGGTAGGGGACGTGGCCGGGATTTGCAGGGTGCCCCTATACCCCCATGTGTGGAGGAACAATCATGGACACCCATGCCCCCCCCATGGTTGAGGGAAACGTGGCTGACACCATCCCAGCTCAGCCCCTGTTGGACCAGCCCATTGTGGCACCTGACCTGGTACAGGATGACTCCCAGGCTGACTTCCAGGTCAGCAAGTCTAGGCCACGTGTGGCGGTGCAAGTTGTTGTCACCAAGCCACGTGGATCTGGGGCAGCTATGTCATCTGCTGCCCCAAGTATGCAGGGTGGGGAGGCTGCAGGGGCAGCTGCAGCTCCATCCGCCCCAGCTCTGACTCTCCCAGCCAGGACAGTGTCAGTCCAGGTCCATCAAACTGACGTTCCCCCTGCCAACATTACCCTGCAACCAATTCCTGCATCAAGACCTATGGTCATTGTGCATTCCCACACTCCTACTATCCAGTCCATCGGTGATTCTGCCGCGACTGATGAGAATGGCGTAAGCCACTCTGACTCCGTTCCACCTTTAAAGAAGAGGAAGAAGGGTGCTCTGGCACAACAGGCTGAGACCCCAGACACGGCTACACACTCCGGCACGTCAAGGAAGCCTTGCTTTAATGACGCGGAACTTGATGCACTTGTGTCCTATGTGTCGGCACATAGCCGCAAAATGTTGGTGACTGCAGGGTGCAAGACCACACCTGGTCAACGTAGGGCACACTGGCAGACCATCGCCGACCGCATAAGTGCCCTTGGATTTGTGAGGCGCACAGCTGATGATTGCTACAAGTGGTGGAATAACCTGAAACGCAGAGCAAAGACCAAGCTGGCCTCAAATCATGCCGCTACTCTGGTGACTGGCGGTGGGTCTCCACAAGAGGACAATGAACTCACTGAACATGAGTCTGTTGCTGGGGCCTTCATCACAGAGGAACAGATCCAAGGTGTGGGAGAACTACCTGATTATGATGCATTGTCCGGTGAGTGCTCATGCATGTGTGTGTAATGCATGTGTATGTTGTTTGTGTGACGGGTTCTGATTGAGTGCCAGGTTAGGGTGTGTGTGCCTGAGTGGTATGGGTCACCCATGTGCTTCATCCAAAACATTCACTGGCCTTGGATTTGGGTGTGACAGTATCCCTTCTGCAACACAGTAGTAATTTAGCACAACCTTACGGCAGTTGCCCTTGAAGTGGCATCTTGCAACAACATTGTTTGTATTTTTCAGTGTTCGTTCAGGCTGATTGTTTCAATTCTCCCACTTTTTCTACGCATTCCTCAGCCCTTTTGTCACATTTGTGACATGCTTCTGTCATTAATGAACCCCACATTGGCCCACATGTGTTACCTTGTTAGGTGAATGGTTTGACCATTCAGGCTTATTGAGTATTGGCCTGATCACATACATTTTTGTGGCCTGTTTGAATGTGGAACATGATAGTTGTTTCCTGTCATGTTGAAGTGCACAACCATTGATGTGTACATCGGCCTGCAATCACTGTATTTTTGTACACTGGATGTGTTGCAGTGTGTGGCTCATGCGTATTTTGTCACACTATGTAGCATTTTTCATCTCATCATGTCCATCTCACATGGATGGCTGACAGTACTCATTCACTGGTTTTAAGTAATGGGTAATCCCTATTTTTTGTTGACGGGGGGTCTCATCTGGAGGAAGGGACAATCTATAAGGGAGAAAAGTGAAAAACAGATGGACTACCCCTCTCTTTTAGTCTTGTATGGATCTTACGTGAGCGTTAAAGGCAACCTAACTATGTCATTAGTTAGGAAGTCGCAGGCGGAGAAAAATTGAACTAATCACTCCAACTTGTAACAAAGGTTCTGTCTCTTTAATAGTTGTAAAACATCTTTAAAAAGCATTTTTAAATTGATACTCAATCATATCACTCATTCTACATACATCTCATCTAACAGGGGAGTTCTAAAGTGAATATAAATCTTTGTAGGCATAACATTTCAGTTTGAATATGCATTTTTGACATGGGAAAAAAACATTTGATTTTCCTTAAACAGTCGACATATGTTTCGGCCCGTTATGATATACCACTTTTGTCAGCAGTGGTCACCAGACTAAGTATAAGGCCATCTTCAGGACACCAATTGCTTTGTAGTTGATCAATCTTGATCCCCTTTTAGTACATACACACGTCTGCAAAAGAATTTTTTCATACATCAGTATACGTCTATTAATCTTGTGTAAGACTCTGCTGTAAGACATTTGTTTTTTTTAAAAACGACAGAACAAGTTGCGTATCTCCACTTTGACTAAATTTAAGAGCGATGGCTAGTTTTATGTTATACTAAACCTGCCTTTACCCCACTAAGTCCATATTGTGCTATTTAGACTGGTTAATTAAAACAACAGGTGCCATTAAAACAACAGGTGCCATTTCTAAACAGTTGTTTTAATTAACTACAGGCACCAACATCACAGAGCGCAACTTAAGTTACCTTCGCGAGAATTTTTGAGTACAACAAGCTCAGACAGCGAGATAAACCGCAGAATTCTAGTCACATAAATACAAGATGTGGACATGTAAGTGTTTTTAATATTTAGTAATTTTTAAAAAATGTTAAAAGACAAGTTAAAGTGTAGGGTTTTCCATTAAGTGACAAAAACCTGAGACGAGGGTAGTTGTACAGTTAGTGACACCGTTTGTCTAAGTATTCTCAATAGTCTAAATAGCACAATATGGACTTAGTGGGGTAAAGGCAGGTTTAGTATAACATAAAACTAGCCATCGCTCTTAAATTTAGTCAAAGTGGAGATACGCAACTTGTTCTGTCGTTTTTAAAAAAAACAAATGTCTTACAGCAGAGTCTTACACAAGATTAATAGACGTATACTGATGTATGAAAAAATTCTTTTGCAGACGTGTGTATGTACTAAAAGGGGATCAAGATTGATCAACTACAAAGCAATTGGTGTCCTGAAGATGGCCTTATACTTAGTCTGGTGACCACTGCTGACAAAAGTGGTATATCATAACGGGCCGAAACATATGTCGACTGTTTAAGGAAAATCAAATGTTTTTTTCCCATGTCAAAAATGCATATTCAAACTGAAATGTTATGCCTACAAAGATTTATATTCACTTTAGAACTCCCCTGTTAGATGAGATGTATGTAGAATGAGTGATATGATTGAGTATCAATTTAAAAATGCTTTTTAAAGATGTTTTACAACTATTAAAGAGACAGAACCTTTGTTACAAGTTGGAGTGATTAGTTCAATTTTTCTCCGCCTGCGACTTCCTAACTAATGACATAGTTAGGTTGCCTTTAACGCTCACGTAAGATCCATACAAGACTAAAAGAGAGGGGTAGTCCATCTGTTTTTCACTTTTCTCCAGTACTCATTCACTGACATATGGATGTCCTTGTGGAATGTACCATGGCTATGGTATATGCCATCTGTCTGATGGCATGTGTTATGTATGTGTATTGGACATGCCACTCACAGGCCAATGTGTGATAGCAGTGCTACCCAGTATGCAGCAAATGTGTTGCTCTTCCATCTTGGTGTCATCAGTGTCTGCCTTTTGCCTCCCCTTCCAACTCAGTGACAGTGCATGCATGGGAGGCTTATGGTCATGTGGGACATGTGTAAATCATGTCCTGGTTCTGTAGCTTGTCAGGCCTATTTGTGTGCTATGGTGCTAATGCCTGTTTCCATTTTTTGTCTTTCATGTTTTTGCAGGGGATGACGCACTAGATGCTGTTGAGGTTGAGGAGATGGTGCAGACCCAGGAGGAATCTCAGGCACGACCGGGCACCAGTGGGGGACGTGGTGTGGTGGTGGGTGAGAACCCAATCTTGCTGCAGGCCATTCTGTCGAGGGGTGTCTCTGGGTGCACCTCCCCAGACCTCTATTCAGGTGCTGATTCGGATGATGAGACCTATGTGCCGTTGCAGGTAAGTGTTTCTAGCAGGGATTCTGTTCTGTCCAACCCACCTGCACCAGGGGTAGAACCCTCTATGGGGATGTCAGTGTTGGTAAGTCCGTCTTTGGCGGTTACAGATGCAGGGTCACACTCCACAACATCTGATCCTGTTCCTGGGCCAGCAGATCAGAGGGGGAATGCAGTCCTGCAGCCTCAGGCATTGCCAGCACAGCAAGGCGCAGATCGCCTTGCCCCAAACAGTTGTGGTGCCTGCCGACGCGGTGGCCGTACGCCACCAGGCAATACCGTATGGGAACAATCCATGTACGGTATGGCAACCCAACAGGCAGCATGAGTTGAGATGATGGCTCAAGCAATGGAGAGGGTGGCCATTTCCATTGTCCCCCCTGAAAGGCAGATGGAGCAACTACAGCAGGCAACAGACTCCATTTGCCAATCACACAGGGAAGACATGTTGGCGTCCAACAGGGACCGATGGGCGGCACTGGAGACTCTACACCAATCGATATCAATAGAGTCGCAGGGCCACAGGGAAGCCCTGAGGGTAGAATTCCATCACCTCAGGGAGACTCTTGTTGACCTTGAGGCTTCCACTAACTTGAGGACAGAACAGCAGCTGGAGCGGCTCACACGTTCGCTCTCAGCTGAGATGCAGGCAACTCGGGATGAGATCCGGACATCACGTCAGGTGCTGCATGGGGATCTCCGCACTATAATCCTCCAGAACGAGACCCTCCACACCGCATGCTTGCTGCCATGAAGGACCATACCAGGGCTTTGCGTGGGCTGCCTTCCATAGCACCACCACCTCCTGATGCAGCAGCAGAGGGTGATGAGAGCGACAGCAGCAGTTCTCCCACATTGGCATAGCCGCGCAGACCATGAGCCCATGGAGGTGTTTTATTTTCCCAACATCCACACAGGTGGCTGTTGTGCGCACCCTGTTCGGACCTCCTGGGTGGCCTCCCCCTACCCTGGCCCCCAAATGGCCATTTTTGATTTTTGATTTTTTTTTACAGTGTGTTGCCTTGTGTGGATCCCGTGGGCATCCACTCTATCCCGGCTGGGCACATGCAGGCTTGTCCTGAGTTTGGGTTAGATGCTTGGGTTCGTGAGACACACACCCCTCCTGCTTCCCATTTCCATGGGCTTGCAAAGGGTGTGCCCAAGTGACAGTGAATTACACAGTGACGTTGGACTCCCATGAGCTGTGTGGGCAGTCTGTAGTCAATACTGTGTATACATTCCTAGTGGATATTGTTGTTGTATTGTACACTGCATGGTGTATTGATATGTGCTTGTGCATCCATGTCTTCCTCCTAATTTGTAGGTTCATTCCGCATGTCTTCATAAGGCCGTCTACTTTGGAGATGGAGTTCATGTTGTAAGCAGTGCACTTACACATTTGCGTGGTAGCAACACTGTACAGTTGGAAGGGGTCGATGTGCTGGCATAATCAGGTTGTAAGACTACGACTACTTTAACTTAGTACTGTCATGTTTTTGCTATGTTTGAGGTTGTGTAGCTGCATTGTATTGTTGTTAAGTATTTGGTCCTGTGTGTTGTTAGTTCTACATTGCTGGGAGCATATTGTGTGTGGCCAGTTTCCATTAGGGACACTGTACTTTGTGACACTTGTGTCAGGTTTTGGGGATTGCTTTGTTTGCTCTCACATAGCATGACATGCCATGGTGTGTCTTCGGTGGCGGTGCTGAGGAGGGGTTGGGTGACATGGCACTGTTGTCATGTTGTTTTTTGCAAGGGGGTAATTAATTTAGCAGCATAGAAGTGTGTCTTTTGATGACACAGCATTGGTGGTGTTTGTGTAGGTAGGGATGCACACAATGTAATACTTCCAGGTGACCAATCTCAGGCTGGTATGGTTGAGACAGTTGACTGTCCCTCATGTCATCATCATTGATTGTCAGCTGGTATGTGCCAGGGCTATGTGCACTCCACAGGGGTGTGATTTTAGGTGAAGTAATTAGCCACAAGCTGCGTACGAGCTGCCTCACCCCGTGCCCTTTCCCCTCCCATGCGCAGCGGCCGTGCATGTGGTTGTGGATGTGGGGGCACCACCATGTCCATGGGCAGGTCCCGGCGTGTTGCAATGTTGTGCAGGACACATGCTGCCACTATGATCCTGCACACTACTGCGGGAGCGTATAACAGCTGCCCGCCAGAATGGTCAAGGGAGCGGAAGCGTGACTTGAGCAATCCGAATGTACGCTCCACTATGCCCCAGGTTGCAATGTGGGATGTGTTGTATCTTAACTCGGGTGGGGTGGTGGGGTTCCGAATTGGCGTCATCATGTGGGTGCTCAGAGGGTAGTCACTGTCCCCTGGGGAGGTAGTGATGGGTATCATTAGTGGGGTTGTGACATTACTCAGTATCTGACATGCATGCATGTGCTGTGGCATTTATACTCACCGAGCAGCCATGTATCGCCATGCCGCCCTGCTTCTAGGTCCCGGTTTAGGGTTGACATTCTGTAAATAAAACTGTCGTGGGTGGACCCTGGATAGTTGGCATATACTGAGGTGATGATTCCTTTGGCATCACATACTACCTGCACGTTGATGGAATGCCAGTGCATTGTGGTTTCTATAGATGTGCTCTGATGCCCTGGGGGGACGTAGAGCCACATGGGTGCAATCAATGGCACCTAGGACTTTGGGGAATTGTGCCACCCCGTAGAAATCCTGGACGGCAGCCTGCCTTTCTGCAGGTGTTCTGGGCAGGTATATGTGCCTGCGGACTGATGGGCGTGCAGTCATGATGGCCAAGACCTGGTGTAGGCAGCGTGACTGCGTGGCCTGTGACACCCCCCACACTATAGCACTTGTCCACTGAAATGATCCAGTGGCCAAGAAGTGCAGTACATTGAGGACCTTCTCCAGGGGGCTGAGTGCTTGGGAGCACAGGGTGGGTGATGTGAGGTCATCCTCCCACTCACTCACCAGGTCGAGTATTATGTGAGGTGGAAACCTGTACCTCCCATACACCTGGTCATCAGGCATCCCAAAAAGGCTGGTTCTGCGTGTGAAAATTCTGGGCCTGACTATCCTCCTCCTGCGGTATCCCACGACCACTGCTGCTAGGAACGGTATATTCAACCTGGCGTCTGAGCTTGTTTGTTGTTTGCGCGCACTTTTATGCTGCGCGGGTCCACGTATGCCTGCTTCCTGCTGGCGTACGTGTTTCCGGATTAGCGCATCTTTTTTGGCGCACGCGTTAGCCCCGTTCGAATCCATGAATACGTGTTTTGAACGTGCGTGTGGGCGTTCCGCGCATTTGCCTCCTGTACTTCCCCGTGACGCCCACATTTTCACGTGTTGTTCCCCATTCCGCGTGTCACGCCCCATGTTCGTCCTACTTTTGTTGTGTGCGCCGCGCTATGTGCGATTTCGCTGTGCGCATAGTGCACGCTGTTTGGAGACGTGTGCGCCAGCGTGCGGCACGCAGAATTTTGGCGCACATCCTGGGATTTACAGGCGCACGGACTTCCATGAATCGCTGAGCGTGGGTTTTGCTGCGATTTTCGCACTGGCACTGCGATTCGCACGCTTTCGCAGAAAATTTCAGCGCACATTAATTCCATGAATCGGCCTGTCTACCTGTAAAATGTGTTGGATAAAAGCAAACCTGAGAATAAAATGTGATCGCCAATGTCCCCATAAGGTTAGCATATTGGCTTCAAAGATCTAGCTTGGATAGACCACACTCACTCACAATTTCACTCACTCACTCACTCACTCACTCACTCACTCACTCACTCACTCACTCACTCACTCACTCACTCACTCACTCACTCCCTCGCTTACTAATGCTCACTGAGGCCCTAACTCATTCCCTCACCCACACAGTCACACCCTTTGACTCTCTAGCAGACGGAATCGCTCAGTATATCACACAAATATTTCCTATAAATGAAAACCGCGATAAACAAGTTGTTTATTCAATCTGTTAAAATTTTAAAAATCCCAAACAAACTTCCCAGAATCTTATAAGCCACTCATAGCCACACCGATGCTAGCAGATCCTTCCCACTACTGCAGAAGTAAACTGGTAGAATTTGATAGATGCATTGGCAAAGCCATGTTGAAAAATGTGCAGAACAACTAGAAGCTAAGAAACCACATGGAAGACAGGAAGTGAAAATGTCAACATATTAAAAACCAGGGCACAACAACCCACAATTTCAGAAACACCATAGCTGAATATCTATTCAAGTTGTCCAACTCGTTTGCCAAAAAGGACATATTAAAAGCCTCAGGTCTGTGATGTGCGAGTCACGGCGTGCGCATGCGCGAGCCTCGTTCTGGCTACGCGCATGCGCAGTGAAAAATAAAGTGCGCCCGTGCGGGCAGTTGCCGCCGGGACGCCAACCGGCCAACACCGTGTCCCGTGTGTTCTTGTGTGTGTGAGTGAGTGCACGAGTGCATGCAGCAAGGCCCGAGGCACGGGCGGCCACACAACATCGTGGCGACGAGGCGGGATGCAAGCGGGGCGTGGAGTAACACGCCGCCGAATGCTTTCATCATCATAACGCCATACAGCGGTACGTTACGAACCCGGCGCCAACACAACGGAGGTGTTTTTCACGCTTGGTAAACAGCAGTAGTGGCCTGAAAAGTTGCTCGTGCGCTGCTTATACCTGAAAATCCTCTCGGAACAATAATTTTTGGAAAATCTGCAGTCTCCACCATACAGGAGGACTGCACCTGAACTAGTTGTCACCACACAAGGGGCAGCTGGTAGAAAATTCAGGCACAAGGGAAGACCCTCATCAACTCGGAGGTTCAAGGACTGCGCAGTGATCCAAGGCACATCCACTAGTCACCTAAGTCAGGTTTGCGGCCTCGAATCCACAACGAGGTGCCTGTGCGACCTGCGAACATGGCAGATAGCGACAGTGAACCAGAAACAGCGAGAGTGGTGGTAAGGAGGCAACAAGGGGCGTTACTACCCATGCAAGAATTTGACACGAAGGGCCCCCCTTCCAAACTAGGCCCGAGGTGGCTGTTGTGGATTAAGAAATTAGACATGTACTTTACTGCGACGGGGGAAACCAACGACGACGCAAAGAGAGCCACCCTTTTGTACTCGGCGGGCATGGACGTATTACGCATCTATGAGTCCCTGAATCTACAGGTAACCACCTATGATGCCGTCAAAGCTGTTCTTGAAAACTACTTCATTCCGTTGTCCAACATGGACTGCGAGAGATTCCTGTTTTGCGGTGAAAAGCAGCGGGAAGAGGAGTCACGGACTGCTGCTGAGAGGGAGACAAATTGTGATGCCGCAAGCTCTGAGGAATCGCGTCCTGGAATTAGCACACATTGGGCACCAAGGGGTCGTCAAGAACAAAGCGAGGCTCCGTCAAAAGGTGTGTTTCCCTGATCTTGAAGGGATGGTTGAGCGCTTTGTGGGAAGATGTCTGCCGTGTCAAGCAGCAGCTCCAGGGGACAAGGCCCCACCGATTAGGTCGATGGAACGGAGCGAAAGCCCTGGGGAACTGTCCACGTGAATTTTGGGTCGACTGGTCGGGGCATGTATTTCTTAGTGGCCGTGGACCAATGGTCGCGATATCCCGGAGGTGGAGGTGGTGGAACACACGGCAACCGAATACACCACTAGGGCTCTGGACAAAATGTTTGCGACCCATGGGTTCCTGGAAATAATATGCTCTGATAATGGACCCCCGTTCACCGGCAGTATTTTCGCCCAATACCTCAAGGACAGAGGCATCCACCACCGGAGAGTATCCCCTCTGTGGCCTCGCGCCAATGGGGAAGCCGAAAGGTTAATGCGCACATTGAACAAAGTGCTAAGAATTTCCGCTCATGGGGGGGAAGACCTTTCAAAGAAGCTCGTAGAATTCCTAAGAGAGTACCGGACCACCCCGCACCAATCCACGGGGGTAGCCCCCGCAGAAGCACTGTTTGGACGATGCCCCAGAGGCATGATACCGGAAATGGATGGCCGCGGGCCAGGCATCATTGACAATGAGAAAGTAAGAGAGGATCGCATAGCACGGAACCAACGAGAAAGTGAAAGGAGGGGTCTGCAAGAGAAAGAAGTACGTGTAGGGGATGCGGTGCTAGTCCGTAACCGCCACCCTGAGGGCAAGCTATCACTGCCCTATGAACCCCACCCGTGGAAGGTCACACACGTAAAAGGGACCATGGTGACGGCAGCCTGTGCACGTGGCACAGTCACTCGCAACAGGTCATTCTTTAAGAAAGTTGACACTTCATCGGAGACGAGTGAGGAGAGCGAGAGCAGGGCTTCCGAGGAAACCCCTGATGGTCGAGTGGAAGACGTCCAGAGGGATGCCGGCCCAGCTGAGGATGGTCTCAGTGGAACTGTGCCAGAGCTGTCAAGGTACCCTGTGCGGAGGGGCCGCAGACCGCCCTCATACCTCAAGGACTACGTCCTGGACTCGGGAGACTGAGCCGAGGCAGGGGGAGGCGTTTATTGAGAGAAAGAAAATGTTTGGGTGTTTGAAGTTTGAACTGTTATTTCAAGGTACGTTGGGTTGTGTTTTCGTTAAAGAAAAAAAGGGATGTGATGTGCGAGTCATGGCGTGCGCATGCGCGAGCCTCGTTCCGGCTACGCGCATGCGCAGTGAAAAATAAAGTGCGCCCATGTGGGCAGTTGCCGCCGGGACGCCAACCGGCCAACACCGTGTCCCGTGTGTTCTTGTGTGCGTGAGTGAGTGCACGAGTGCATGCAGCAAGGCCCGAGGCACGGGCGGCCACACAACAAGGTGCCTAATTGTTATTAGATTATTAGAAAACATTTTCTTGGTCATTTAAATACAGAATTCATATTTCAGATAGTACATTGTTTTTTTCTTCATATTGTATGTTATGGAATGTTATGAAGCTTTTATGCTGTGCAACATCCCCACTGTAGTGCTACAGCGCTTGGTGTTTCCGGGAGGTCGGAGCTCAGACAGGACAAAATTGCATTTACATACATGGGCCCCTTGATCGTCTCCCCCAGCCTGATCATTAATGGTTGCTGGAACTGGTCCAGAGTAGGGGGAGGGGCCTGGAGGAGTGTTGGAGTGGGGGAAGTTGATGCCATTGACACCATCCAGTTTGACCAGTATCAGGACATTCACAGAGCCCCTGTTGGTCATCTTGCCAAACCCCCGTCCCGCCTTTCCCTGGGGTGGTTTGGCTTGCGTTTTGATCAGGGTGCATTTTTCCCTGCAGTCAGCCATCAATGTGGTTAGGTCTCTCCCGAAACTGATTGCAGAAAACTCCGGGATCTCAGAGGTGCCAATGATGTCAATGGTGTCCTGTGGGAGCTTGGTAATATTCGGATTGGTGGGAGATTTAGAGATCATGGTGGTATTCGTGGTGGCTTTTGCTGGAGAACCATTACTATGAAGTTTTAACTTCCCTTGACCACGAATTGGCAGAGTCTCTCCGGGGCCAGAGGTATTTTGCTTTGCTTTTCCCCAGGCTGAATTAGGCTGGCTACATTCGTGGCTTAATCCTCAGTGTCCCAGTGCATAGGGCAGGAGGGACCATCCATATCCCTGTTACTGGAGCATAGCTCATCCTTATTGGCCGTATTGGCCGTGGTAATCGTCTCAGTGACTTTACCTCCACAGGGATACAGACTGACAGGGATGTTGGTGGTGCAAAGGAACTGGTTAATTTCACTGATAGGAGTGTGAGCTTCCCCCAAAGAGCAGTGCCATAGGGTCTGTTAGGGAGAATTCTCTAGGATGGCTAATTTCCCTTACCTACTGAGTCCCTCAGCAGCTTTGCTGGATTTCTAGGATTTTTTTTCACCTGGTAAGAGTTTGAGCCTTTTTTTCCCACTTTTACATGTGTTTTGCTGTGTGTGTTTTACATTTTTGTGTTCATAGACTGTGGAGCCTCGCCTACTCCATAAGCATCATATTTTTACTGTGTGTCACACAGCATCTTTAGTGCAGTGACACAGGGTTGTCTTTTTCAGACTTCCCACTTTAAACTCCATTTTCTGGGACTGACTACTGTCTTGAAGAACATGTAAAGTTGCCATTTACTTTGTTAGACTTTTTAAACTCATAGGCCCAGTACAAGCTATCCTGCATAGAGTTCTGGAAAGGGTTAATATTTATCCCTTTTTGTCTGTTTCTCATGGAACATTGTTTCATTCCCTTTTCATTAAGATTTGGCTGGTGGCAGTGGTATCTACCATATTTTTCCTACCGCGGTTTATTTAAATAGCCTTGGTACTGTTTTAGGCTAAGTTGGTAGCCTCGAACTTAATTCTGCTGGACGCCATTTACTTTTATTTGGTTCTGGCTGGGTTTATTCGCCATTTCTTTTTGCAAAACGTTTCTGGTGTTTTAATCTGCATTCCAAACCCATGTCGCACTCTGTATGATTGGCTGTGGTGACAGTCCCGCCAGCACAGCCACCCTGCTGTGTGATTGACAGCCAGGCTGTGTGAATGGGGGAAAACTGCATAAAAAGCAGGTCTCTGGGACTAGGAAGGCAGAGTTGCCACTGGATCGAGAGAACTGAAGTGAAGCTGAAAGAAGAGGACCACTACCACAGCTGAACCTCCTGGTGAAGCCCTGCTGCGGGTCTGAATCTCCAAACTTCTACGACAGAGAAGATCTGCAAGGAATCTTCTTCCCTTGAGCTGATGGGACCAACCAGTTCGCCAACACCAAGCAAGGCCTCCCTACCCTGGCCGAATTTGCTGTGCACAGATGCAGTGAACCGGATAGCCAGGAGGACCAGACCCTGTTTGGGTTTTAAGGAGCGCACCTTTTACTCTTTGCTTTGCTCTGCTGCTGGTTTCTTCCCTGGGCAGTGCAGGACCCTTCAGTCTTCCTACTTCGTGTCAGTCTGACAGTTGCTTCAGGAACAGTGAGCCTACAGGAACTGCCAGGAACTTCTGCCTCAGCTACATCCTTCTTCTTCATTTAAGGTACTGTTCTAACCCGGTTGTTTGTTCTGTCCGACCACGGTGAAAGTGTTTGAAATCTTTCGCCAATCCGAGGGGTTTTCCATCTCTACCTTTTTAAGTAACATTTCTTCCGACCAACTTCGTTTCGAACTCTTGGCAAAGACTTAACCACGGACTACTCTGAAGTGTGTGATCCTCTGCAAAGACTCTGAACCATTAACATTGGCACAGGCCTATTGATTTGAATCCTCATTGTCGCAAGCCTTTTCTAGATTGCCCTGCCTACTTACCTGCTGGTGCTGTTTAAGCTGCTTAATTTTGTACAACCTTGTCTTTCCCTCCCTTTTAAATTGTTGGAGTGACATTTTGCTCACACTTCATTATGAGCTTAACTTGTCCGAAATTTATCAGGTGTTGTGTAGTATATTAAGAGTGTGATTTTTCTGCTGCTTTACTTAGTGAACTGTTTTATATCTGATGTGTAAATAAATGTGTATTCTTTTACTCAGAAACCTTGAGTCAGTGTTTGCTTGAACCATAGTCATTTTGTGTCCTTTGTGTAACTATTGATACTGCTCACTTTACTCTTGAGTTAAGTCTGGCTGCTCAGCCATCGCTACCACTTTACTATGTAGTACAGGCGTGTACCAAAGGTGAATTTGTACATGCACTTGTAGTCTTAATTGTATGTGGTGTTCCCAAAGGGTACTGCATATGATTCTGCCTAACAAGGTCCACTGTAACTTCAGCTACAAACCCCTGTGCCATTCAGCCCTGTGGGGGAGAGTGACTGTTTTTTAGGATCTGGTGGGCAGGACTTGTTGCAGCGGCAGTGGCAGCATGTACAGTAAGGCACTAGAGGCACCATGGGGGAAACAAATCCCTATGCCCTTGACCCTCGCAGGCTTCCCTGTATCATTTGGAATGGGTTAAAGTGACAGCTGAACATATGTTTATGCCTTGGCCCCAGCAGGGGACCCCTTCAAAATCATTGCTGTAACACATGACAACATATTTGCATGCCACATACAAAGGGATATAATTGCAAATGTGATTAGCCATTCTAGAGTTGTGGAAGATGTATGGGGACGAGACGGAGGATCGACCCATGAGGGGGTGGATGCTTAATCATCATGAAGGGGAGGGGACAGCACCCTCGACTCGTCCTCCTCCTCATCAGAGCATCGATCCATCTAATGAAGTGCAGGGATTATACCCATTGAAAGAATTGAAAGCAGCAGGGTACACTAACCGTGAACATGCGCCAGCCATGTACAATAGTGAAGATGCTATAAATGGAGCAAAATTAAATAAACAAAAGCCAGTGTTTCAATGCGCAATGAGTATAACAAACGCTGCAAGCTGCAGGTGAGACTGACAGAGGCTGAAGAAGAGATCCAGAGACAAAAAGGCAGGCAGAGCAATAATAGACAGTGATCACTCCCAATGAGTGGGTGGGAGGACATATATTGCTTAAATTGGAGGGAAGAAACATGGATTATTCTGAAGAAAAAGAGAGAGAAATTAAAGATAGCCAGGAGAAAGAAGAGAAAGAGAAGGGAAGACAAGAAGAAAAGGCACAACAGAGAAGGGAGCAGGAGAAGGAAGAAAGAGATTGGGACAGAATAATTGAGGAAGAGAAGGAGAGGAAACGTGAAGCAGAATGAGAGAAGGAGAGGAAGTGAAAGGAAGAGAAGGGAATTAGAGGAAAAAGAGAGAGAGATAGAGAAGAAAGGGAAAGACCGAGAAGACAAAAGGAAGAAAGGGAAAGTGTGAGAAAACATAGAAAAGAAAGAGAAAGGCAAAGGCAAGATGATAAAGAGAGTGAAGGAAATCGGGGAAGGGAGATAAAATGAGAGATGGAAATAAGTCGAGAAAAGCAATGAAAAGAAGTTGATGAGATTGTCAGGGAACGTATTCTCTGGGGAAAAGGAAGGAATAAGGAACGGGAGCAGGAAAGAGAAAGGAGTTTAGAAAGACGTAATAGAGAGGTGGAGGAGATACTCAGGAACAGTACTCTCCCAAATGAAGAGGATGGAGTAGCAGTGTGAAGGACTATTGGTAATTTGTTCAGAAGCAAGAGGGACATTGGTGTTCGTAAGCTAAAGAGGGGGGTAGTAGGATCCCCAGAGAGAGGAGAAAAGGAGAGTACAATTACTGGCCAGGTGGAAGAGGCGGTGCACGCGGAGGTATAGGATTTGGATTTCAAGCTCCACAAGGAGAAAGGTTTAATGGGGGACAACCCGCGTTTGGAGGACAGCCTCAACACTGCTGGACGTATGGAAAAATGGGGCACATCTCCCGAACATGAAGAAGCAGGGGAAGGGTGCAGCAAAATTGGCAGGATCCAAGTGGGGGGACAGCATATCCTCCACTGTTCAGTGCAGAGCCACCTGAATATTATGCCCAGGATCCCACACAGTAGCAGACATGTGCACTGCAAATACAGCTAGCACAACAGACAGCAATGCAAGCAAAACAAGCTCTAATGCAAACACAGCAAGCCCTCATGCAGACACAGCAGAAACAGATGCAACCACAAGCATCCATACAACAGAATACCATGGCAACATGGAATGCAAGTGCAGGGTCTCAGACACCTACACCCATAATAGGGAGTGTGACCGTAGTGGGAGGTAATCCTTTTCCTTTTCCTGGTACAGGGATAAACCTATACCCACAATAGGAAAGACCACAGAGTGATTTGGTGTGTTCAATCCTATGATTTACACCAGACCCACAAGAGGAACCAAGGGTTGTGGTGACCATAGTTGACAAGACATTTTTCTTCCTTTTAGACACAGGGGCGACTGGGTCCGGTTTTAGGGCAGGGAAGGACCCAATGCAAGGCATTGCCATGAATGCACAAGGTTTTTCTGGGGCTACAAGTATGATTCCTTTTACTGACAACTTACTATAGGAGAACATGATCTTTCTATGCCATTATTGTACTCCTGCAAGACACAAATTAATATATTGGGGAGGGTTCTTAATGAGAAAATTAAATATGACAATATCCTTCAGTGACCATTCAATAATGTTTTCCACTGCAGGGATTCACTACATAATGCATGAGAATTTATAGCAGCATTGTGTGGCCGGAAAGTACAGAGGGGCATGCCATTAGACCAGGAAGTGTTTCTCTATAGAGTACACTTCATGTTGGCATGGCTTCCCGGAATAAGGGCAAAACATTGCGGCTACCTGCAGTATTTCTGTTCAGATCAGAAGTACCTATGGATGAGGAGGAAGGACAGGTGATTTCAATAAAATTAGAAGCAGTAATAGTAAGCGAAGGCAGGGTGATTATTCACGGGATTGATGATGAGGGGAAAGCATGGAGAGTAGTGATAGCTCCTTACGAAGAACACAGACTCACTGATTTGACAGATGACAAACTATTTAGAGATGATGATTTAGATGATGAGGTAGTGTTTTTTATAAGCCTCACTTATTGGTTGATAATTGAGAACAGAGAAGTGCCACAAAGAATGTCATTGATAAAAGAGATGCCATCATTTTTTTGAAGATTTGGCACAGGTACCCAGCAAAGCAGATGAAGGCCTTTATGACACAATTTCTGCTCTAGTGCAACAGGGAATATTAGTGCCATCAGAATCCCCATGTAACACAGTGGTGTACCCAGTGGAAACAAATCAAGGAGCGGAGGGTCGTGGAGATTTATTCAGGATTCACACACCTTAAACAATATTGTTGAAGCAGAATTCCCATTAGTCCTGAATCAAGCTACAATACTGTGTAATATCCCATCCACAGCCAAATATTTTACAGTGATGATCTAAAGAATGCCTTCTTTTCAATCCCCCTTCATGAGCAGTCACAAGACTTGATTTTGTTTACGTATAGAGGAAATTTGTGAAAACATACAAGATTCAAGGCTACTGTGAGTCTCCTTCAACATTCTATAGAGTCCATCAGATGGACTTGGGAAACATATACCATGACAGTATAGTGATACAGTATTCAAATTACGTTTTGGTGTGTAGTGAGACAGAAAAACAGTGCAGAAGAGATTCAGTACAGCTGATGACAGTTTTGGCAGAGAAGGGGTACAAAGTAGACACGCAGAAATTACGGTTTTGTCAGTAAGAGGTCTTGTACATAGGACAGTTGATATCTCAAGAAGGGAGAAAAGGGACCCCTGAGAGAGAAGAAGCAATCATGAAAATAGCTAAGCCAAATACAGTTAGGGAGATGGAACAATGTTTGAGCCTATGAAATTACTGCAGGGCATGGGTCTTTGATTACCCTACATATGCCAGATCCCTCTTAAAAAGGACTCAAGAAAGATCGGATAACAGTGACTTAGTCTGGACAGGTGAAATGACAGAAGCTTTCGATGAGTTAAAAAGGGCAATATGCACATCACCCGTGCTTGGGACCCCTGATTACAGAGCAGAATTGTTCCTATTCTCTCATTCAAATGGACTAGTAATTACAGCCATCCATATACTAAAGACTACCCTGGGACACAAACGCCTAGCATATTACAGTGGAATTTCAGATCAAGTGATGAGAGGCCATTATCCATGGGAACAATCATTAGAGCCGGCAGCCTTTGCAATTGAAAAGTCTGCTAGTATTACAATGGGCTGTACAGTAACGTTATATGTTAAGCATGCCCCGTTCACCATACTTGAAAAACCTAAAAGCACACTGACCACACAGAGAGCATCTGAATATGAGGTGATCATCTCGAACACAGCAATCAAAATTGTCAGGTGCAGAGTAGTGAATTCAGCAACATTCATATCAGAACCACTGGAAGAAGGCGACTACGTACACGGTTGCACCAAGTATACTGAGGTTCATGACGATAGGCCCCATGTTAAAGAAAATGCCCTAGGAGAGGGGGGAAGTTCTCTTCATTGTCTGTTCCTCGACGATCAACCAGAGCACAGGGGAAAGGCACAGGAAGAACCAAAAAAGGCTAGATAAGAAATCTAGTCAAACAGCCGCTCTCCGTACATACCCTGTACGGGTGATATAGTTTAAACTTAGATTGAAATGTAAGTACTTTTCTTCTTATGCATAAGTTCAAAAAAGAGACACTTGATTGAAAGTAGTAGTGAGAGTAATATGTTTATCAAAAACATATACTTCGAACACTGAAAAAAAGGAAAAAGTCACTAATTCTGTCTTAGTGAGGATACAGCTGCCACTTCTCATATTTTAAATAGACTTTGTGTACCAATGCATTTCGGAGCAAATAGCTCCTTCATCAGGGTGAGTCTAATCTAATAACATAGAATTTGAATGTATACCGCATAACATATGAAATAACGTAAAAAATAGCGCAATATGCAATCATAAATCACAATAGAAGAAGGTAATAAATTAGAAATCACATACCAAGAAGTAGATGAGGGTTCAGGTCAAAGTAGAACATGTAATAAAATGAAGTAGACAAAACCGAGAGTCAATAAGTGCAAGTAGCGGGGGAATTTGACCATGTGAATGGAGGGAAAAACAATGTAAATGGACTCACGAGAAGTGTTTGGCCTCGTAGAAACAAAAATCTACAATCACAGGCAGATATGTGATCTGTTGTCGGTAACAGCAGCGTGCAGAATGCAGCCAATTCGATAAAGCTGTAAAAAGCAAAAGTGTGTTTTAAGCGGAGTCAATGAGGCGCTGTGGCGCTGTGATTAGAAAGAGGCGTCTTCAATGGTTACCTGGAAGACAATCAGGGTCTATGCCGGCCAGAAACGCCGTTCTGCATCGCTGTAAGCAAGCGTTGCTAATGGTAACGCTGCTATAAATACCCACGTGATCGCATCGCGTCAGGAGAGTAGCGCGATGCGGCACGTACTTTTAGGAGACTGCATATGAGATTTGTGGGCATATTTGGAGCTAAAAATACAATTATCAACCCTCGGGTGAGATAAAAAGGAAAAATGAATGAAAGAAAAACGAATATACAAAAATAATAAACATAGAAAAAATACTGTAGAAAAGTAAACAACAGGGAAGGTAATAGAAACATGTAACTACCCAGGCACCAAATGTGGTAGCCCATGTGAAAGTAAAGGATAGTGAACTAGCATCACAGCCGTGGTAGGTGGCACTAGAGGTGTCACCTTGGGTCCCAGACGGGTGTCCGGGAAAGGCTGCAAAGAGGCATACGCACAATGCGTGCAATACATGTGTCAATTAAGGAAATTAGCAGCTTAATTCCTTAATTGACATAACAAGTGTTGACATAACGACTCTGAAGATCTGGAGCACTGCGTAAATATTATCAATGCCTAAGGATACTGGCCTAGACCTCACAATATGTTGAGGACCACATTAAATGTCTATTAACAGTCAAACCATTGCGTATAACATGCAAAACCATCAATAACTAATACAAAGAACATTATGTAATGTCACATGAAATCAACATAGATACATCACATTCAAAGATAACAATGATAATTGATTTCTTCATTTAGGCCATTGGGATACAGGCTCCCCAATCTGTCAATCCAATATGTCTCTCTTTGGTTAAGCCGAAGGCTCAGATCTTCATGTGGATTGACTTTGCTTAGCACTT
This sequence comes from Ambystoma mexicanum, assembly GCF_040938575.1. Lineage (NCBI taxonomy): Eukaryota > Metazoa > Chordata > Amphibia > Caudata > Ambystomatidae > Ambystoma > Ambystoma mexicanum. Next base: position 921,756,268 of record NC_090930.1, on the reverse strand, counting down.
CAAGAATCAAAAATCTGATTTGAGTCAGATTGTGGCGTTTCTCGTTCCAATGGCGAGCCACTGCCGAGTTGGGATTAAAGTTACGTATACAAGAGCGGTGTTCGTTCCAACGTACTTTAGCTGCTCTCATGGATTGGCCAACATAATATTTCCCACAGGGACACTTTATTCCATAAATGATATTCTCACTATCACAAGTGCCAAATGTCCTCAGCAGAATCTTATTGCCTGTGCTGGGATGGTATATGGTATTACCTTTGATGACCAGGTTGCAATTAGTACAATGAAGACAAGGATATGTCCCTGTGCGTTGAGTACTGGGTTCTTTCAAGGGAGGTCGTGTGCGTACTAATTCATCGCGTAAATTCTTGCTTCTTTGATAGGCGAATACCGGTAATTGTTCAAACAGTTTCTGTACTCTAACATCATTCTTAAGGATATTCCAATGTTTCTTAATGGAATTCTTTATCTTGTTACTCTGAATGGAGAATCTTGAAACATATACTGGTGTTTGTAGCTCCCTTTTGGGTTTAGTGGTACCGGTAAGAAGTGTATCGCGCTCAACAGTTTGTACTCTTTGAGACGCTGAGTTCAGTTCTTCCTCTGTGTAGCCACGAGCTAGGAATTTGTCTTTCATAGCTAGCTGTTGAGTTAAGCATTCTGCAGGATCGCTCACTATTTTTTTCACTCGTAAAAGTTGGCTGTATGGTAAATTCCTCAGAAGGCTTGGTTGATGAAAACTTAGACGATGTAAAAGATTATTGCGATCGGTGGTTTTGCGATATAAAGTAGTGTTGTAGCCAGTATCTTTCTTGGCAATGCTAACATCAAGAAATGTGATATGTTCTCTAGATATCTCGCTCGTAAATTGAATGCGTGGATCGATACTGTTAAGATATTCAAAAAAGACCATGAACATGTCGTGAGTGCCCGTCCAAATTCCAAATATATCGTCGATATATCGTAACCATAGGTAAATGTTCTGATTCCACTCTTGTTTTTTAAGTACATGCTCGGATTCAAATTTGTGCATGAAGCAGTTAGCATATGATGGTGCCATTGTGGCACCCATCGATGTCCCTGAAGTTTGTAAAAAGAACTTATTGCGATACTGAAAATATGAATTCTCCGCAATGAATTGAAGAAGAGTCAAAATAAATTCTTTCTGTGCACGGATTGGTGGCGATTCTAGTAAGAGCCATTCAACAGATTCAATGCCTAGATCATGCGGAATGGATGTGTACAAACTCAGGAACAGGAAGACCACAGTGGTAAAAGTAAAACTGAATTGCAAATTTGACAGTGGCAAGTGCGAGATTGCCTCTGCATTTTTCAGCGCATGAAGCAGAATTAGTAGCGCTTATTTTGGCACTTGAAGCATGCGGGATGAGTAAGTAACAGTGTATTCTGACTCCGCCTAAGTGAAGTCAACAGTGCATGCAGGACTGTCACGTCACAAGAGTAGGGCTTCCAACATGCAGATGGCACGCCAGTGCAACATGCGCTATTATTAGACAGGCTCATAAACACACTACAACTACCATCAGCCATCGCTGTGGTGAAGTGCGCATCCCACACTAAAGGGCCAGATTTAATTTCCTGCTGCACTGATGCCACTGACTTAGAGACCAAAAAAGAAGCATATTTTCCCAAAGTATCTGAATTTGACACAGAACATTATAAAAAACACACATGCGCGCAGCATGGTTATGAAAGAAGGATTTAATACTTTGCCTGTAGCACAAATAACTGAATTGCAGGGACAATCCCTACCAGAAGAGCAGGAGTTAGGGAAGTGTAGGGGTTGCTCATTGTCCCCCACAGATGCAATGGGTGGCAGGACAGCACCAGAAAACCAGTTATACTCCTTGGATTACTTAATGTAGCAACAGACCAGCTCCATTACTCAGCACATACAACACGAGAGAGTCTAGCAGCTTTGATATCAGAAGAGTGGTTTGTGCCAACCCAAGCAGAGCACATTGCTGCTTTCATCACAAATTGTCCAATTTTCCTGCAATATCCCATCCTACTGGACCTTTCCTTGCATATCGATTATGTAGATATGCTCCAAGTTTGTAACGGATACAGGTATGTATTAGTAGTCGTATGTCCTTTCTCTTGATGGAACAAGGCTGGCTGATGCACATATCCTCATGCCACATGTGCTGTGAAGTTCCTCGTACATGAGGTCTTCCTAAGGTGGGGATTGTGCGAAGTCCTTCGGTCTGATAATGGACCATATTCTGAGCAAATCACAATCCTATTGGGTATTAAGCATACATTCTCTTCCACTAATCACCCACATGCAAACTGGATTTGTGAGCACCTCAACGGCTGCCTCAAAGAATGGATTGCTAAGCTAAAAGTGAGCCTGAAAAAAGGATGGCTCCATTGCGTTCCCGTAGCCAAATTTGCATTATGTAATTAGCCCAGCTCAGACCATTACCTGACTCCTCATGAGTTGGTGATGGGATGCTGTATGCATGTACCTCTTTCTCCTCCCACTCGAGTGCAAACCGATGCCCATACTGTTTCAAATGTGTCTGGTACTGAAATGATTGACTACCTGACTGCTATGACGGCAAGTGTTTCTTTATATGTCTCAACAGCTTCGAGCCTGGCAGGGGCGGTCAAAGAAGAATGATGAAGACAGTGAACAAATTGATCTTGGAATACTACTAAAGCCACAGTATTGTACCCCAGTGACCTGATCTTAATAAAAAATATCAATAGGTGCTAGTACAAGCCCCACTTTGATGGACTTATCTTGTCGAGGAGGTTTCTCCTACAGATGTCAGAATTCAAGGAAGATGAGCCTGGCTGCATCTTGGTGATGTCAAACCCTACAAAGGAGAGACCCACCCACTGCAACTCCCTGAAGCTGAAGGTGAAGAAGAGGTGCCGTGAATGCAGATGAGATCAGCTATTAGGACCAGACAGCAACCAGCAGACAGAGACAGACAATAACATGATCTTTCTTAATCAGCAAATGAAAATGAATTGAATGAACATTTCTCCCCAGGATTTTACCTGGACAAAAATCAAAAATAGCTCTTTTACAAGGAGAGAAATACAGAATACTGTTCATGATTTTCTCTTTCATAGTACACAGTAAATAAGAACGTGGAACATGACTCTTGCTGCTCTTCTAAGAAACCCTAAACTGTGTTTTATTCTCTAAAAGAGTTCTTTCTTCTTGCCATAATTGTGCAGTTCTTTTTGTAGACACAAACATTTTGGAAATATTATAAAGAAATTCTGTGAAAAGAAGAAAATGGGCTTTTCCATTTTGTTAGATATTCGCTTTTGGCCCGCAGACAACCAAATGCATGTGTTTATTTACAAAATGCAGATACATTGGCAATAATGCTTGTAGCTACATTTTATACATTTAGCAGTATCTATTTTATTATCCTCTTAAGATTACGTGAGCTGTTTCTCTGTAATGTTGCCAAACAAGTGTATAATAATGTAATCCCTATCACTATGGCAAATTGAATAGCAACTGAAGAATTTTCTGCTGCTACTAAGCAGATATAAAGATTGAAAAGAAATGCAATGGATGATTTGCAACAAATGAATCCATATATCACTGATTCAGCACAAGTAACTAACAATATCTGGTACCAGTACATAAGCCAGGCAGGGAGAGGCACATCCGAAGAGAGCTACATGTGTTCCCACATTCCCTACGCTAAGGGCGCTTCCAGAATCTTTACAGCCACAGAAGTCACCACAAAAAAGGCACATTTTGCCTTATGCACCTTGCACTCTCTCGAACCAGAAGGCCATTCCGAGGCCTGACTGCTTCATTAGTGTAGATATAAATAGCAAAATCCAGGTGAGAAGATAATTATGTACAAGTGATAAAATACATGATAAAACCTGAAACATTAAATCAGGTAATACGATATGAGCAACCTGGAACAAACCGAGAAGGGATTACACTAGAGGAAATTAAAATGTTGCAGTGCAATGAAAAGAAATTGAACAAAATAGCTGGATGTTGGGAACAAGGTCAATTGCAATTATAGGGAACTGTACTGACACCTGAGGGTTGGACCGGTGGACTAATGATATGCAAGGCACTAGCAAGGCTGGAACAATGGGTAGAGGTTGTGGTAAATGCAAATAAAGTATGTCTCAATCATTGGCCTAAAATTATAAAGCTACTCACATGGGTCGACAATGAGGGTGGACCAGTATAGATAATACCCCTAACAAATGCCCCCGTATGCTTCCAAAATAATGGTACAATAAATGTTGCAATAAATATTGGGTGTAAATGCATCTTTGATCAGGCATGAAAGTAGGAACGGCAGTATTAATTGACCACTATTGGTATTGTGGAACCAGAGCATATATGAAATTGCCCCCGAATTGGGAAGGGCTATGTTCCATAGTGCTAATAAACAAACCCACTGTGGTAGTACCCTAAATCGGTATACAGATCACGGGTTTCCCTAAAATTGATGCACATTTGAGGAAAAGAAGGTCCCTCACTCTTGCGCATAAGAAAAGCAAACATTATTTCTCAGGCAAATTAGGGGATGCATATGACGATATACCAGAGGAGCAATTTTCTGTTTAGCAAAACAGCAGTGATTTTCTCAGCCATTTTGCTCCCTGGAGTGCAGGCTACTGCCAATGTTAAATGGCTCCAAATTACGAGATGGGAGTTGTTGCAACACAGCATTGAAGGGCTTTAATGCCATAGAGGAGAGACTGAGGGCAATAAGACTCATGACCCTTCAAGGTAGGTCCTTAATCTCATGACGACCATTGAGGGTGGTGTGTGTGTAGACATTGACCCATCTTGCTGCACATACAAACCCACCCACGATGAAATGGGACACTTACAGAGGCCATTGTTGACTCTTTTCACATCAGGTACCAAGTTGAATTAATGATTGAACTATCATGTGTTATTGTGGATACAAGGAGCTGCTTGTGTTGGAAGGTGCCCTAAGAGGTCAGTCATTTTTTACTTCTGTGGGTTAAGATGCTTCTGTAAGCTTTCTTTGTTTTTAAGAATTTTAAAATGTATTTCTTTATTAATGAGATTCCAATTTGTCTCTCAGCAGAGCGTCTCTTTTGGTCCCGGTCCTGGTCTTTATTCGCTGAAATGCTTCTTGAAGTCTAGACCCTGGATTCAGTACTTAGGTTGACATTTGCTTTGTCATAACTTTATTTTGTTTCACGTGCACATACTTTTCTTCCTTTTCACTTTGCGCAGTTGGGAACACCACTTGGTGAATGGGTTAATGCTGCGTTGAAATATCTTATAATATTTGTTGCATAACAATTTGTAAATCATTTCAAAACTGTATGTTTCAAAACTGTATCAAAAAGAGTTGCTATAATGTTGTGTAAAAAAAACATCAAAAGAGACCTTTGATGAAAAAGGAATAAAAGGAATTCATATCCTTTTCAAAAACATTTTTTGTCTTCTGTAGCACAAGAGCCGATCAATTCGGATTGATCAGGATTTAGTGCCTTGATCTATTTAGTTATTTTTAAAAATTAGAGCAAATTCTATTTTATTCTTGCATTTCTTTTTCTGTGCTATCTAGTTGTGTATGCTGCCAATGAGGCAATTGCGTTTACATGTCTAGTTAGTAAAAAGGAGGAATCTAGGTAAATCCCCACCGTTTATACTTCTTTGAAGACTGAGATGATGTTACCGTCGATGACAAAAGGACTTGTATGATCCGTCAAGCTTGTTTAGGAGTGTTTGTAATCCAATAAGGAGCAATCAGTTTTATGGACATTTAGACATTTAGAGCAGTGGTCTTCAAACTTTTTTGGCCTGGGCCCCCCTGAGCAATGTTTGGGCAGGCCGGGCCCCCCCAAAAGTGCCAGATGGACGGTATGTAGAATTCGCTATGAACTTTTGCGTGCCGTCACCGCACCCTACTCCCAGTACAGACCCTGGGCTCTCCCCACCCTACTCCCACCACTATCCCAGTGCTGCCGCCCATCCTGCTCCCACCACAGTCCCATAACACAGGCATACACACATCCATACACATTTAAATAAAAAATAAATCGCCATAAACGTACCTTCGGCAGGGGCCTGCGCGTGGTTGCTAAAATGCCCCGCTCCAGGTTGCTCTGCCCGTATGTGCGAGGAGGCGCAGGAACACCCCCTCCCACATTCATACATGCAGTGCCCCAGCCAGCATTTCCAATGAGCTATGCAAGGCTGGCGAAGCAAAACACCCCCAGCGTTGCATGGCTCAGGGTTTATGTGCGGCTGGGGAAATTAACTGTCAAAGGTATACAGTGTTTCCCTTTGACAGTTCAGCCAGCCCAGGAGCACTCCCTCAGCTGGAAAAAGCAGCTGAGGGAGTGCTCGGTGTTCCACTGAGCTGGCTCCTCGGCTCCTCCATAATGGGTGAGGTGGCCAGTGGGTGGACGCCCCCTCATCCATTATGGATGAGCCGGCAGGCTTGGACTGCCCTGTAGGGCAATAGGGCGATAACCATACCAAAAATGCAAAATGCTAGTGTAGGCCAGTCAAAATGGGCCACTTTTTTTGGCCAATGTGGGCCAGTTTGAGGAGTTACTTCACTATGCAGCTAGTAGTTTTGACCATTGTTGCTGAATAAATATTCTTTAAATTTCACAATTTGTTTACATTTGAACAAAAAAACAACCCCTTGGGTACGATTCAAACAGTCTGTGACTAAAGGACTGAATATCCATTTGCAACTAATGGCCATTTTTTAATTGGTGCCTAAGATCATGCTGGGCTCTGGCGCCCCCCCTGCGGGGCGCGCCCCACGGTTTGAAGACCTCTGATTTAGAGACATCCAGGCCTGGATGGTTTAATAGATTTTGCCCAGTGAATCAGAGTCAGTGTCATATGTGCCTGAGATGGGTAGGAGGATTTGGGTATCATCCACATAGTTAGTATATGTGTCATGATTCCTGCCCCTCATGTCCCCAGCCCTCCAAGATGCCAGGCTGGAGCCAGGCCACGATCACCTACATGGCCTTCAAGGGCCTCTCCATCCCTCCAAAGACCCACTTGGAGTCAGACTTGGCGCTTGTGGCACCAGACTCACTCACTCCCATAGGATAACATTGGGGATTGGACTTGTAGTGCATTGATGGGGACAAGATGGATGCCCCCACATATTTCGGTTCCCAGAACTGCATGTGTGGTCTAGTCTTTTGGGTGTGGTTCAGCCCAGAGGCACCTGGAATACCCAGAGACTATTTAAGCCACGGCCAGCCTGAGAAACATGCTTTGCGTTCTCTGCACATGCAGCGTGACACTCACTTTGTTCGGATCGGTCTCCAGTAGGCCTGCATCTTTCTTCTGTGCTCAGCTCCTGCAAGAACAAGAACACCGTTAGGAACAGCCTTACCTTGCGGCGCTTCTGCCCATCAGTCATCGCTCCTTCTGTTCTGCGGGCATCTTCGGCGTTGTCATTCCCATCCCCTCACGCCGCTTCCTAAGGAAAAGGGAAAAGAACAGAAAAAAGGCATTAGTAAGCATTCTGCAAATCTTCGCTTATTTTTAAATACTGTACGAGCTTCAAACGCTTACCTGAATCCCAGCCACTCTGGGGGAACTCTGTCTCCGGAACTTCTCATCCATCTGCAAGAGGGAAAAGACTCTGCAGGTTAGCGTGGAAACACCTAGAGGCGCTGCATACCGCGCTTACCCACCGCATTTGTTCTTCATAACCGGCATCCATGCTGAAAATGTTGCGGCACCGAAAAGACACAGAAAAAGAACTCAGTTCAATGCAAATACGAAAGGGGTGCATCGCGCATCGTGCTCTCACTCATCTTCAGCGCTACTCATCTCAGCAGCACGCCGCCATCACCGGACGCCAGCCATCATCTAAGGAAGGAAAGGAACAAAGTTAGAGAACTGTTCAAAAGACTCATTATACTTACCTGTCGGACTCTTGCCAGTGAAGTAACTAGGCAGCAATGACCCTGCATCAATCAACGCACCCCTGTGCTGAAGGCAGGACGGAGAGCACACTATCCAAGAAAACAAGGCCCAGTCTCCAGTCGAATAGCCTCCAGGGAAGGGTTTGAGGTCGTAAGAGGTCAGAACAGGCTGAGTGACGTCCCCATGGATACCAGGTGAGCGTTAAAATATGAGACTCAAAGTGTCAAGTAGGTCGAAAGCCTGGGAGAGACACAGGAGCCTTGAGGAACTCTGCAGGTGACTGGAGCTGGGGGGCTGATCTAGAAAAGACCCTCATTGTTCTATTTGATGTGAAGGACGAGATGCAGGCTGTTCCTTTAGTGAAGAAATGGGCTACCGATGAAAGGTGTTGGCAAAGAATTTTGTGGTCCACCAAATCAAAAGCAGCTGAGAGGTCTAGCACGAGGAGGGCAAGTTTACCATTGTCTTTAAACTCATACATTTGGATTTATAAATCTAGGAGCGCAGATGCGGCTCCGTGACCTGGGCAGAATGCAGAATGGCACAATTCAAGGAGATTATTGGCTTGAAGATACTTTTGGATCTGGATGTATGCTGCTCTGTCCAGTATTTTTAGTAAGACAGGGACCGTCCTGATGGGGTGGTAGTTAGTGGGGGTATTAAGGTCTAGTGTAGGCTTCTTGAGAAGTGGAAGGACCCAGACGTCTTTCAGGTTGGTCGGCACAATGGCAGAGGAGAAGGAGATGTTAACGAGCACCAAGATGAATGAGGCTAGTTCTAACGCACAGTCTTTGATGACTAAGGCGGGGCAGATGTCCCCTTGGCATCTGGATGGCTTTAGGCCATTGATAATTTTGGTCACTTCTGAGTCAGAGATTGGGGTAAACTCAAACATTTGAGTAAGGTGGGGAGGCAGTGATGGTGAGGGGTTGGGTGGTACCTCAGTAGGTGGTAATTTGTTTTTTTTCTCCAAGATTTTTGTTTGTAGAGATGAGATTTTGTCCAATAAGGCATTCTGTATGTTGGAACACCAGATGATGTCTTTAAGACAGCTCTTTGGAGGTGGAGCTGGTGATTTGATTTCCCGCAGTATGGCTAAGAGCTCTCAGTGCCTGAATTTGCTTTTTCAATTCACTCATTGTAGGTAGAGCTTTTGGCTTGGGGTATGGCCTGCTTGTAGGATTTGGACAAGGAGGTAAAATGGTCTTAATTAGCAACTGATGGCAAATATTTTGATGTAGTCTCGACTGCTCGTTTGGTAGATCGTAAGTCTTTGAGGTTAGGGGTGTACCAAGTGTTCATGTAAGTTAAGGGCTTTGGTTTGCGTTTACTCAAAGGTGCTACTTTTTCATTAGCCAACAGAAGTGATTGGTTGTATAATTCTACCATAGTGGTAGGACCATTCTGTTAGTCCATATATGGAAATAAGGCACAATAACCATATACTCAATGACACGTTAGTCCTGAGGTTCGATTTCCAAACAAGTCTGGTTTCATTCAAAGTATCTCAGTCAGCCGACTGGGTCTCAACACCTCACGACTTGTGTTCCCAGACACCGTGAGATGCGAGAGAGAGCGAACAGTGCTCAAGCGGTCATATATATACATAATACATCAACATTTGCTAATGCTATTCGTCCCGCCCTTATACATGTCATGCAAGCTAGGGTTTGGTAATTGACAGTTATGACACGTCTTCATTTGGTCTAAACATTAGTTATTCTAGCAAAGGCTGCAGAGACAATTTTCTGTTATGAGGAGCAATGGCACAAGGAGAATATCTTGTTCCTAGCAGAGAGACATTCCATACAACGTTATCTGTTTGCTGCAACTCATGAGCTAAGGGTCAGACAGTTCTGAGGCAGAAAATACCATCCTTCATGAAGGAGCAACGCTAGTTGCATATAATTCATGTTTAAATGCCTTTTACAACAGCGCTTGCAAGACAAACCGGCACCTGGGCTACTGATTAGGCGCGGCTTCTGCACAGCTTCTAGGCTTCAGTGAGAGGGAAAACAATGTATTTCTGCACGGCTCTACATTCCTGTTTACATTAGCATTTCAGAGTTCAAGCTGTTGCATCGCATCGTGTGTGGATCTAAAGCATAGAATATATTTGCAAAGCATTACAAAAAAAGAAAATGGCCGGCATTTACAAAATGGGCTCCCTATGGTAACATTCAGGTTTCTCAGTTTTCAAAGTTTGTCACATGATGTGATTTGCTTCTGGCCAACATAATATTCATATCATTCGGGCTATGTGATTACTTTTTCGATATAACAAACCCTCCTATTGGCCTTAAGCCAATAGCATCATCATCCAAACATTGCGTCATCATCAGACCAGGTGTCACTTTCTGAACTACCCAGGTCGTTATCATCATCATCAGAAATGTTGATTGCCATAAATTCCTTCATTATTTCATTTTCATGTTTCGGACCTTAATTTATTTTACGAGGACGAGGCTTCACAATCATTGTTCTAATTGTCTGTACACATTAATTTGTAGTTATGCAGCAAATGGCTGCCAAGTATTGTATACAACGGCGGAATATGAGGATACCAAATATCATAACCAAAATTGCAATTAGTTTCCATCCCCAGGATCATAACAGTTCCCAGAACCATGAACTTATGTTTAGATTCCAGCCACCAGTGGCGACATGAATTTCAGAATTTAGGACATGTAATTTCTTAATTGTTTCAAATATTGTAGGCGAGGAGTCACTTACAAATACACAGCACGCTGATCCCACTAATTTTCATACACCTCCACGATCAGCCAAAATAATATCAAGAACCAGTCTATTTTGAAGGGCAACTAGCCTGATTGCTTTTTGTTACAGTGTCATATTGTAAAGTATGTCAGTGGTTCCATTTATTGCTTTCTCTAATACCTTGGACAGTTTTCTTATATTCCCTGAGTGTATTGCCTGTCCCCAGAAAGGTATAAACAATTTTGCTATATCCCCAAAAAAGTGCCCAGCAGTATCATCTCGTTGGGGCCGAGACCTAGATATTTTTGCTATTTCGGAAGTATTGGCAAGGAATACACCAGGTAAAAGTATCCCTAACTAACAGGTACCTTCCCAGTTTCTAGGTAACCATGGATAAGCTTGATCTCCACACACAAAATAGACATAACATCCTATATATAATGGTTTCTCTTCTTGCTCAATTACAGCAGTATTCATGCATCTAGTAAATGTTCACACTGGGTGGGTACCTTTTTTCCGTAAGTAAAATGGAACAGAATGTGGACTATGATTAATAGTATAGGAGGGCGGCATGGCATCTTTGTTTCTAACCAGAGCCATTTTGAAAGTAATTAGGGACTGGTAGGGCCTAGAGAGACTATCTAGGGGACTGGTCGATCCAGTGTTCATTTTGCTACTATTTGTGAACACGGAACAATCTAGCGGTGTTAATACCAATGTTTCAAATTCATTTATGTTTGTTCCATCAAAGTTTCTAGTGACACTATCATTCCATCTTCCTAAACATAGAGCTCTTAATGATGCATAACAGGCAGTACTAAGCAGTAGAGGATGTATAGACCAACCCATTCCTCTTTCTCCATGCTGGGGTAAATGTGAACAAACCCAGCAATTGGATCTATTCAAGATAGCATGAGTCATATTCATAATCAGTAATAAAGTGTTATTATCATAACCTTTTCTGTGTTTCACATCTCTTGACGGAAGAGTGTAAGAAAGCACAAGAGCTGGGTTACTTATAGTGGGAGCATTGACAGTTGGCAATAGAGTGTTCATGGGATGCTTAGTTTCCAAGTACCAAAACATTGGGATCAATGTAAATACAATACAGATAGGTATGGTAATCAGGAGCAGGTTAGTTTTAGTAGATTAAGTCTTTCTTGGGGCAGACTTAATGTCAATGTCTATATGTCTATATATATGCAACATCAGTGCAGGTGGCAGCAGGAGAGAATACAGGCATGATCTATGAAGCTTATTTCAGGGAAAGTTTCTCAGCGTCCATCGGAAAAGTTCTCCACGACAACACACGTTGGCAGCAAAGTTCAAACAAGTTCAATTCAGCCTGCTTAAGATGGCAGCAAGCTGGTGTTTACCTCGACAGCTCCAAAAAGGCAGGAGCAAGTATCAATATCAATGTTATAGTGTCGGTACCTTTTGCCCCCGTTTGTTCATGCTAGGTTGCAAAGACCTTCACTTTCAATGGTTGCACCAGGAAACTGTGTGTCAGAGCTCTCATCGATACAGCTCATACTCTACCTTTCCCTAGGCCTCCGTTCCCATCTCTGTCCATGAGCTAGAAACAAAGACGAAACACAAGCTGATAATTACATCCGATTTCGTGAACGCAGATTGTACCTTTCAGCTCGAGGTACAGTGTGATCGATGAACAATGCCCTGTCGAAGTTTGTAGCGGATGCAGAAACAATGCCAATTGGTGATGCAATTTGTGATGATGAGGCAGCAGTTGAACAATGTTGAGGTAACACTGATGTTTCAATTTTTGTTGCAATCTCCCCAGGACCCTTCTCGGGTTCAAGAAGGAAGTCTGGAAGAAATTCAGCAATGTCTTTGTGATCAATCACGGCTGTCTTACTTTCGACATCAGGACTATCAATCTCTTTCTCATGTGGCAAAGGAAATGGGATTCTTTTTGTGTGTGTTGCATGGATCCAATGCTTTCGACCATTCACTCGGACTGCATTCTGTGTGGCCAGTAACACCTGATATGGTCCCTTCCAACACAGTGCAAGCGAAGATTTTCTTTCAAAGTTTTTGACAAGGGTCCAGTCTACCGGTTGCAGACAATGTCCTGGGCCTGTATATCCGACAGGAAGAGCCTCCTGCACCTGCTGATTAATCAAACGCAAGTTTTGAGTCAACTGTTTACAATAGTCAATGAGCAATGGGTATTCAACATCCTTCAATCTGTTTGGACGTGGCACATTCCAGACATTGGCTGGTCTCCCCATGATTATTTCATATGAGGAGGGGTCAGTCCTTGCTTGCACAGACGTGCGCATGCACAGTAAAGCTAGTGGTAATGCATCAGGCCATTTCAGATTGCTTTCAGCGCATATCTTGGCCAATTTGTTTTTCAAGATACCGTGTGGCGTTCTACAAAACCGGCACTGATTGGGTGTCTAGCTGAATGGAATCGTTTATTTATTCGGAGGCCTGCACAAATCTGTAATATCACGGCCACTATAAAATGCGGACCATAGTCTGACCATATGACACTGGGTAGCCCAAATCTGGGAAAGTATTCTTTTAACATGGATTTCACTGTTGACATGGCTGAACAATCTTTCAGTGGATAGGCCTCCACCCATTTTCCAAATGCACAGACCACTACAAGGACATATGTATAGTTCTGGCATCTTTCCATTTCTATGAAGTCAAAATTAATGACCTCAAAGGGCATAGAGGGAGGACCAAAACTTCCTACAGGTGTCACTGTCCCTTTCCCAATGTTATCTTATAAACAAGTCATGCAATTCTGAACCAATCTCTCTGCAGTTTTCTTAATGTTGATATTGTACCATACAGAATCAAGGTGCTGGGACATCTTTTTCGCACATATATGTGTTGGACTATGGGCCATGGTAACCATTGCCATAACATATTCATTTGGCAACATCCATCTATTATTTTCTTTGTCCACCCAACAACCCTCGGGATCTAATTCTGCTGGACCTTCGGACCATTGTTTTATTTCATCTGGAGTGGCTTCTGCTTGTATCTCTTTAACTGTTTCAATTCCTTCCTCTATCATGAAGGACACTTGCTCTACTGTTTCGACATACATTTTTGCGTTCAAATCAATGGCAGCTTGTTTCACGATTCGGTCTGCAAATGCGTTTCCCTTTCCTACATTACACGTTATTTTGTTTTGTGCATCACATTTAATTATTGGTAACCGCTTGGGAAGCACAAGTGGCATATTGGCTGTCAGAGTATATGTTTACACTAAGGTTTGCAGACATTTCACATGCTCTGGCTAACGCTATTGTTTCCGCAGCTCGTGCTGAGTTATATGGGATTGCTCTCTACAATAGTTTTCAGTATAGAAATGGCATAAGCAGCAGTTGATGTGCCATTCGGTAATTTAAAACAAGAGCCGCCACAAAACAGTTCTCCATCTGGCTCTTTCACGGGAGTATCAGTTAAATCAATCCTTCCTTTAGTCTCTTGCTCAGTAATAATTAAGCAGTCATGTGATAATTGTTTCTCACCCCCTTTTTCACTGGGAGGGGGCAATAACTTGGCCGGATTTAAAGCGCAACATCTCTTAATTTGAATATGCAGTGCAAATAGGATAATTTCATACCTTGTTAGTCGGGCGAATGTGAAATGTTGCATTTGCGTTCTATTTAGAGGAACGTCTACTGAATGGCGTACCATCACGGTTAAAGAATGACCTATAACCATCCCCTAGATTTGTTTTACTGACGCTGCAGCTGCAGCAACAACTCGCAAGCAACCTGGCAAAGCACATGCAACAGGATCCAACATGGAAGAGAAATAACCGCATGGTCTATTTCTGCCCCGTGTTCCTGAGTCAAGAAAGCCAAAGCACATGCATCATTTTCATGCACAAATAACATAAAACACATAATTTGGCGGGCCCAAAACTGGAGCTGAGCATAACGCAGCTCTGAGCAGGTCAAAAGCTTCTTGACACTCCATGTTCCATGGCAAAGGTAAGGTAACATCCTTCCTTGTCAATGCCACTATGGGTTTCACAATCATTGAAAGATTAGCAATCCACTGCCTACAATATGAAGCCATGCCAATTAAAGCCCTAACTTCATTCTGCGTGTTTGAAATAGGCATATCAGAGATGCTTTCTATGCGTTCTGGTGTCAATCTTCTTCCCTCCTTCGATAGGAGGTAGCCCAAATAGGCCACCTCCTGTCGACAATACTGGAATTTCTTCAATGAGGCCTTGTTACCATGTGCTGCTAAATGTGTCAACAAAGTGACAGTGCTTTCTTTACAAATGTCCTTTGAGTATGCTGCTATTAGCAGATCATCAATATACTGTAACAATATACACCCTGGCGGAAATTCAAGCATGTCCAGTTGTTCCTTCAATGCTCTACTGTAAATACTTGGACTCTCAGTGTAGCCTTATGGAATATGTGTGAATGTAAATGAGCGCCCTCCTAATGTAAAAGCAAACAAATATCTACTGTCTAGATGTATAGGAAGACTAAAAAACGCGTTCTTCAAGTCGATCACACTGAAGTGTGATGCAGAAGCTGGAATCATAGTCAAAATCATGGTTACATCAGGGACTAACAGGAATTGGGGATCAACTACTTTGTTAACCGCACATAAATCAATTATAAAATGGTAAGGGATATCATTACATCCTTTCTTGTAAACTGGAAGAATCGGGCTATTGCAAGCACTACCAGAAATCTCTTCAATTACATTTCTAGCAATTAAATCTGACACAATATATTTCAATGCTCTTTCACTCTCACCCTCACTCGAAATTTTGCGGTAATGTAATTCATTCCTTCAAAACAATTTTTACTTGTTCTACTTTCAAACATCCAACATCATTATCGTTCACTGCCCATGTACAAGCCGGCCCTTAACTCAATTCAGTCAGCAATGGCATGGATACAAATTGTGATACAGGAGCTTGTTGTGGCAAAATCGTCAAGTACACTCCATCAGGAGAACAATAAATGACTGCATTCAATTTCTTCAATATATTCAATCCCAACAGGTTTTCACTGCAATTTGTCGTCAAAAGAAACGGGCAAGATTCAGTAAATGGACATAGTGTGATTGGCACTGGTTGTGAAACTGGACTAATTACTGGTGTACCTGAGAACCCTACTGAGACATTTTATGCCCTGACAGTGGTATATTTGGAACCTGCTCATGGTCGATCAAACTTTTTTGTGCACCTGTGTCCACTAGAAAAATGTGCTCCCTATTCCCAACCTTCATTTCTACGTAGGGCCCTTTCTGGTCAACGGGAATAGGCACTGGTTCCAATCCCTGTTTCAGGCTGTCCTAGGGGAACAGTACATCGTCAGATGTAAAGTCTCCAGAGTAATATACATTGGAGAGATTATCAAAACCATTTCCACCCATCAAGGTGTTCCATTGTTGATTTTGATTAACCTGATTATCCTGACATTGTGGCTTCATCTGATTTCTATTCTGACCTGCTATACCCAGACGTCCTCTAAACGGTCTTCTTGAAATAGTCCCATTTCTATTCTGTAAGTGTGGCCACTGTGCTCGCCAATGGCCTTCTTGTCTACAATAGGCACATTGATTTCTACCTATTGGACCCCCTTGCAGGTTAGATGATAATGCAAATTGGACTGCGTTCCCGCCACCTCTATTATTGTTTGCTACCTGTTGCACTAACACTCTGGTTTTCAAATCTCCTTTCTCCCTTATTTCCTTATCCTTTTCTGAATTTACTCGATTCTTATAATATTGGGCCATATGTAATACTTCGCTTTGTGATTTTGCTTGCCATGCACTTTCAGATGTCATTATTAATGTCTGAATTTTCGGTAACAATCCTCGCACAAACTTATCAACAAATAATCTCTTCCCAGGTTCGGTACTTAGATCTTGACCACTAAAATCTGCAAATACATCTTCAAACTGAAAAAAATAATCTGTCGCTCCTTCCGATTTGCCTTCTAAGCAAGCAGTCAATTTATCCCAAACTATTCTCTTCTCAGGCACTAAAGTTTTCAATTTCTCTACTATCCGCGAAGGCAAAGTTAAAATTACTTGCTGATGCTTCTTCTCAGCCATTCTCTCTCTATCAACTCTAATCAAAATTTCCCATGTATCCCCTAACATTGGTGCATCATTTATACTTCTAATCTGCTTCCATATGTCCGCAGGAAGAATCACAGAGAACAATAAATCAATGTCACTCAGTGTAAAAACAGATGAATTTAAAACGGATTCAATTTCCTTATAGAACCCCTCTGGATTTTTCCTAATGTCAGGGACCGTCTGCTTTATAGTATTCACTTCTTGCCTAGAAAAGGGAACATATACACACTGTGCAATATAATGTGCTTCTATCGTTCGCGCTGGAATCGCTCCATCCACAGCAACCTCTACTTTCGGGACAAACGTGGGCTCATGTGTGATTGCAAAGTAGGGGATTCTACATCTATTCATCTATTAAGCAACAAAGCCAAATCAAGTGAAAAAGCAGTCGTTCCAAGTTCAGGTGAAAATGCTCTTTTATAAATCGTCATTAAATCAGCAGGACAACACATCTTTTTCTTCATACATTCATCATGCAAATACTTCACCATAACCTGTAACACTTTTCTCTGCATTTCTGGTGTATACTGACTAAATGTATTGTGCACTTCAATCAGGGAAATGGCGGCATCAGTAATCCATCTAAGCGCGTCTCGGGTACAAATTCGCATCTCTTCACTAACAGGTTTCAACGGCGGAAGAAACCGTTTCTGAACGTATGACATATGCGGTTCAACTTTACTCATTATCTCTTTATGCAACCAATCAAGTTCTCTCTTGAACACAAATATTCGCCCTACATGTTCTCGTATTTTCGCCGCATTATCTCGCAAATTGGAAAGGACAATCAAATCACGCAACTTTTTCAGTACCACTGTATTAGTCAAATCACTCCATATACTAACAAGGTAATCCTCCATACATTATAACAATTCCTGCTGTTCACCAAGGCCTCTATGATCAGATATGGAACTTTGCATAGCCACTTCATCGACATCATCAATATACGTCTCAGCCCACTGTTTCAGTTCGTCTTTCCGTTCCTTGCTATTCGTACTACGAGTCAGTCTAACACTTCCTCTTTCAGACCCCATTGATGCAGAACTGCCAACTAAAGCGTATAACTCATGCTCTGAAGGAGGTGGGGGATATTATGTCATGGGCGCAGATGGGACGGCTACTGCAGGTGCGGATGGAATCATGGTAATAGCAACAGGAGGAGGTACATAAGGAGGCGGCGCAACTTAGTCAGTGCTTGAATGTTCATTTCTTCGCTCATTTAGTATCTTATTTATCAGTTGTTCTGATGAATGCAAATCTTGTGAAGGATGTATTTTCTGTATGTCTAATTGGAAGGCCCTATCCATGTTCCTAATGGCTTCTGTCTGCTTCTGCTGATCATGCTCCAGCGCTTTCTCTGCATTTGATTTATGTCTACGTGTGTGTTTTTCTCTACTTTTCAAGCATTCATTTGCTTCCTTTCTCCAGTCTCTTACAACGTCGAACGCTGCAGTTCTGGCCTTTTTTCGTAGCAAAACTGATTCTAAATGTTCTATACACACTAGTTCAAAGCTCCCATTATTCGGCCACTGAAGGTCTGATACACGTCTGGTCTGCCTATGCCAAACCGCATTGAACACTATTGCCCCAATTCTGTATTTAATGTACATATCATGTGCCGGCGACCCCTCAGGTGGCGTGGCCTGGCCAGTTTCCAAAGATTGTCAACCACAGTGAAAAAATCTCACTAAACATGAAGACAATTTCCCAGGCATGGTTAACGCTTACTCTTTTCTTACCCTGGGTGTTTGCACTTGCAAGTGCAACACTCAACCAATATCAGGACGTTTAAGAATTGGGGGACAACTCACCTAATCAATCAATTCGTCTCTCAGGACGCAATTCGCCCATATACAGGCATAACCAAGAATCGTCACGACCCCATGTCTGGCACAATTTGCCTTGTTTCCAGGACCCTCGCCTCGATGCTCTCTGGCCGCTGCTCGTCGATCAGGGATCGGCTATGTACAGATCTGCAGAGGAGTCTATAATCACTTCTGCAGGGGTGCCCCGAACACCTTCCGTTCCTTGACTCATCCTTGCCTTCAACATATGCGATGGAGCATCACTGGGAGGGTCCCTACCCGGGTGCCATCTTTGTTAGTCCCTATATGGAAATAAGGCACAATAACCATATACTCAATGACACGTCAGTCGTGAGGTTCGATTTCCAAACAAGTCTGGTTTTATTCAAAGTATCTCAGTCGTATCTCTCTGAGATGCGAGAGAGAGCGAACAGCGCTCCAGTGGTCATATATATACATAATACATCAACATTTGCTAATGCTATTCGTCCCGACCTTATGCATGTCATGCAGGCTAGGGTTCGGTTATTGACAGTTATGACACGTCTTCATTTATTCTAAACATTAGTTATTCTAGCAAAGGGTGCAGAGACAATTTTATGTTATGAGGAACATGGAGCACTGGCACAGGGAGGATATCTTGTTCTTAGCAGAGAGACATTCCATACAACGTTATCTGTTTGCTGCAGCTCATGAGCTAAGGGTCAGACAGTTCTGAGGCAGAAAATACCATCCTTCGTGAAGGAACATCGCTAGTTGCATATAATTCATGTTTAACTGCCTTTTACAACAGCACTTGCTAGACAAACCGGCACCTGGGCTACTGATTAGGCGCAGCTTCTGCACAGCTTCAAGGCCTCAGTGAGAGCGAAAACAATGTATTTCTGCACGGCTCTACATTCCTGTCTACGTTAGCATTTCAGAGTTCAAGCTGTGGCCTCGCACCGTGTGTGGATCTAAACCATAGAATATATTTGCAAAGCGTTACACAAATGAAATTGGCCGGCATTTACAAAATGGACTCCTTATGGTCACATTCAGGTTTCTCAGTTTGCAAAGTTTGTTACATGATGCGATTTGCTTCTGCCCAACATACTATTCATATCATTCGGGCTATGTGATTATTTTTTCGGTATAACAATTCAGTGAAGGTTAGTAGGCTGTCAGAGAGCTCAGCAGCGGGAGTAAGCTGGCTGCTGTGTTGTTACAGGCATTTCTTGTGAGTTTGGCCAGTCGGGGTTGTATTGCGGGTGAGAATTGGTTGTTCTCAGGAATGGTATAGGAAATAGCATTGTGGTCTGACCACGAGCAGGGAACATTAGATAGGATGTTGATGTTGCAGTTGAAGTCTGCTAACCAATCTAGAGTGTGCCCTTTGTCGTGGGTAGGGCATGTGATGCGTTTGGTGAAACCCAGGGCTTCGATAGAGTTGGCTAAGGCAACTGCATTCTCATCTGCTGGGTCAATGAATCCAGGGTTAAGATCGCCCTTCAGGACAATTCTAGAGGAAGGCTTGGTCTCCTAAGAGAGAAGATGTAAGGTATCTTCATCGAATGTGAATAGTTGGCCTGGTGGTCTGTAAATGAGATGAAGTGTTAGGGTGGCAGCGTAGGAAAGGGACAGTTTAATTGAAAATTATTCCCTGGGTTGGAAGAACTGGTTGTTCATTTCTCTGATGGACAAGTGAGTTTTGGTGATAATGGCCATAATAAAGCAGGCTTTGCCATTTACTTTGACTATTTCTATTATTGGATACGGGATTTCCCGGCCTGTCTGTTCCGCTTGTGCTAGAGTTTTCTGCTGGGTCCTTACACTATTATATTGAACAGATGAATGTCCACACTGTGTTACCAAAAATAGATCGTTTTTTTAATTTAGGTAAATATGATTAATATATACAAGAGCAGGTAAATAATGAATATTGAATATTTATCAAAAATGTGTTGGAACAGTCTTTAGATCAGTACCAGGTAACCGTCAATGTAGAAACACAATTAAATCATAGAAAACCACAGGTCTCCAATTCTGGATTTACATGAAATCCAGAAGGTGTTCAGTTCAAAGCTAACTTCATGTTAGCTTTGCAGTTCTTCACCAGCTCTTCATTCTTGGAGTGTTCACAAAATATCATATGAAGAGGTTTCATACCATATGAGGAGGTTTCATACCATATGAGGAGGTTTCCCGAGGAAGAACCTAAAGCCCCTCTTGGTGTTCAACATGACCTGACTTTTAGTCATAACCACTCCTTAACAACAACCTGCCTTTCTTGCAGGTTGTCCATTGCTTTGGACACGAAATCAGCCATCTTTTATGGCACCCTAACATATAGTTCACCATTTCATGGGGTAGATTCTGAGGGTTTCCTTTGACCTTTCCATTATTAAGGCATGGGGAATCCTCAAAGAGCAACTGGAAAAGGAGCTCAAAGGGACTTTGTGGTACCTCCCCAGGACAAAGAGCAAGCATGACAATAGGAAATCCCACATTCTCTCATCATGTGCTAATCCGAGAACTCCATAATGCTTCTCAATGCCTTGTGGAAGCCCTCCGCCAGCCCATTAGTTTGGGGTAGGAGAAGTAGAAAATGTGTAAGTAATTTTCACTCCATCCACATTGTCTTAATTTAAAGCATCATGAAGTTAGAAGCCTGTCTGAGCTAATGTGTTCCAGGAATTCAACCCAATGGGAGGCCTTGCTAGTTCTGGGGCATTAATGGTTCTAATGGGCACGTGCTCAGGGTGCCTAGTTGACCATCCAGGAACACTAACATGAACCAGTTACCTGAGGCAGCATGCAGGGTAAGTGGATCAAGAATGTTATTCCCTAACTTTGAAAGGGTTTCCATACCCATGGCCACAAAACTAAGGGCACTTCGGATTGCCCTATTGTCTCGCCAGAGAAATGAGACATGAGAGAGGTTTGACAGCAGCTCTGTACTTGACCCCCCTTTCCCGGCCAGTAGAAGTGGTGAACCAACTTCTTCAAAGTGTTCCTCTCTCTCTCTCTAAGGTGACCTGCCCAGGCACCTCTTTATCTAACTGAAGTCTCTGGCCTCCAGTTGCCTTGGCTTAGTGATTACGGCCTCTATGTAAAGGATCCTAATAGACTTTTTGTTTCCGAGGGGTTTCCAATCCCTCTGACACAGCAGAATTCCCCCTGATGTGGGGCAATGATCCAGAGCAATTCTTTCAACTCAGGAAGGGCTCTTAGATCCGATTCACTAGTCCTCACGGGGGTCTGACACCACTCCCATGCAAAGGAAGGGTGTCTGATTCATTTCTAAGTTGGGGTTCTGAATGGCAGATACACCTTAGGTTTTGGTATTTCTTTTCAATGGCTTCTTAGCTTCAGAAGTGCACTGCTCAGCATGCTGCCCATTTTTGGTTTAGCCTAACTGACATCAGCCCCAGCCATTTCTGGATCTGAAGACACCACACCCATGGCTACCAGTTAATTCCTACAACCACCTTTGGAAAGACGTCATGTTTTATGCTTTGAGACAATCTTCCAGTCTTGTTATGTATCTGTTTGGTGACATAGGCAGCTGGAATGAAAATGCTTAGGAGGGCCTAATAGCTAGCCTAGTGTGAATCGAGTGCCATTTTAAACAC
Source organism: Ambystoma mexicanum (assembly GCF_040938575.1). Classification (NCBI taxonomy): domain Eukaryota; kingdom Metazoa; phylum Chordata; class Amphibia; order Caudata; family Ambystomatidae; genus Ambystoma; species Ambystoma mexicanum. Next base: position 921,734,105 of record NC_090930.1, on the reverse strand, counting down.
TGACTCAGTTGAATCTGGTCCCTATTTGCAGTAGTGATGATGGGGCTTCTGTGTCTTTAAAGGTAGATTTCTTGGTAAACACGATCCTGAGGTACAGGCACCTATTGATGATGTTGCTGAAAGCACAAGCGAAACAACCATGTTTCTGGGGAAATGCTTCTAGGCTCCTGCTCAGAATGGAAGATCAGGCTGAAAGCCTGCCTCCTAAAGGTCTTGGTTTTGCAACAGAGGTCCCTTTGACATCGTGCAAGATCCTCACACCTCACAACCTTGGATTTGATAAACCCCAGATAGCCATCCACTGATTAGTTATACTTTGTGGGGCTGTAGGTTGGAATTTCTCTTTGCTTGTTGGACTCACCCAAGTGTTCCTGGGGAAGCACCTGTATTTTTATTAACCCAGTGGGAAACCCACTGATCAGCAGAGAGAGCTAGTAATGTGAGATCAACTGGCAGTAAACAATTATAAGAAACTAGATGGCTAACACCAAAGAAAGCAACAGGAACTGAGAACACGGAAAGCCAATACATTCAGCCAAGATGAAAGGGATTACCAAATATGCTGAGCTTATAATTTTGCAAAGGAATGTGACAATATACCTGTCAAGCCCCCCAATAAAACTGCTAACACCAGTTATGTTTCATGTGGACTCTCTCCAGCGATACAGACTCTTCACAATTAGTGCAAAAAGTATATTTTTAGTGGCAGTTTGGTGATACCATTTGGGTAAGCATCAGGAGCAAACGTGAGAACAGTACATAGAAGAAAGCTGAGGGGCAGGATTTGAGGAAGTAGAAAGAGAAAAAGAGAAGAAAAACTCACAATAAAACCTGCTGAAACAAAGTCCCCTGCCTGAACCTGACGGTGGATGTTGTGGTTGCCGAGGGGGCTGGGTGCCCCCACAAGCCACATGATGCTGGGCCACTACAAGCGGTGAAACCTCTGGCTACCTACACCATGCCATACGTGGGAGGAAAGGGATTGCCAGATGGCACCATTACCTGGTACTGTGACTTAAATAGGATTGATACAACCTTGTGTGTGGTGAGCATTGCCATTAGTCCTCTGCAATAATGGTGAATCCCTCACACCAACACATAGTCTGAGATAGACTACATTATGCTGGTTCCTATCAGGAACACAAAGGACTGTGAGCATATCACTCGCATATCTCACAGGCATCCTGAATGGAGAAAGAGAGGCCTCCAGGTGAGGACAGAGACTCATGGGGGCCCACTGAAGCTGCAGTGGGCAGTAACAAGCATTGTACTCGGCACACAGAAGTTGGCAGTATGGGAAATCAATATGGCGGCCCAGAATCATAATACTGTGGGTCCACTAGCAAAAGTCCCATCCCATTGCCTTCAGATGGCAAGCCTACAGTTATGAACACAGTTCACGAACCCAGAAACTCCTCAGTAAAACAGATGTAGATGAAACACATGCAGGCATTACAACCCCAGCTAGGGATAACAAGGCTGGCTTATAGCTGTTAGTGTGGGAATTTGGAGAAGAAGAAGTAAGATGGGGGACTAAAGAGAGAAGGAGACAGGATGCTGGAGAGAGTAGAAAACAACACACTAGATAAGAGTGCTAGGATGCTGGAGAGAGAGAAAGAAAGAAACTGTAGCGTGGAGGGGGAAGTATGAGATAGAGGGAGCTTGGAGGTTTGAGGGAAGATGAGAATTAGGAGGGTTTGAATCATAAGAACAGCGGAGAGGAGGAGATAGACAAGCAGAGAAAGAAGGAAAGGGGGACCTTCAATAAGAGCATAAAGACCATAGAGGAGGGGATGAGACCAGAAGAGTAGAGAGGAAGAGGTAGAGGAGCAAACAAAGGTCGAGAGTAGGAACACCCGAGATTGTAACCAGGAGAGTTAGAATAGAGAAATTGAAAAGGGTATACCTAGCCACGAGATAGCTAAAGCATTACAGAGGAAAGAGAGGAACCCTAAGTCAAAAAGGGTGGACATGGGGAAGCATGGATGGACGAGCCTGTGACAGAGCATCGAAGCATTACAGGTAATGCCAGTCGTTTAGAAAAGGGAGAAACGGGAATAATAGGAGGCCCCAGGAGTATAAGCACATGGTGGGCATCAAAGGAGTGAGTGAGACAGATTTAGTGGGCCAGAGAATCAGAACTCTGCAAAAAGGATGTGGAGCGAGGCCTCGGATAAAGTCAGTAGAATCCCAGTGGTGGCATCCTGTCTGCCTAAAACTCTGCAATTGTGAAGGATCTGCTTCAACCAAACGGCCTTGACACTGTAGTAGCGGTGGAAACCCTCTCTGCAGTGAAAGGATGAGGAGATCTCGGCTTCTTCTCAAGCCAGCTACAGCCATTGACAAGAAAGCACAAGGACAAGAAATGGACGCCTGCCAAGTAATGGGAGTGAAGGGCTGCGTCCCTAGTAAGGCTAAGAGGGGAAGATGTGAGAGACATTCTCCTGTAGGCGTTCTTCTTTTCCGATTTTGCTCAAACTTGTACAAAGCCCCAGTGCATCTTGTTGACACAGATTTCTCAAGTTGTGCCTTTCTTTGGGAACAACGCAGCTTTATTACAATGCTCCTAAAGTAAGACACCAGAATAAGTCCCGTTGAGATGCTAGTGTGCAACATTCCTAATTACAAGTCATCGGAATAGGTACTAGAAAATGCACTATTCTTCTGTCCCAAGACCAATATCGGAAAACCTAGGTATGTCAGCACCTGAATATTAATCTGAGATGCATTCATGAGTCTGTGGCCAATGGCTCTAGAGTGATTGACTCTAGAGTGAATGAAAGTAACAGGAATGTCAACACCTCCCTCTTAATATGAAACTGGTAGCCGATATATGATTCATCAATAATTAAGCATAAACACATATAACTGACAATGAATCAGCCTGGAGTGAGACGGGTGGAAGCCAGAGCCATCACTATGCCTGAGGGGGAAAGTGGCAGTTGGGATGGCCCGAACCCTAAACGTCTGCATGTGTTTGGGCAGTACCACTTTGGGTCACCTCATGCCTCTTTAACAAATTGATGGACAGTTTTTTCTTTTCAATTCAGGTAATAGCAGCAAGGGTCTGGGCAGATCTCTTGCTAGAGAACAGCCCAACAGAGCCTACATGCAGACTTATACAGTTATAAGATCGCTCTGGCCAGTGGGAAGAAAGATCTGCTAAGTGGGGCGACAGGGATCCCACAAGGTCACAAGGAATGATTTGCGCTGTCAGGTGACACCAGCCCATGCCGTGCTTCAGCAGCTGTAACGGAGCACCCCAAATTGGACTATTACAAACTTGTCACAAAGCGGCTTTCTGAAAAAACAGAGACTTTCCAATGCTTACCATGGACTTAGCCGTGGCACAGCTCCCTGGCACGATTTTTAACACTTTACAATGAGGGACCCAATTGTCACGGCACAGTTGCGCTGTGCAGGAAAAGGGGTGGGTCTTAGCCCCCTTTTTATGTATACTAGCAGGTAATGTGTAACACCTCCTGGGGGTGGGGGAGACCGGGCAAGCTTGGCCAAGGGAAGAAGTCCAACAGGTGCAGAAGAGGGAGACTATAAGATGGGACAGGAAACAGGAAGGTGTGGGTTGTTTAGGTGAGGTCAAAGGTGGAGGAGGTGGCAGTCCAAAAGACAACAAGGAGGTAGGGCGGTGGACTGGAGTGTTGAGGCTTTCACAGAGAATGTGGGGTATTGGTCATTGAGAGAAAGTGGTACAGCTCTGTAAATGCATATGTAAAGTGGGTGAGCAAGCGTGTCGGAAAAAGTGTTGAGGGTGAGTGTGCGGTGACTGAGAGAGTGGAAGAGAGGAGGTAGTAGGGTGGATTTGTAGTGGAGCGGAGAGGGGAAAAAAGTAATGGAGTGTAGTGGAGTGGGGAGAGTAGTAGTGTGGTAGAGATGGAAGAGCAGGAATTAAGTGGAAAAGGGAGAGTAGTAGTTAAGCGGAGAGGGGAGAGAGTAGGAAAGAGTAACATCAGAGGGTGGGGGTAGAGTGAAGAAAGAGAGATAGAGGCATCAGAGGGACAAAGGAGGAAGAATTAGGAGCAAGAGGTGGGTGGAGTTGGAAAGAGACGAGAAGCCAGAGCAGGGTAGAATAGTGAAAAAAGGACAGGAGAGGAACATCAGGGTATGAAAGAAAGGGGAAAGAGTGTGGCTTGAATGTCCAGCAGGCACAACCATACAACCCCTTAGAACTAACTCAACGATAGTGCTGGTCCCACCTAGAAAGTCCCAAAGTTAGATAGATAAGGCCATTGCCTTTAGGACCTCATATTATTGTATTTTATTTATTATATGCTGGCAACCTGGGGATTAGCAATTCACAGGTTAGGAAGGGGCTTGCTTTCTCTAAACAAGAAAGAGGGATGACCCTAAGACCCCCTTTAGAAAACCCAATAAAAACACTTGAACTGATTTTGGGAATAAGTGTGTTATTGAGGCAATCTGAGCCACAAGTTATACTTGTTCAACTGGCATGACTGATTGCTCCTTCGTATAGGCAAACAGTGCTTCGCTAAAAAATAGATGTAGCTGAAGTCCTTTAAGTACTTTCATATTACTACAATTTAGCTGCAGTTTCAGACAAAGCCTTTGATCCCGTGTCATAATGTACCTGTACTGTATTCTTACAAATTGGCAATGCTACCATACAGAAGATGGACCAGTTCTTCATTGATGCCCATTGCTATTATTCAACAGGTATGCAGATTATTCCTCTATTTACCCATTCCCCAACTTCAGAACACTGCAGATGTATTTTGATCAGATCTCTTGACCAGGAACAGGCTTCAAAGTGTTGTCATTGTGACAGCAATCTTCTTTCACAAATGTCTTTGAAATTTTTTGGGGCATTCACTGTGGCTGTGTCTCCAGTCCCCGATTTATTCGGCACCTTTTGATGTTGTCTCGGGCCAAAGGAATCCCTCAGGGTCTGGACATTTCACTCTCCAGGGTAAACAAAATATTGACAGTCCCTTTCATGTTGCATGGCACAGCCACTGGTCATAGACACCTCTGGCTGGCACTGCTCTCAAGGTCGATGGCTATGTCTTTTTGGGTCATGATCTGCACATGTGACCCAACCAGGTGTCTTAAGGCAGATAATCTAGAAAGTTTGTGACTTGACTGGTCCACTGGGTCAATGGAAGCTGTCACCACAGCAGGCCTCTGTTTAACCAAATGAAGGCTGCTGTATAACAACACCTTTAGAGTTTCTCTTCATAAAGGAGTCTTGGAAGGATGCAGACGAGCAGAGCTGCCTCATAATTAGACATGTGTCAGCTTCTTCTTCTTCTGGTATGAAATGTAACCCCAGGGCCAACTTACATTGATAGACAAAGTCTGAGTGCAGACCCACTGGTTAAACAAATGTCTTGGGAGCCGAATGGCATCTCAACACACACTCACGTGGTTGCATTCATTCAAACACTGAGGACCACACAATCACGGGTGGTTGCTGCATTCAAACATACCCATTAGCCTTCCCATGCCTTTACTCTCGTGAGGATTCCAGTAATGAATCCAGACACAATTTTGGTTCTGTTTCTACATTCCTTACTTATCTAAGGTAGGAAGAAGTTGCAATGATATACAACATCCGAGTTCCAATTACTCTCACTCATAGGGTGCACTGTTGGGCTGCTAGCTCAGGACTACATTTTATGCCAGGATTGCCGGTAGGGATACCCAAAGGTATACAGCAGCCGGCATTGCCTAGGATTATACATTATAGTCTGAAAGCAATCAGTGGGGCCCACACAACTTTCATTGTGAAGATAGTCACACAGGTAAGAGGGTAGCTTTGAGACAAACTATCTCAGGTGTACATACAGAATGTATAACTCTGATAGGACATTATTTTTTGAGGGATGATCAGGGCACAGGTGTGTTAAGAAGTTGGAATAAAATGTAAGAATTCAGGGATAACTCACCAGAGGTGCAGTGTAGGACCTGTGACCTAACAGTGACCCTCAATTGGGCTTTCCCTTTGAGGAGTAAATTTGGAAAAATAATATGAATCTAGAGACAAATATATAATTCGGCCTTATAGATTTCCCTCTGAAGGAGCTATTGGAATGCCTAATAAAAGAGAGATTGAATGTGTCTGACCATAGACAATGTGATGACAATGGCCCTGGAAACTGGATTTCTACTTGGGTTCCCCCCCATGCCACTATGTTGTCCTGCAAGTATGCCCAGCCCAGTGGCATAAGCAGGCCAGATTCTCCTTTTGTCCACTGGGGAACATCAGCAATAGGCGATGTTGGTATTCTAGTTCAAAGGGACACTCCTTTGGCAGGGCATAACCCATCTAGAATGCATAGGGGTGCGAAGGTCCTGTAAAGACATGCAGTAACTGCGGGTAACCCTATGTCCTCTACTAACTTTGTGATTCCTTCCCTGAGTGGTCAATCTCATTGCCTAAAGTAGTTGTGAATTGTTGCCCAGGGTTCAGTGCAACCACTGAGGGTATACCAGCTCAACCTCAGTCAAGGAGATTATCTCTTTTAGTCCTAAGGTCGTATGGATATCTTAAGGACCTCTTAAGCCTGGGCTGCCCTTTGGAATTTGATTGTGACAATGAAATAGAGGTTACATTCCCCCTGTGCCCTGGAGCTCTCTGGGAGACCTCCTCAATGATTAAATCCTGAATGAATCCCTTTCAGAACTACTTGTTTGACCTGTTGCTGGCCCATCACCTCCTATCTCCCAAATAGCTTCTGATTACCCAAGTGGAGCTTGACCAAATCCTACCAAGGTCTCTTCCCAAGCAGCTGAGGGCCCACCTAGAATGAGAGTGTCCTTGCCAGGCGCTGGTATCTAAGATTGTAATGCCACCAAATCCAGATCCCAACTTCATGACTTTTTGTTTCCAAACCCAGAAAGGACTTTCGGCAATCCGTGTACGAATTTCTTATGTGCTGTTAAGACCATTTGCCGGCCATCTCTGGATGCTTTGTTAAAGCATTCAACCTCACATAATGGGCCTATATAACCGGCTGCCTCCAGGGATCCAACAGTGATACAAAGATGCCTCCAATGTGACCTCTGCCTATAATACCATGACAATGAGGCAAGTGCAGTTGAAATGTCTACACATTGACCTGAATATGGACCCTGGAGCTATGTTCAGCAAGTAATGCCCAAAGGAAAGGCTGCCCTATATGTGGCTAGAGTTCAAAGGGTCATTCACCTCAATCAAGGTGGTTCCAAATAGCTATTAGGTGAGTGTTTCACAGGAGTGAAACACTCTCACTTTTCCCCAGAGGCTCATCATCTCGAGAGCCCTGGTGCTCTGTAGGCTGGACTATTGTAACAGCCTCTTTCTTAATCTTCCTTCTTCTACTCTCCGTCCTCTATATCTCATCCAGAACAGAACTGCAAGACATATCCTTGGCCTAAAGCCCAGGGACTTCATCTCTCCAGCACTGAAATCCCTCCACTGCCCCCCTGTGGCTGCAAGGATCATGTTCAAGACACTTTGCATAATCCACAAGGCTTTTTGGGGCCGGTGCCCACACTATCTACAACACTCTTTTCCTAAATACTCTCCCTTCAGAGTTCTCAGCTCGTCCTCCTCCAACTCTCTGCGGGTCAGCCATTTATCCAAACAGAGATATATGGGTAGATCCATGCAGGTGCCTCCCTCTGGAACAGCCTCCCTGCCTCTCTCCATCTTGAGCCTGAGCACTTTAAGTTAAGGAAACTCCTCAAGACCTTCCTCTTCTCTCCCTCTTTCTCTCTCCCTCTCCTCTGCTAATCTCCATCCTCTTTTCTCCCCACCCTCCTTCCTGCTTCTCCTTCCTACCTCTGTTCAGTTATTCCTGACTGGTTGCCTCGTTCACCTCCAGAGAATTACAGATCCCAGACTCTCCCGCCAGTCTTTTGCACTTGCCTCCGGGACGCTGCACTATGGTCAGCATTACTGCACTTTCAGCTTATGCTCCACGAGCGGGGCAGCCTCTCTGCACTTAATCAGGGCCCTGCTGGACTGGACAAACTTGTCCCTCCTCCACCTTCGTCTGTATGCATGCATGACCTGAATGTACTAGGACTAGTAAGTTTCTTTATCCTGTCCCCACCCCCTTTTTCTTTTTCCCCCATGCATGACCTGAATGTACTAGGACTAGTAAGTTTGTTTGTCCTGTCCCCAACCTCTTTTTTGTTCCCCCCTCCCTAGCTTGATTGCGACTGTTACACTGCATGCACGTTCACTAGGAGAAATGCCATTGGGCCTAGTATACAAGTTTTTTTCTGTTACATCATTCTGAAACTTCAAGGCCTAAGAATGATCCCTAGCTCCCTTCCGCCTTGAAGCGCTTTGAAGCACTCCACCTGTGCATAAGCGCTGTATAAATAAACAATTACAATTACAATTGTAATTGTAACTGCAACCTCAGAAAACTCATGGATCTTTATGTGCTCACCTTCACTGAGACTTGGTTCATGGGGAGCTCCATCACAAGCTTTGACACACTACTCCCTGAAGGCTACAAAATCCTCTCTCTGTGTAGGCCTAAGAAGAAAGGTGGGGGAGTGGCACTTATCTTCCCAGAATGGATACATGTGTCCATCATCCCTACTCAGGTGTACTCCTCCTTCGAGTGCCTAGTATGCAGACTCTCACTCTCACTTAAATCTTCTCTCATTATGGCCACATGCTATCGACCATCTGGTCAGTCCACCCTCTTCCTCTGGGAATTGGCAGACCTGACCTCCTTTCTACTCACCTCCTCCTCTCAACTCCTTCTGATGGGTGATCTCAACATCCATCTGGACACTGCTGACTCCTCAGGACCTTTCCGCAACCTATGCGATTGTCTCTCTCTATCTATCCTATCTTCTGGCTCCACGCAAGCCGCAGGCCACATCTTGGATGTTCTCATCTGTACTGACACCCCCTTTCTATCCTTCTCACTACCTCTCTCTACTGGACCAACCACTCTCTTCTCTCAACACACCTGATGCTCTCCTCTTCTCTTGCCGCAACACATCTGGCTCTTCCACTCGGCTTCAAAGTCGTCAGACCCATGAGAAAAGTGACAGTGGCTGCCTTTGCCTCTACCTATTCTCCTCTTCCCATTCCGGCGGCTGACTGCCACCCTGACACAGTCCTAGCCAACCTCTACCTTTATATTTCCATCACTCTTGACACTCTTGCCCCTGCGATGAGGGTCCCACTGAAGCCTTTCAAAAAGTGCAACTATTGGTACGACTCCTTAAACTCAAATGTAGGGCAGTTGAGCGGTAATGGAACTCATTGGGCGGACCAACTGACAAACTGGTCTGCAGTCTCCTTCGAATGCAATATCGACTCTGCATCCGCTCCAAGAAAAGACTCTTTATCCAAGCCTCCATCTCCGCGGCATCAAACAACACGGCCAAACTTTTCAAAGTCTGCAAAAACTGCCCAATCCTGCAGCAGCCTCTTCTTCTGTCATCCCCACCCAGAACCTTTGTTCGACCCGGCTGCAAACTTCATCACAAAAACGCAAGACATCCTTTCCTCCTTCTCCTCCACATCATACACCAACACCAGAGCCTCCCTTGGCCACCCTCCTCTTATCCTCTCCTCTCTCTCTCCTATCACACCTGATGAGGTCACTAGACAAGTCCAGTCTATGAAGGCTTCATCCAAACAGGCGGACCCATGCCCCTCTAAAATCATCAAGGACAATATTGACTCCCTTGCGCCAGCCTTGGCTGATCTCTGCAATCTCTCCTTCTCCATTGGAGTTTTCCCAACTGCCCTTAAGCACTCCCTCTGAAAGACCAAAGAAATATCGAGGCTTAGTAACACAAAAGGAAATACACCAATCACGGCTGAAAAGATACAAGTATCTTTTATTTCTGTACAGTCAAAGCAAAACAGATAGCTGTCTGGCTCCCAAAACCTTGCAGTGTGTACCAGCTGACACAGTGAGGAGAGAGAGTGCTGGACATCTAAACACAGGCATATTTTTCCTATTTCTGAAACGTGGTCCAGCCCCTCTCCACTCTAATAAGTTACTGGCTAGAGTTCGTGCCTAGTTCACATGACAGATGTTGCAATATTATGCAAATGATTACACAGGTTTACATTTCCATGAAAATACAATGGTCCTGTAGGTTCTCGGATCTGCAGCAAGCCTTGTTTCAAGAATCACTACAATGTAGTTCAGCTAAGGCATACGATTGACGTTTACTCATCATTGTTTCTTTGTTTATATAAGGATAAGGCTTGTGAGCGCAGACAACACTTGGATGGCAGTTCATTCGAGTTACAAGGTTTCTTTACATTGGCCAACAGCCTGCTCTCGGTCAGCCTAAACATTAACAGAACTCAAAGGTCGTTCAGCTTGGCTGCAAGTTGAAAACACAGTCCATCATTTTAGAACATAGAAACAAGAGTTGAAATCAAAATGGCGGGCGATTCTTAAAATGGTGGTGACATCAATCAAAAAGCAGAACATTTCAGATGCGGTTTTCTGTGTAACGCGAAAGGGGTTAGGCCAATATTCATAATAAGGAGGCACTATATGATTACGGTTTAACAAACCCTCCTTTTGGCCTAAGCCAAGAGCTTTGCTCAACCATTCGCTTTACTCAAAACCCCATGTCTCAATGTCCGTACACCCTGAATCACATTCTTCAGATATATCAATCGCCATTAGATCCTTGACAGTGATGTCCTTCATTACAAAAACAATAGTTATTTTCTCAGGTGCATGTATTTTTGGTCCCAATGTACCTACAGTTTACGCACATCATCCCCCTAACATTGAACATATGGCAGGAAGACATTGTATGCAACAACAACAGAACAATTGAATACCAAGGGTTACCACTAAGACTGAAAAGAGTTTCCATCCGCAAGACTGTAGAAAGGCCCAGAACCAAGCACTAATATCCCGATTTCCCTCGGGAACATGTACTTCTGTACTTAGGACGTGCAGATTTTTGTATTGCCTTGAATATGGTAGGTGAGGAGTCAGGAACGAAAACGCAACAAGCAGATCCTACCAATTTACATACTCCACCATGCTCAGCCAGGATGATGTCTAACACCATCTGGTTCTGTAGTGCCACTAATCTTATTGCTTTCTGTTCCAACGTCATATTGTAGAGTATATGGGTGGTCCGGTTGATGGTTTTCTCCAATACTCTTGCCAGTCTCCTGATATCATCAGAGTTCATGATCTTTCCCCAAAATGGCACAAAAGATTTTGCTACATCACCCAGGACCTGCAAAGGAATATCACTGTTCTCGTCCCGCCTTGGACGGGCTCTAGAGACCTCAGAGGTGCTGGCTACAAATAGCCCTGGTAGCAAGATACCCAAATAACAATTACCCTGCCAATCTCTAGGTAACCATGGATAACCTTCATTGCCACAGACAAAATAAACAGGATCGCCTACATACAAAGGTCTGTCCTCAGTAGTCAGATTTGCAATATTGGTACAACCCTCAAAAGTACCCATTGACTGGGAACCATCCCTTTGTATGCAGAAGGAAACAGAGTTGGGGCTTTGATTGATAGTATAAGAAGGAGGCATGGCCTTCTGGTTGCCTACGGGAGCCATCTTGAAAGAAATTAGCAATTGGAAAGGTCTAGAAAGTCTATCGGAAGGCCTAATAGAAGCAACATTGAGTTTGCTCCTATTTGCGAAAAGGGAACATCCGAAAGGTGTCAGGAATTGTTTCTCAAACTCATTCAAATTAGTCCCATCAAAGTTCCCAGAAATACTATCATTCCAAAGACCAAAGAATAGTGCCCTTAGAGAGGCGTAGCATGCAGTAGTCAAAGGAAGAGGATGAATATGCCAGACCAACCTTTTTTCCCCGTGCTGTGGCAAATGTGAACACACCCAGCAATTCATTTTGTTTAGAATCGCATGGGTGCCATTCATGATTAATAATAAAGTATTATTGTGGTAACTCTGTCTGTGTTGGGAATCCCTAGAAGGTAGAGTGTGCGGATGCACGAAAGGTGAAGACATAGTGGTAACACTTTCAGTAGGTAACAAAGTCTCAAGTGGATGCACCACTTCAATGTACCAAAGCCCAAGCACAATCACAACTGTTAGACCAGTTAAAATTATCACAAGAAAGCAGTAAGTCCTCAAGGACCATAATGTCTGATGTCCAATGTCTTTGTTATCCACACGATCGATCGATTGCTCAATACGAGTAGAGTTAGCGATGGGCATCGTTCCTCAAAGTCTGTTTCAAAAGGTTTCTACGACAGACTCCTTAAATTCGTTCGTAGGTGATCTCCTAAGCACATGGTTTATCTTGATAGAAGGTAACTTTGCCAGTCCCGGCCACTTACTTATGTTTCAGCGAGAGTGGCAAGGGACTAGTTCAACAGTCGTTTCTTGTGGCCACAGCCGTGCTGTGCTGTAAGTCTAGTGCTGTGGACGCAGATCGCACCTCAAGACTCCAGGTACGGCGTGATCTGCAAACAGAGTGTCGTTGCTTCCTGATGGAAGTGGTGAAACAGAGGCAAGATTGCTCAAGGGTGCAGAAAGATCAGAGGAAGAATTCGAAGACAAAGCAGCAGTCTCCCCAGGCCCCACAGGCTCAGGAAGAATCTCAGAGACACCCTTGGTTTTGTTCAAAACAGGTTTGTCGTATGGAACAGAACAGACAGTCTCCTTTTCTTCTCCTTCGTCCATTGGCAGAGGAAAAGGTATCTTCTTGACGTGAGTCGAGTGGATCCAGTGTCTCTTTCTGGATACTCGTACAGCGGTCTGTGTGGCCAACAGGACCTGAAACAGTCCTCTCCAACGCGGTGTGAGACTGGATGCTCTTTCAAAGGCTTTTGTAATCACCCAATCCCCAGGTCGAAGTCGATGACCTGGTCCCTCGTACTTTACTGGGAGGGCTTCTCGCACCTGTTGATAAATCAAATACAAGGTTTGAGTTAACTGGTTAGAGTATTCAGAAAGGAGCAAATGCTCCACGTCTTTCATTCGCTTGGGCTTGGGCATGTTCCAAATATTGTCTTGTCTCCCCATTACTATTTCATAGAGGGAAAGTCCAGTTCTTGTTTGTGGGGTCATCCGCATGGACAATAAAGCTAACGGTAAGGCATCTGGCCATTTCAAATTGCTACTGGCACAGATCTTAGCCACCTTATTCTTTAAGATACCATTATGGCGTTCTACAAGCCCAGCACTCTGAGCATGTCTTCTGGCCGAATGGAACCATTAATCAATCTGTAATCCCGCGCATATTTGCAGAATAACAGGAGCAATAAAATGTGGACCATTGTCTGACCAAATGACCCTTGGCCAACCAAACCTAGGAAAATATTCCTTAAGCATGGTTTTCGCCATCGTCATTTTTGTGGCATCTTTCACAGGGAAGGCTTCAATCCACTTGCTAAAGGCACAAATGACTACCAGAACATACTTATAATTCTGGCAGCGCTCCATTTCGATGAAGTTGAAATTTATCACTTCAAAGGGCACAGAGGGGGGACCAAAACTACTCCTCGGTGTTGATGTACCCTTTCCCACATTATGCTGTAAGCATACCATGCCATTTTGGACCAAACGCTCAGCAGTCTTTGAGATGTTTACATTGACCCAGACAGGTTCTAGCAATTTACACATTTTTCTAGCACATATATGAGCAGGACCTTGAGCCATCGTAACCATTGCGGTGACAGAAGCATCGGGTAGCATCCGTCTAGTCTATTTGGCTATCCTGTCAGCAAAAGCGATTCCTCTCCCCACATCATCTGTTACTTTCTGGTGTGTGGCGCACTTCATGATTGCTAATTGAGTAGGAAGTGCAAGTGCTGAGAGTAGCCGAACTATCAAGGTACCATGTTGAATCTTAGTTCCGTGTGAGGTCAAGAAACCTCTCTCTGCCCATAGTCAACCAAAGTTGTTTACTAACCCAAAGGCATACTGGCTGTCTGTAAATATATTTACTCTAAGCCCCTCGGAAAGTTCACAAGCACGAGTCAATGCAATAATCTCTGCGGCCTGCTCAGAGTTATGCGAAATTGTTTTGGTTTTCACAATCGTGCTTAATGTAGTGATGGCATAAGCAGCAGTGGATGTACCATCCGGAAGTTTGAAGCAGGAGCCATCACAAAACAGCTCCCCTTGTGGATCTTTCAATGGTGTGTCATTTAAATCAATCCTGCCTTTGGTTTCTTGCTCTGTGGTATAGAGGCAGTCATGTGACATTTTGTCACTGCAAGCAGTTTCTTGCGGAAGAGGCAATAGTTCAGCCGGATTTATTCTGCAACATCTTGTTATTTTTGATGTGCGGTGCAAATAGAATCAGCTCGTATCTTGTTAATCGTGCTGATGTAAGATGTTGCGTTTGCGTTCTGTTCAATAGAACATCTACGGAGTGGGGTACCATCACGGTTAAAGAGTGACCTAAAACCATGCCCTCACTTTGTTTTATGGATGCAGCAGCAGCAGCAACAGCTCTCAGGCATCTTAGCAAAGCGCATGCAACAGGATCAAGCGTGGAGGAAAAATAACCACACAGTCTATTCTTCCCCGTGTTCCTGCATTAACAAAGCCAAAGCACATCCATCACATTCATGCACATGCAGAACGAAGGCCTTATCATAATTTGGTGTGCCCAAAACTGGTGCTGAACACAGTGCAGTCTTGAGCAGATCAAAAGCTTTCTGGTGTTTCAAGTTCCACGGTAATATCAAAGAAATGCCCTCCTTTGCCAATGCCAACATTGGTTTTATCACTAGTGAAAAATGAGGGATCCACTGTCTACAGTAAGAAGCCATTCTTATCAAGGCTCTGACCTCTTTCTGTGTATTTGGGACAGACATGCTAGCAATGATTTTTATCCGTTCAGCTGTCAGTCTTCTTCCCTCCTTTGACAGGAGATAGCCTAAACAGGAAAGACTTTTTCAATGAAGCTTTATGCCCATGCTCTGCTAGATGAATAAGCAGCAACACAGTGGCCTCCTTGCAAGCAACTTCTGAGTCTGCAGCTAAAAGAAGGTCATCAACATATTGCAATAATGTACAAGTGGGAGGCAACTCAAGTGCATCGAGCTGCTCTTTCAAAGCTCTACTGTAAATATTCAGACTTTCCGTGTACCCTTGTGTTGCACGAGTAATTGTAAATGAGCATCCTCCTAAGGTGAACGCAAACATACATATACTATCCACATGTATGGGAATACTAAAAAAGGCATTCTTAAGATCCACCACACTGAAATGAGTAGCAGAAGCTGGGATCATTGTTAGTATCGTGGTTACATCAGGCACAGTTGGAAATTGTGGAGCAACTATCTTATTAATAGCACGCAAATCTATAATAAAACGGAAAGGATTTGCATTATCCCCTTTCTTATACACCAGTAAAATCAGGCTATTGCACAAACTTCCTGCAATTTCCTCGATTACTCCACGATGGACAAAATCAGAAACTATGCTCTTCAGAGCTTGCTCACCATCAACTGAAATCTTATATTGTGGAATACGTGGCAACTTAGCTCCTGGCTTCAAAACAATTTTAACAGGTTCAATTTGCAAAATGCTGACATCATTGTCATCAGCCACCCATAAACATGCCGGAACTTCACTAAATTCAGGCGGAAAAGGTCTAGTGAAAAACTGTGAGGCAGAAGATTGCTGGGGTGAAATCGTCAAACGTACTCCATCCGAAGAACAATGAATTACCTCATTTAATTCCTTCAACAGATTAAACCCCAACAAATTCTCACCACAATTCCTTGTTAGAAGAAATGGACAGTGCTCCGTGAACGGCCCTAGTGAAATCGGTACCGGCAGAGAAACCGGACTAACCACTGGCGTGCCAGCAAACCCTACAGAAACATTCTTCTGCCCTGACAATGGAATATCTGGAACCTGTGAATGATCAATGGAACACTTCTGTGCTCCCGTATCTATCAAAAATAGATGCTTCCTATTCCCCACCTTCGTCTCAATTTAGGGCCCTTTTTGATCGACGGGAATAGGTACAGATTCCAGACACTGCTTCGGGCTGTCCTAGCGAAACAATATATCATCAAAGATAAGATCTTCAGAAAGATAGGCAGTTGAAGGATTATCAAAAATATTTCTGCTATCTGTACTAGTTTGCTGACTAACTTACGAGAATGACTGTGAATTTGGAGTGAACTGGCTTCTACCAGGACCCCCTACCCCAGGGTGGCCTCTGGATCGTCTACCCATGACACCATATGTGTTATTCGATCTCTGCTGAAGGATCGGGCATTATGCTCGCCAATGACCCTCTAGTCCGCAATAAGCACATTGGTTCATGTGTATAGGACCCAACTGCGCATTACTTTGTGGAGAAAACTGTTCTCTAAACTGTGTACTCCCACCTCTGGTTCCTCTAACTATGTGTTGCAATAACACTTTGGTTTTCAGGTCTCCCTTTTTCTTTTCAATTCTCTCATTAACTCTATTTTCGTAATACTGAGCCATATGCAATACCTCGGACTGCGATTTGGCTTGCCAAGCACTTTCGGAAGTCATGATTTGTGACTGGATTTCAGGCAATAATCCACACACTAATGTATCCACAAACAACCTTTTCCCTGACTCAGTGCTTAAATCTTGTCTGCTAAAATCTGATAATACTTGTTCGAACCGATTAAAAAATTCGGTAGCACCTTCAGATTTCCCTTGGGTACAAGCAGTGAGTTTGTCCCAAACTGTCCTTCTCTCTGGAACTAGAGTCTTTGATTCAATTACTATTCTGTCTGACAGTGTCAGTATCACCTGTGGCGGTCTCTCACCAGCTTTCCTTTCTCCATCTAACCGTACTAAGTGAACCCATGTGTCACCCAGCCCTGCCTGATCATCTACAGTTCTAATCTGTTTCCATAAATCAGCAGGTAGGATCACATGGAACAACAAGTCTATATCACCCAGGGTGAAAAGTGACAAATGCAAGACAGATTCTATTTCTTTATAAAATCATGTTGGATTTTTCCTAATGTCTGCAATTGATTGTCTAATAGTGTTCACCTCCTGTCTGGAGAACGGGACATGAACAAATTGTGATACATAGTGAGCTTCAATAGTAGTGGCTGTTGCACCTGTTGCAGCATTTGTGGAATCTCAACTTTGGGAACAAATGTCGGAGGAACCTCTCTCATAGGCAACTGAGAAGTAGGCAACTCCGAACGTTTGTTAAGCAATAAAGCCATATCAAGCGCTAAAATGGTGGAAGCAGCATCGGGCGCAAAGGCTCTCTTGTCAATAATCCTCAAATCTGCGGGACAACAAATCTTTTTCTTCATACACTCATCCTGCAGGTACTCTACCATTACCTGTAACACTTTCTTTTGCATTTCTGGAATATACTGGCTAAACGTATCATATACTACCATGGGAGATATCGAAACATTTGAAATCTATCTACATACATGCCAGCATTCTGTGACCAAAAAAGTTTCAAAAATAGTCAGGTGAGGAGGTAATAATAGGAATAGGGCGCGTCAGCAGCCCATTGTCATTGAATGAGCCCGCTGCCGCGGGTGCATTCAATGACAATGAGGCGCCTGCCACGCCTTCTGCCACCACGCCAGCTTGGGGGAGCCCTTGAAAGACTCCCCCCGAGCTGGCGTGGTGGGGGGCTAATGGTGCCTTTTGTTAAAGGCACCAGCGGCGGAGGGGCGCATTTAGTCCGCCGCCGTGGGCGCCTTTTACATTAAAAGCCTGAATGCCGTGCCTTCTCTCACTACGCCAGGTCGGGGGAGCCCTTGAAAGACTCCCCCGAGCTTGCGTGGTGGGGGGGCTAATGGACCCTTTTGTCAAAGGCACCCGCAGCGGAGGGGTGCATTTAGCCCGCCACGTGGGCGCCTTTGATATCAAAAGCCTGCATGCCGCACCTTCTCCCGCTACGCCAGCTCGGGGGAGCCCTTGAAAGACTCCCCCGAGCTGGCACAGCCAAAACAAAAATCGGTATTTGTTGCCAATAAATCGGTATGCGGTAGGAATGCTTAAAAAGCGGTATCCTACCATCTAAATCGGTAGGGTTGGCAAGTATGCATCTATGTGCATCCCTTGTGCAAATTCGCGTCTCTTCACTCATTGATTTATAAGAAGGAAGAAACCGTTTCTGCACATACAGAGCGTCCAATCTATCACCATCTGTTTCATCATTCTGTAACCGATCTAACTCCCTCTTAAACTCAAAAACCCTCTCGACATGCTCATGTACTTTCTCCGCAGTGTCCCTTGAGTAAGCTAAGGCATTCAAATCCCTCAACCCTTTTGGGACATCCATGTCCGTCACATCATTCCACATTTCAGCCAAGTGCAATACCATCCCCTCTATAAAAATTATCTATTCGGGAATACTTTCTTGGTCAGAAATTGTAGCTAAAACAGCTGATTTTTCACCTTCTTCTATACATTTCTTAGCCCGCACATACAATTCCCTCTTTCTAGCTTTAGAAACTGTAATACGAGTCACTACTTTTGATTCAGCTCTCGCCCCTTCATCGTCTACAAGCGGAGCAGAACCGCTTGGGAAAGAGAGAGTAGACAAATCCTGTACAACAAGTAGTGGAGACACTAACACTGGCAACAAAGACGGAATCACAGGAACAGTAATAGTCGGTAAAGGTGGAGATGCAGAAGGGGAAACAACAATAGGAAGTGGAGCAACAGCTGGCAGCCGAGGAACAACGGGAGGAACAGGGATTACTACAGGAGGAGGTGCAACAACAGGAAGAGGTACATAAGGAGGTGGTGCAGCGGCACCTGGCCTACGTTCATTTAAAGGTTTATCAATTAGCTCATCTGAGACATGAAAATCTTTAGACAGATATATTTTCTGTACACCAAGTTGAAAAGCCCTATCCATGTTTCTAACAGACTCTGACTGTTTTTGTTGATCATACAATAATGCCTTTTCTGAATTTGACATATGACGACGTGCATGCTTCTTTTTACTCTTAAGTTGCTGCATAGCTTCTTTTTTCCAATTCTGAATTACATCAAATGCTGCAGGTCTAGCTTTTTTCTTTAACAATATGGACTCTAAATACTCTATACGGGTAATTTCAAAACTACCATTGACTGGTCACTGAAATTCGGAAGCATGTCTAGTTTGTCTGTGCCAAATATCGTTGAATACTATACTATCAATGCCGTACTTACAGTACATAGTACATGCCGGCGACCCCTCCTGTGATGCCAGACGGCCAAATTCCAAAGATTGTCTGTCTCTGCGGAATAATCCCCTGAAACAGGCAGACAATTTCCCAGGCATATCAGTTCACTGGTGTTACCTGGCGTCGTTTGAACTCGCGAGTGCAAAAATACAACCAAATATCAGGATACTTAGGAATCGGGGCACGATTCGCCTGATTGCAAAGGACAAAGGAGGTCTGATCGGATTACAAAGGACAAAGGACCCTTGTGGTTGGTGATTTTGGTAAAAACTGCCCGCCTCGATATGTGGACCCTCGTCAAGATGCCTTCTCGGACCGTGTGCTCACCGTCCAGGGATCGGATCGGGCAGTACTGTCGAGGTGTCGCGTCTCATTCAAAGGGGCCCCCTTTTTTCTCACTGTCCGATCCCGGTCCGATAGCCTCATCTTCACTTCAACGAGGTGGCATCAATCTTGAGGCTCCCTGTTCGGGCGCCATCTGAAAGACCAGAGAAATATCGAGGCTTAGTACCACAAAATGAAATGCACCAATCACGGGCTGAAAAGATGCAAGTATCTTTTATTTCTGTACAGTCAAAGCAAAACAGATAGCTATCTGGCTCCCAACACCTCGCAGTGTGTACCAGTCGACACAGTGAGGAGAGCGAGTGCTGGACATTTAAACACAGGCATATTTATACTATTTCTGAAACATTGTCCAGCCCCTCTCCACACTAATAAGTTACTGGCTAGAGTTTGTGCCTAGTTCACATGACAGATGTTACAGTATTATGCAAAGGATTACACAGGTTTACATTTCCATGAAAATACAATGGTGCTGTAGGTTCTCAGATCTGCGGTAAGCCTTGTTTCAAGAGTCACTACAGTGTAGTTCAGCTAAGGCATAAGATTGACGTATACTTTCATTGTTTCTATGTTTATATAAGGATGAGGCTTGTGAGCGCAGACAACACTTGGATGGCAGTTCATTCGAGTTACAAGGTTTCTTTACATTGGTCAACAGTCTGCTCTCGGTCAGCCTAAACATTAACAAAACTGAAAGGTCGTTTAGCTTGGCTGCGAGTTGAAAACACAGTACACCAATTTAGAACATAGAAACAGGAGTTGAAATCAAAATGGCGGACGTTTCTTAAAATGGTGGCAACATCAATCAAAAAGCAGAACATTTCAGATGCGGTTTTCTGTGTAACGCGAAAGGGCTTAGGCCAATATTCATAATAAGGAGGCACTATATGATTACGGTTTAACACCTTGTGCACCCTCTGCTCAAGAAACCCTGTGCCGACCCATCCATTCCAGTAAACTACTGCCCTGTCTCCATCACTCCATTCTTGGGCAAACTCCAGGAGAAGTTGGCTATTATTCAGCTGATCCTCCACACTGAATCTATGGGATGCTTCCATGACCATAAGTCAAGCTTTAGAGCATCCAGAGGCATGGAAACTGATCTTCTGAACACCCGTGAAGATCTGCTCTTACATCTTGACAATAACACTACCTCTGTCATCATTCTCCTTGACCTCTCCTCTGCCTTTGACATGGTTAACCACAACATCCTGATCGCACGACTCCGGGACTCCATGGGAATCACTGGTCAGGCTCTGGCGTGGTTAATCTCCTTTCTCTCAGACCACCCATCCCAGATGGAACTGAGAGCCATTCACTCGACTATTGCTCTCAACCTGTGGCATCCCCCAGGGTTCTAATCTCTCCCCTTGGTTCTTCAATGTCTATATGGCTGCCCTGGCACGTGTGATTTCCATTTTCACCTTTAACGTCCAATGCTATGCGGATGACACACAACTACCTTTCAGGCTACCCTCAGCCGCCTCCTCCTCCTCGCTCATATCCGACTGTCTGTCTTAGTCCGACTGCGCTGAATTAGTGTCACATCTGGCAGGTTGTTGTTTTTTGTAGATGCATGGTTCAGGGTTAGGGACCCTGGTTTGGGGCATATTGACATGCGGATCATGTGCCAATAAAAAGCCCATGTCAAATAAAGTCATTCTAGCTCTCCAGATAGTGTTAGCCACAATGGTCGACGGGATCCATAATCTGATGGCTGAGTTGGAAGTAGCAGAGATGAATTCAATTTGTGCTATATCCAAGGTCGTCACATCCCTTAGTTCCTCAGTGTCACTAAAGATGTTCAAAACACTCCTTCTATTCAAGTTATAGACAGGATAAGATCCCTCTCGAAATTTTTAAAATAAAAGTACATGGCGAGAGAGTGGAGGACACCTGGGGAAGAGGAGAGCGGGATCTGCTTGCTTCGAAGTGATGGAATTGGGGCAATCTAGGTTGATGCGTTTGCTGAGAGTGTAAGTCTTTAAACCCAGGCACTTGAGACTCAAGGTTATACTGCTCAAGGTTGGAGTAGTTGCACATATCAGAGGGTGTGCAAGTTAACTGAGAAGGTACTATAGTGACAGGAGTGAGTTGTGGTTTTGGTAGAGCAGAAAACCTATCCTCAAGATATTTGTCAACAGCTTGTTTCAGCTCCATCATTGAACTCTGAATTGGTGCTGATGGTAAGGCCGAAAGCCGTCCAGCCGTTGGGGCAAAAGAAACGCTTTTTTTAGGTGGTAAGTCTATTGTAACTCGATCTGTACCCTGCTCAACCGTCTCAAGTGACTCAACCAGTTCGTCCAAAGGGGGATGAGAGGGTATCGAAGCCGGGGTGTTAACCGACACGGCAGCTGAAGTCTCCTTTATTTGGACGGATGAGGAAACGCCGGAGTGCAGTCGTGTGGGGGATGAGACTGCTGAGGGTTTTGTGGGGGAAGAAGGTAAGAGGGTTTGTTTTGTCCCTGTTGCCAAAGACCCACCAATAGCTTTGAAAAAGGCATTCAGGGTGTTTTTGTTGCCTCTACGGGGCATCTGTTTCTTGGTTTTTTTAACCCGGGCATGCAGGTTTTTTGGGATTTGTGGGGTCCCGGGTCTGTCACAAACGACTGCAGGGGCTGCTGCAGCAGTCGTCATTTCCAAAGAGGGACCCTCAGAGAAGGGCAAATGGACGGGAGGAACAACGACAGCAGGTCGAGGTAGCACCTCAGAGGCAGGTATTAGGGCCATATTCTGTAAAGCAGGCTGAGTCGAGGGCAGAATAGTGGGAGTCATAGAACTAAGTGGGGGGTCAACGGCACAAATTATATTTTGAATATGAGGTAGGGGAGGCGGAGCGGTCACACTTTTCACTTGCAGAGCAGTGATCGCAGGCGGAGCTCCTAAGCTTGTGTACCTATCAATGTCGGTGAAGCTACCGCAAGTAATGATAGAAGCCTCACAACTCGCCAAAGGCTCTTCTAGAGGTACAGAAGGAGGAGTACTTAAATGTTCATGACGGCGACTCCAGTGTAAGAGTTCCTCCAGTTGTGTTCCTTGAGTTTCGATTTTGGTATTCCAAATGTCAAACATTTTATGCATTCCCAAAATAGAGGTATTGATAGCCTGAAGGGCCAATTCAACACCAATGTTCGCGCCTGCTGCTGACATTTTGCAAGCAGGCACAACTGCGCGAGGCGTGGGGAAAGCAAAAGAGGCAATTGCTGACTCTATTGGAGTAGAATAGGAGCAATGAGAGGAATGGTTAGGTGATATCACATCACAGTGAGTTTTCGTAGTATGCAAAGATTCGCGCTGGCTAGCATATAATGAAATGCTAGTACTATCTAGAATAATGGGGGATGCTGGTGAGATGGGTGAAAAGGTTTGATTGGAGTGAGTACTGAATTTTCTCCTCACATTTCGTGCTTTCAGTGAGGCAAGGATCGTTTTGTCGGAGATGCAGCGGGTACGAGGTGGACTCGTTGGATCAACCGACAGACATGAGGGCACCCTACAAGAGACCAGTTGGTGACTGATGGAAGGAGGGTTAGACCCCTCAGGCCCTTGTGATAAAGAAGGGATAGCCTGGGAGGGAGGAAAGACAGGAGCTGCCGCCGCGCCCGTGTTGGAATTAGCAGAAGCAGAGATGGGCACGACTACAGTTCTGGGAGATAGAATAAGCGCCGGGATTTTTGTCTGAAACATCCCGGGGGGTGGGCAGCCGGGCTTAAGATGTAAGACAGAGTCAGGCATGCTTGATTTAAGTGAATAGGGCACAAAGGACATTAGCTGTGAAGCAACTCACGCACTAGCCTGAAGGCGTAGATATGGGGCCAAATGAAGGGAAACCACCGCTAAAACACCAGGTCACAGTCACGGAGACGCGGTGAAGCGGTAAAGCGGAACTTAGCCATGAACTTGCTCGTGCGCACGCGCTGTGCGCGTTGGAACTTCTTTAGTAGGAAATGGGGAGTTGAAAACACGCCTTTTCCTGGGCAGGGCTAGCAGGAGATGTCAATCACCGTGGCTGGTGTAACCAGTAATGCGGTCCGCTTGAGCGCGTAGTGAAACACTGTGACCAAAGCAAACAAAGAAACAAACATGTATCAAGGAGCTGCTAAAAGACTAAAGTAAACAAACATGTATCAGGTAGTTGCTGAAGATGGAAAACTCCGTCTAGGGTTGAAGTCCAAGTGCAAACACCCAAGAGCAAATCACCTGACTAGGCGAAGTCCAAATCAGTCCAAATCGATCCAAATGCAGAAGCAGAAGCACAAAGTCCACACGAGCGGTAAAGCGGAACTTAGCCGTGAACTTGCTCGTGCGCGCGCGCTGTGCGCGTTGGAACTTCTTTAGTAGGAAATGGGGAGTTGAAAACACGCCTTTTCCTGGGCAGGGCTAGCAGGAGATGTCAATCACCGTGGCTGGTGTAACCAGTAATGCGGTCCGCTTGAGCGCGTAGTCAAACACTGACTAGGCGAAGTCCAAATCAGTCCAAATTGATCCAAATGCAGAAGCAGAAGCACAAAGTCCACACGAGCGGTAAAGCGGAACTTAGCCGTGAACTTGCTCGTGCGCCATGGCTGTTTTAATAACACTAGTCAAGAGAAACTGTGGGTACCGGATTATAAAAACTACAAATTATTCACCTTTTATCCAAGTGACTGTTATTGGATAGCCTGACCTACTGAACACCTTTACTGACCAAGTAACGTTAGTAAATTTGGATTGGAATCACAGTAGAGCAGGCAAGTACCCGTTGTAGATCAAGTATCAACATTTCTGGACGCCTTGGTAGAAGCCGCAAATCTTGCAAGTATAATTATCTGTGGAGATCTAAATATTGATCGCAACCCGAGAAGATGAAACTGGCAAAAGAATGGCTTGCGGAAATGGATTCAAGAAAAATGCAAATGTTAAATGGATGCACTCTCGGTGATATACCATCGGCACCAACATGGCGTCGAGCTGACCTCAATTCAACTATTGATTATATGTTCGTATCGGTCACTCTTCATCTGAGAGTGAAAATCATGAAGGTCTTTCCCCACCAGGAAACCTGGGACTGTATAACCAGAGCCAGGGCCTAATTGGACTTGCTGAAATTGACATATCCACGCACTCCCTGTCCTGGGCAAGGAGGCGAATATCATTCAGATAGATGATAATAAGCATTCCCCTGGAACACAGACAAAGAGCAAAAGGACACCCTCTGATATGTGCAACTACTCCAACCTTGAGCAGTATAACCTTGAGTCTCAAGTGCCTGGGTTTAAAGACTTACACTCTCAGCAAACGCATCAACCTAGATTGCCCCAATTCCATCACTTCGAAGCAAGCAGATCCCGCTCTCCTCTTCCCCAGGTGTCCTCCACTCTCTCGCCATGTACTTTTATTTTAAAAATTTCGAGAGGGATCTTATCCTGTCTATAACTTGAATAGAAGGAGTGTTTTGAACATCTTTAGTGACACTGAGGAACTAAGGGATGTGACGACCTTGGATATAGCACAAATTGAATTCATCTCTGCTACTTCCAACTCAGCCATCAGATTATGGATCCCGTCGACCATTGTGGCTAACACTATCTGGAGAGCTAGAATGACTTTATTTGACATGGGCTTTTTATTGGCACATGATCCGCATGTCAATATGCCCCAAACCAGGGTCCCTAACCCTGAACCATGCATCTACAAAAAACAACAACCTGCCAGATGTGACACTAATTCAGCGCAAGAATCTCGACCCTTCATTCAGAATTAACCATCATTGTGCCAGTATGGCAACTGTCTGAATCTTGCGTGTTGGAACACCAGGGGGCATAATCACTTACATGACTCTATTAAAGCCATGCCAGTTGTCTATCATATTTTCACTTTTCAGGAGACCTGGTTCTTAGTCCCCCCGGTGTGGGATGGATATGAAATTACACTCCTCCCTGCTACCCGAACCAAAGGCCGACCCACCTCAGGCTTGCTGGTTGCTGTTCTCCAAAAGGTTGGACTCCATGTAACTGCATGGGCCTCCTTTAGGGCTCACTTACAACTAGTCAAAATTGAGCTGGACTCCGTCTCGTTTGCTTTGCTAAATGTGTACAGAAATCCTGCTGCATGTTCTGATGATGATTTTTATCATGGTCTCATTTCTCTGTTGGACATCATAAACATGGCGAACATCACTAATTTCACTATTATACTGGGAGATCTCAACATGAATTGCATTGCTAACAATCCGCATTCAAAAGATAGCTTACGCTGGCTTCAGCTGATGAATGAACGCAATTTTGTTATGACTAATGGGGCTTTTAAAGGTGACTTGCCTCCTCAATCGACCTGGTTTCGCAATAACAGCGCAAGCACAATTGATTATATTTTTGTGGACTTTCCATTGTTTAAACTCTGTCAAGACCTATCGATCACTGCATATCCTGGCAGCGATCATAAGGTATTATCCCTGACCTTTTCATTGCAAATTCTCAATTCAAAATTGTCTTCTAACAGTTGTGGACTTGGCATTAATACAGCCAGATCTAGACTGAAATGGACAGATCAGCGACTCTGCACATTTGAAAAACTAATTCAAAAGAATTTGTCTAGTACAGGGGTTCAATATACTAAGATACTTGCGCCGTTTATGCATACCATGTCCATTCCTAGGCAACACCAGATTAAACACCCCCATACCTTTGATCAGTTAATTAAAGAGCGAAAGACCGAGTTTAGGCGTCTAAAGCGCGAAATACAAAACTATCCTTCTCCCACTCGCTGGAAAGCGCTTACAAATTTAAAAACACAATACAAAAATTGGCTAAAGGGCCATAAAGCGCTGATGTTCCAACATGATAGCGAAACAATGTTACAGTCACTTGCCAACAAAAACTCAGCCCAAATGTGGCATTTGTTACAAAATCATGCATGCAATAGAGATGCTGATGCACAATTAAATGCAGTAAATGAATCACAATGGATTCAATATTTCACAGATCTGTATGCTGATGCCAATTTTGATCCCGCCACCTTTGGCTCTGCTAGACCGGTCGCCTGGAATCTGGCATTCACAATTAATGACATTGTTTCAATCATTAAAAATGCTAGTTCTTCTCGAGACGCTGGGCCAGATGGCATCTCCAATGCCATCCTAAAATCAAACCCTGACACTTGGGCTCGCATACTGTATCGCATTTTTCAAGAAATACTGTACTCAGGCACTATACCACTCTCCTGGAAATCTTCTATTATTATTGCAATTTTTAAAAAAGGCGATAGGTGTCTACCCCAGAACTATCGCCCAATTGCACTTTTAGACTCGCCGAGTAAAATTTTTACTAAACTTGTATTAATTGAATTTAACAAGTGGACACTCCAGAACTCCCTTAGAGATCCGTTTCAGACTGGTTTCATTGCAGGGATGGGTACTCAGATCAACCTTCTCACACTAAATTCTATTAAGGCATGTTGTCAAGAGTCGAAACAGTCACTATTCCTGGCTTTCATCGACCTCCACTCAGCATTTGATTCCATTTCTCGTACTCTTCTTTTCACCAAATTAAAACGTGACTGCTGTCCGTACACATTGTTTGAAATCATCTTAGCTCTTCATTCCAACACATGCATCAGTGTACGACTCACCCTTGATGGCACCTTGTCCTCTTCCATCCCCACGGCTCGTGGGTTGAAACAAGGCTGTCTGCTTGCGTCATCTATTTTCAACTATTTCATTCATGACTTAGCCTATGCATTTCAAAACCTTAACTCCGACTCTCCGAAGATTAACAATCACCTTGTCCAAAGTTTAATGTACGCTGATGACATGGTTCTACTTTCGAAAACCCAAATTGGTTTACAAAAATTGCTGACAGCTTTCAATGCCTACATCACCCAGAATGACTTAAGGATTAATACCAACAAGTCCCAGATAATGTTGTATCACCCAGCCAAAAAGAACAAATCGTTTGTGTGGAACATTAGCCAGACAAACCTACTGATTGTCCCCAAATATACCTACTTGGGTATGATATTTGAGCTGCGTGGAACCTTCGTTGTACATTTAGATGGGGTTCAAAAAAAGGTGACAACGGCCACATCTCAAGCTAGGCTGATTATGTCCAGATATGGCAAATTCTCCATTGTTCCAGCTCTCGTCTACTGGAATCAAAAGCAGTTCCATCAATATTGTATGGTCTTGAAACCCTCACCTGTCAGTCTAAAATTGCCTTTTACAAATGGGAAAGCCAGTATTGGAAAAAGATTCTCAATTTACCAGCTTGCGTCCCAATTTCATGGATTAGATATGAGTTGGGTTTAATCTCATTAGAGGCTTTATACATTTGGCGCCTGTGTGCGCTGTTCAGAAAATGCATCATAGCTTCTAAAAATCATACTTTACTATCCGAACTGTCACAACACATGTTTAATATGAAACAAAAATTTTTTGCCTCATGGTCCACTACTGCATATTTTGCTTTAAGCAATGCAAATGTTTCCTTGGACACTTTAATTAATAACCCTGATAAGGCAAAAACACAGCTGTATGAGTTTGATTGGATCAAGACAGGTGAAACCTGCCGAACCTACTGTGATGGCAATGTTTTCCGGTTTCCTCCAAAAAAGATGCGCACACTCCCTCTATATCTAGTTAAATCACCAGCGGCCAACATTCGAGGTGCAATCATGCGCTTACGTTTTAACATCTGGCCCACCAAAGCCATACTTTATAGACGCAAAATAATATCGGAGAATGAAAATGTCTGCCGCTTCTGTAAGAACGGCCTGCAACCAGAGACATTGGAGCATCTCATCATTGAGTGCCCTGCACTAATCGCTTGTAGATCCAGGCTTTTGGGACGCCATTGTCGGTATTTAGGGTTTCTTGAATACGAGGAATGTTGGCAAACCATTCTGAATTCTGTGTATTTGCCAATCCAAATTGCTGTTATCAAATTCTTGGAAAGTCTTTTGTTGGTAAACCCAGATTTAAGTTCACAAAATTCAGATGAAGCAGCTCTTGTTCAGTTCCATTGAGGCCTAGCTGCTGGCCGTTGAGTTTGAGTTTGAATATGCCCTATCAACCACACTATGATTTAAAGTAACAATTGGATTGTTAGAGGCAGCCAGACATCATGTTTCAGTATTGTTCTGTGTGCGTAACCCATTTGAAAGTTCTGTTTTAATGTTGAATAGATATTTTGTCCTGTTTTACATTATTTGATTGTGGGGAAAAAAAAAAAAAAAAATGCTTGTAATCATATTGTGTTATGATGCTCTTATCTTTTATTTTCTGTATCTTTCTTATCTCCTTTTTTTTTTTTGAAAGGTTGATTTGTTTCAACCAAACAATAAAAACAAAAAAAAATAAATAAAAAAAACAGCCATTGGACGCCCCTTGTCTGTCTTTATGGTCGGGTTAAATGCAAGCTCAAATCCTTCCACAGCCAGAATTTGACAAATCCAAGTTTCCTGTAAACATACAATCTGCAGTCCTTCAAGCCAATTTAAGTTGGACAAATGCATAAAACCCCTTGTGTTCCAGGAAGCAACCAGACTCACATGTGCAGATCTCTCCTTCTGGCATTACAAAACAATATGGGAATCGCTGAAAGGTAGGAAAAGCACCTAAATGTTTGTAAGGATTCCGGTCCTCTATCCCCACTATGTGAGGAGGCAGGGTCGGAGCAGACTAACACGAGAGCTGGGAGTCCACTGAGTGGGTTGAAGCAAAATAGACCTGGTGAAATGAATGTTAAAGTTGTTGGTATACCACAGATGAATGAACATACACAATAGGGGGTGCCAGTATGACATAAATGGAGATAAGCTCACTGCTGAGAAAACTGGGGGATTAAGTGCAGCAGCACAGACTGGACATGAGAGCGGAAGTCAACTTGGTCGAGCATCCAGTGAGTATATCCGTGGGCACCAAGATGGAGATCCCGATTACCATTGCTTTAGTTCCTAGCCCTAAATTTGTAATTTGTAATGCAAGCACACAGCCAGTGAGCCAACTAAAACAGGTGTCACAAAAACAAACAACGGAAATATATATGGGTCTCTGACAGGTGCTGATTCACTGCAAAGGGTGAGGGGAGGCAAAGTGGATTTTCTGTACAGTGCAACTTGGAAGCGAGTCAAACCCTTGATGGTGAGCATATGAGTCATTCATCCTGGTTACAAACTGCCCTCCCGCCATACAAACGGGAGAGCATGAACGTTAAACGTGAAGAACTCTGGGATCGCATATCCAAGCCACTTGATTGTTCGAGAATATAAAAGGGCCAATTAGAGAGCGGAACACGGCTCTACACTTGAGAACATGTTTCAAATGGAGCAATGTTCTGTTGATATTCTCTGAATTGCCTAAACTGTGTGCTGTATCGTCCATGGACATTGAAAGGGGGGAATTCCCAGACAAGAAAAATGTTGGCTGTTGTAGCCTCCATTTTAGATCCAAGTTGGTGCTTGACTTAATATATCTGGAAATGCAACAGTTATCGAATCTGGGATTTTGGGTGGATTTGGCTAATGAGGTGAGGGATGTGACAATGCATAGCGGGAGTGACAATGTGAAAGGAGATCGAAATCACCAACTCAAAATGGGGGCTCGCCAGAGGGGAAAAATGCAGCAAAATCGGACTCAATGCAGCCATATCATAACAGTGCACCTCCCTTTCAAGTACAACTATCACGATGGTGACATACAGACTGCATTGGGGCCGAACAAGAAGGCTCTTGGTCCAGGAGAGAAAAGGCAAGGAAAAGGGTAAATCTATGTGAGGGAATCACTATTTCTCGGTGGCCTGATGGAACTCCCGGGGTAGTACACATTTACTCTCAAATCCAGAAATAATGGCCAGCTTGAGTGATTCCATGTGTATCCTTTTACAGGAAACATAGATGCGTGAAGCCTCAATATTGGATGGCTATGAAATCTTTTACCAACCTTGCAATATAGCAGTAGGGGAAGGCCTGCAGGGGGTTTGGTCATGGCAGTCAAATCTGGACCAGGGTTGGTGTGCTCTAAGCTCTTGGGTCTACCCTATGGCCTACCAGCTGTGGCTATTTCTTGTGCTGTAAATAAACTCAAGGTGCTAATTATTAACTGCTTTTGGCATAGTGGGGCATGTGAGTTAAATGACTTCTTGGAACGTTTAACGGCCGATATAATGAATTGGCATTTGGAGGTTCCCAATGGCAAAGTACTCCTGGCAGGAGATTTAAATGCAACCTGCGTAACTCCAGAAGTGGCCGGCGAAATATGGGATATTACAGCTGAATCAAGTGTGACTAATCAAAAAAACAGGGCGTGCAAGGATTGGACTATTTCGCTTTCTTCAGTGGGCTTAGCCGTGCTGCATGGGGAGGGTAGAGGGCAGTACAGGTCCAAGGCACATGACACGGGGATAAGAGTGTATCCACTTTGGATTAATTTGCTGAACTTGTTCTAGTTCCAAAGTGTACAAGGTTCGACAAAGTAGAACATATGTGGTGTGACCACTGCATATTGAAAGTCAATTTTGAGATTAATATGCTAGAGGCACATGCGAGTGGTGCTACGGACTTAGAAGTCAATGAGGGATTAAATCGCATTGGCTGGAATGATAATAACATCAATAAGCTTAATAGAGGCCTGGGCCAGCTAATGGATTCCTCAAGTTTGTAATGGAAACTGGCACAATTCAAGGTGGTGAAATATGACAACACAGTAAAGTAGGGGCGAGTGGTCACAGAAAGATGGGCTTACTTCATAGGCTCGTGTTTGATGAAGCATTGGCCAATAGGAAAAATAACCTAAATAAGAGAGATAAATAGGTCAATTGTAGATCCGGTCGTAAAAGTGGTGATGCAGAGAAAAGTTAAAACAGGCTTTTAGGAATTAGTGCAAGATGCGCCCAGCGAATATAATACAATAGGACGCTGAAAAGATGCTTAATATTTGCATAAAAAGAGAAGTGCCTGCCTTTAGGGGACTGGTAAACAGCTTAGAGGGGTCCAAAGAATTGGTGCAGGTAAATCCAGTTCCATAGCATGTTTTGGTGGAACATTTCAGGCATCTATACTCAGTAAATGAAGAAATTGATCCCCTACCAAAATCATTAGGGCAAATAAATAGCACAGAATTCTGGGGACTGAATGTAAAAGTGGAAGATGAATGTGAGAATATTATGAAATGTAATCCATCAAGAGCAGCCAGCCCCAATGGACTCACAAGCAACACACTAAAGAACGACTCTAAGAACTGGGCAGTGGCTCTATCCATTTTATTTAACAGCATCACACTTAATTTCGAATATCCACCTTCTTGGCGGACTTGGCTCCTTATCACATTTGCAAACAGGTTTCAGAAGCGGGAACTCGACTAATTTGAAAGGCCTTGTAACCAGGCTTCTACAAGAAGATGCCTGGTCTGACTCTAGCAACAGCACCTACATGGCTTCAGGAGATCTGACTACCGCTTTCGAATTGGTCAATCGAAATCGTCCTTGGTCGAAATTAGATTCATGGGGTATCCCCTCAGGTCTTCTGAAGCTAATTAAGGGATTGCACAAGGACTCCAGAGTCAGCATAAGGCTTAATAGAGCAGGGGATATGTCTAGGCGGATACAAACCAATTACGGCCTGAGACAGGGACGTGTATTGGCGCCCACTCTGTATAATCTCTATGTGTACGAAGCGTTCGAATTCCTTGCTCGCCGATCGTTTGTTCCTCCAAGAGGGGGTCAGTTGGATATTCCAATGTTGGGGTATGCTGATTATTTTTTGCTCCTGGACAACACAAAGATTGGGTTGCAAAGACCGCTAAGTGGCTTTTCAGAATATGCAAATCTAAATAATCTTATGATCCACCCGACAAAAACGAAAATCCTGGCGCTTGCGACGGGAAGGAAAAATGCTCAAAACACCTTGAGAAAGCAATAGTAAAATGCAGTCCAAGTGTGGCCTGTTTTTTGGGATTTCTCGTCTCAGCTTGCCCATCGTCTACCACCATTAAAAAAGTGCTATGGCAGAAGGCAAAAATATTAGGAAATCAGCTTCGAAAAATGGATGGGAAGTGTGGAAGATTCTCGCTTAAGCCGGGACTAGACTTTTACGAGGGCAAGATGAGACCCAAAATTACATACAGGTTGGAGCTCTGGTTAGATAGTGTACTCCCCACTCTCGATTGCATTAAAGCATGGACTTGGAGAAAAATTCTGAAGGTCCCCAGTGCACTTCCGGTGGCGGCCATCAGATTTGAATTTGGTATGCTTTCAATACGAGTATGAATATTGTGGAAATGACTTTCCCTGTATAGAAGTATTGCTAGCCCCACAAAGAATAAAAAATACCCAGAACTGTCAAAATATTTGGACATGCACAGTGGTATGGCCCCCGGAAATATGTTGTCATCTTTTAAGGTGAAATGTACCTCTACACTGAATGAACTTAATTTCGAGACTGAGAACTTAACCATGAGACCAAATCAAGTTAAGTTAGCTTTGTATGATGCATACTGGAGTATAACCACGGAGAGTGTAAACAATTATGCCTTTCTAAGTCAATTGGGTCACGAGCATAAGAAAAGAGGTGTAATTGCTGCCTTCCTGAAGGTATTTAATAGGTACTATCGCACAATATATTTACGGTTCTGTTGAAACTTGATTCCAAAGAGAAGTCTGCAACTAAGGAGGGGTTAATAAAGAAGGAGGAAGCAACTTGTCGTTTTTGTAATAACATAGAATTAATCAAAACTACAAATCACCTAATTCTGTATTGTACTGCACTTATCCCATTAAGAAATATATATTTGGTCCCCAGGTTTAGAAAGATGGCATGTACAAATGAGGACAATCTGTGGAAATGTTGCCTTGGGGGCCGTGTGAATGCGGATAGATTAGCAATAGCAGCCTTTCTGAATGCTGTTAAATTTTAAAAGGTGACTAACTATTTACGTATTAGTAAGGACATATAATTAATTTTATAATACATTTGATTGTGCATAATTTACTGTGTATAATGTTCGTTTTATACTGGAGGTGTTGATTCTACACTCACGGATTCATTGGTTTTAGAATTTTGTTATAATTCGTATGATATTTGATTGATGAATTAACTGTACTGATGAACTGTTTGTTTTTGTATGATATGTAAAGGTTTATTGTTTTATAAACCAAATACATTAAATAAAAAAATAAATAAAAAAGAGATGGAGAGAAAGAGAGAGTTAGAGAGAGGGTGAGAGAGAGAGAGAGAACGAAAGCTGGACAGAGAGAGAGAGAGCAAAGCAAGAGAGAGAGAGAGAGAGAGAGAGAGAGAGAGAGAGAGAGAGAAAGAAAGAGAATGTGAGAGAGGGGAAAAGGCAACGAAGAGCAGGTTGTAGAGAAAGGGGAAAAAGAGGAGGGAAATTGCAAAATGATATGACCAGACAGGAAGAGGAGTACTTGCTAAAGGGCTTCCACAGCTTCTCTGCCTCTCCCCGCGCATCCACCACATCACTGCCAGCAACCAAGATGCACGGCCCCCAGGTCCTCTCTCCATATCCTTATGAGGTTGTCACTACCCCTCCTCCAGAGCTACCCTACACCCAAACCCCATGATGAACACAGCAGTGGAAACTGGATTCTGGGCTGTTCCCAGGGCTCAACGAGGCTTGGTGACAGTAAGAGAGAGGGACATTCTGTGGTTAGAACAAGTGCCCCTTTTGTGACCGCCCACCCATGTTGAACACAACAGGGGAACTGGTTTCTGGGCTGTTCACATGGCCAAGGGAGGCTTGGTGACAGGAAGGGGGATGGAAATTACAGGGTGTAGGACTGGTGGGCAAACACAGGCAGGGACAACAGATGCTGTTAGTGGGGAGGGGAGGAGGTACTCAGGAAGAGATGAAAGGGCCAGCCCTAGGCTGCAGATTATAGTGGCTGTAAAAGCTGGTGGTTGTTACTCGGGCTGGGAACAGGTTTAACAACAAGGAGTACTGGTTTTGGAGGGAGTCCCTTAGTTGGGTCAGGAGCATGGCTGGGGCCGTACACACAGTGCATGGGACATAGAGTGGTCTAAACAAAATAGCAGGAACTCAACCCAGTTTCACATAGCAAGGCTGGGACACACACATGCTAAAGACACAATGGCTGCTCTCCATACAGTGCAGGAACATATGGTAAAAGGTAGGCAATGTCCAGTGTGCCAGGAGCCAAGCAATTACAAAGATCATAAAGTAACAGTACAAAACGCAGTGAACAATGTTGAAACCAAGTACAGTGAAGTGTCAAAGCAATAACCAAATAGAGTGACCAGGCTTCTGTCATGGACAAAATAAAAACACAGGAATACACAGAAGCACTTGGCAGAAATAACCCACAAGCAGAGGGAATGCAGTCAGGGCTTGGCATAAAAAAGAAATAAGATACAGGGAAACTGTAATCAGGGGTGAATACGAAAACCAAGGGTATTTCTCCATCAATCCCCTTGGTATCCTCTTTTGGAGTGATCGGAAAAGGGTCATCGCTGTTGGGTCTGGGACCACAGAGGGAGAAAGAGTCTCAAGGTGAGACATGGGATGACCCTTTCTGTAACACCTCCCTGCCCGAGATTCCCTCTGTTGCCATACAAGATTTCAGAACCAATGCCGTTACCCTCCTCCCCAATTCCAACAGATACCAACACGAAAGGGAGGCATAGGAGAACCGGGAAAAGGAATTTACATATCTCACCCTGTGCCCTACGACAAGAAGACTACCCCCCTTTTCCAGATAATATTTTATCGTATTTATCTAAACACATTAGTTAAAACTACCATTCCTATAATTCTTCCTCTCTGTTTCTTTTTGAAAGCCACTGGGACAACGAAGAGGAGGACCAGAGCTATGAAGATTGCCCATAGGAACCAACGTACCATGAATTCCTATGGGCAATCTGTATTTTGTCCCACTAACGAGGACAGGCAGAGTCAGACATTCTCTTCCAACCACTCACACCTGGTTCTACTTAACACTCTCAGGAAGTATAAAAGGAGGGGCTGGAAATCACAATTTGAGCGAGTAGGGGATGCTAAAAGGTGCGGGAAGCAGGAGAAGGACCTAGCCAGCTGCAGAGACCCTGGGAGACTTGGAGAAGAAAACCACCCAAACACTGGCCCTGCTACTTGAGAGGAGACTGCAGTGTGGAGGAGGGAGCTGTACCTCCAGAGGGCAAGACAGGGGCAGCTGGGGTTGCCTGCGGGACCCACAGCAAAACTCCTCCCTTGGCCCAGGCAGGCGAACCCAGGTATGTGAGGGGCAGGCTGAGAGACCTTGACATCTGATTAACATCCCCTTTTAACTCTTGCAGGTCCCAAGGCCAGAAAATCCCATTTCAGGGAGCTGTGAGGTGGGAGCATAATTGGTCCAGTGCATTCTGGGACTAGAAATTCCAAGATCCTTTTTTCTACTAATTGTTTTACTTTGAAAGAAGGCTCCAGCACGGCTGAAGGAAGCCTTCATTTGTGAGCCTTGAATGCTGGAAACGAGGTGAAGCCAACTGACAGAAAACCTTGTCCAACAAAGCAGCGCCAGTGAACACAGCCAGTGAGTTGGAGAGACTGACAGCAGACTGGACTGTGTATGCTCAAGGATGCAAGTGGCAACCTTGTATGAAGAAAGAGAACTTGTATACCATTGAACTTTGTAAAACCAAAAAAGGGACCAGATAGAGAGTGGTCCGGCGCCACGTGTGTGCTCACTCGAAGGTTTCTGTTTGGTCCCCCAGCCCTGAGCGGGGAAGAATTATTGAACTGTGAAGTTGAAGTGGTTCTGCAGTGGGTTACGTTGAATCCCGGGCACATTAGAATGTCTTTGATTGTCTGTAAACTGAAATTGGTCTGAGCTCGGCTCAGGGGGACTAATTGTAGAAAAGGGGACTGAACCCAGAAATGGGGTATCCTGGGTGAACAGTAACACACCTGAGAAGATTGTTGTGGCAAATGCAAACCTGACTGAGGGATGCCTACAAATTGAAGTTGGTCTGAACCCGACTGATGCAGGCTAATGGTGAAAGAAGGTGAAAGAAGGTGAAAGAAGGTGAAAGAAGGATCAGAGCCTGGCTGAGGGGGATCCAGGGTGAAGAGTAAAACGCTCGACGTGAATATTGAAAAAGGAACTTTTCTTTGTTGTTTATGGTACATCAGGTCCTCTGAGGCAAGAGACTCTGCACAAAAGAGACTTGGGCACAGAAGGCCCTGATGTTGGTGAAAGGAACTGTGACTGCATGCCAGAGAAGCCCAGGAGTGTGCTGTGCTTCAGTGACCTACCCTGTACCATGCTAAAATGTGGGGAATGAAGGCCAACAGTCTAAACATCCTGACTTATCATTTTGTGAACACTTCTTTCTTTTTTGGTGAACATTATCCCACACTATTTTGTAGCATAGCATGGCAATAGTGTTTTTTAGCATAGGCCCTTTTCCTTTGACTAGACTCTACTAGGACTGTATTATTATTATTTGATGGTTGTAGCTTGCTCCCATCTTAGATTCAGGTTTAGATAAGTGTTTTTCACACCCCTGATAAACACCCTTGAACTGGGATCACTTGTATCTGTCTTACTTTGATACCATGCCTTTTTTACAGGTGTGAGTACATCAAGAGCCATACTTGCAGTTGAAGGAATCACAGTAGTCCCTATCTCAATGGGAACATTAGTAAAATAGGGAATGCTAAACAAAACAAGCCAAAAAACACTGAGTATGGTGGCACATATGCATATCATAAACCAACATATCAATATCCACAATTTGCGACATTCTGGACTTAATTGGATTTTCTCATTTTTTGAAACCATACAATTTTCAAGATTCCTCATTATGCCTCTCTATTTTTTTAAGGAAGGAAAAACCTTCTTAATCAGGCAATTCAGGTAAATCAGGTAACTGCAAAATATGTTCAATTATTACCGTAAGCAGTCTCCTTATCGCCGGGCCATTTTTAGGATCATGCAGAAAAATAGGTATGCTGACACTACGCCCAACAATAGCAGGATAAGCTTGAAATATATATATGACAACAGCAAGTAGGATTCTGTGGGTATCGTCATTTGTCAAAACCATGGATTCAACCAAACAATTACATTGTGCGAAAAGAATCAGCATACTGATCAAGCTTCCAATTCCTTATGAGGTGTTGTTGCTCAAACATATCCACAATATGTCAACACTTTTCTAAAGTTAATTTTTCTAAAAGAACTGCCTGGCTCAAGAAATAGATTTGCATGTTTATAAGGAGTGTCTAGTGGAGCCACAGTCCAAGTGCAAATCTGCACCTTTCAGTTAATCCATTGGTTTATCGTCCTTCTTCCTCCTCATTAATTGAGTCTGCACATGCTGAAATTCTTCTTCTTGTCTTGCTTCTGAATCGATTTTAGGGGATGTGTCAGCCTCTCTGCTGTGAATTTTAATGTTGTTAAGATAAATCCAAGCTCTTCTGCCTT
This sequence comes from Ambystoma mexicanum, assembly GCF_040938575.1. Taxonomy (NCBI): domain Eukaryota; kingdom Metazoa; phylum Chordata; class Amphibia; order Caudata; family Ambystomatidae; genus Ambystoma; species Ambystoma mexicanum. Next base: position 921,696,220 of record NC_090930.1, on the reverse strand, counting down.
GAACTTTTACTGCAGAAAGAAGTAATGTTTTCCACAACAAATGGGCCAACGAACCTCGGTTTGTGCCACTTTTTAGTAAAGTTCCATATTAATACTTTGTCGCCAATAAACAACTTTGGTACTGGTAATAGTTCCAAAATTCTGGCTAATGAATGGTCTTCATCTGTTTTCTGAGACTGACCCCCCTTTCGCTTGAGTTGATCTGAAATTACAGAGATACTAGCGCCCATACATGTCAAATATTCATTTAACTCATTTCAGTTTTGCAGAGCTCCGGGCATCACTTCTGCTCCTCGATGGAAGAGTCAAAGGCATTCTAATTCATCTCCCTGTCACTAGTTTGTGGGGTGTGAGGTGATGGTTCAAACCAGGCTGATTCCTTAGGGCATATAAAGCTAAGGGTAGGCAATATAGCCATCCCTTCTTCAGTGTCAATTTAAGTTTGGTGACTCTCTCCTTTAGAAGGCCGTTGAGTCTCTCACATAAACTGTTTGCTTGCAGGTGATAAGCAGAAGGAAACTTGTGTTTAATATTCAATAATAATACTATTTGTTCAAATACTTCCTTAACCAATTGTGGCCAATTATCAGATCTCAGCACTTCACACACTCCCCATCTGGAAAAGATTTCACCTACTAAAAACTGCACAAGTGGAATCAGGGTGTGTACAAGGACCTGCTTCAATCCACCTAGAGAAGGGACACACCACCACTATCAGATACCGATATCCACTACGTACTTGCAGCATGTCAACATAGTCAATATGTAAATGCTGAAATGGACCATTTGGTCGAGGAATTACTCCTCTAATGATTTTCTGTGTATGCCCAGCGGTAAACATTTGACAAACGATGCAATTTACTACATTAAATGCAATGTGCTCTAACAGGTTTTGTACAAACCAGTCGTCTACAATAGCTGCAGCAAGACTCTCCCTAGTTACATGCTCTGGGTAGTGCAGCTGTTCAAGTGCTACACTTAATAATGCTACTGACATCACCGATTTTATGGTACTGTCCTGTCGCCATAATGCTTCTGTGGGGGATAAAGAACACACCCTTCGCTGCCACAATTCTTGCTCTTCCTGTGGTGCACTGCCTTGAATCTCCATTAACTGAGCTCTTGATAAATGATTAAACCCTTTGTTTACCACCATCATTTTAACCACCTTTTCTTTAACATTTGGAGCATAAAAACTTGAACTGTCTGGTGCGTCGCAACTCTTTTCACTTCTGTGTCTGCGGCTTTGTGTCCGCAAGAAATAAAGTCAGTTTGCCTAGTATGTGCTGCACATTTATCTATCGCTATGACCACTCGGAGTTGTAGTGCCTTAATAAGCCTATCCAATATGATGCCTGTTGCACTGGAGTGCTGTCCACTCGGAGGTAGCCCCTCCTTTTACAATGTGCTAGCCTCGCATGTACAGTCAACATCACATATGCGGAGTCACTGTACATCGTTACTTCCTGTCCCTCATGTGAGATCAAGTGACCTATGTACAACACTACTTTTTGCCAATACTGCAACTTGTCCTTATTTATTTTGTATCACTTGTCTGCAAGGACAGTCATTAATTGAATCGAGTCTTGTCTACACTCATCCTTTGCCCTGCTACAGATCAGAACCTCATCCACGTACTGTATCACAGTGCTTTTCAAATCAATATTGCCAAGGTCCATCTGCAGGACTCTATTAAAGATCGACAGGGACTCCCAGTACAAGTATGTTTCAGTAGAATTTGGCGAATACGTAAAGGAAGTTAAATCTTGTGAGTCTTTGTGTAACGGAATTGAGAAAAATGTCTTTTTCCGATCAATCACTGTGAAATATCACGCTTCTACTGGGATGCTACATAGTATCATCGCTGGATTTGGAACTAAAGGAAACTTGGCCTCTACAATCTGGTTAATCGGCCTCAAATCTTGTATGAATCTCCATGACCCTCCCTTTCATTTCTTCACAGGGTACACCGCAGTATTACACAATGACTCTGATGGTACCAAAATGCCTTCCTTCATCAACACTGCAATTGTTTCAAAAATGCCCTCATATGCCTCTCGACACTTTGGATATTGCCTCACTCAGGGTAAAATTGTTCCTGTTTCAATTTTGTTGTAACCTCTCCTACTCCTTTTGATAGGGCTACATCATAGGGGCCTGTAGTCCATAAAACACTTGGCACTTTCTCCAGGCCTTGATGAAAAAATGCTGGCCGCTGTTGCATAATCGACATGCACTGTGGGATTTCCCTTTTCTTTATTCTGATCCAATACATAATGCTCATGAAGAACACTACTTCATTGTCTGATGGATCATCTCTAAACATGTCACCATCAGTGACGTCAGTCAATCTGCACCCTTACCTAATGGCAATTATTGTTCTCCATGGTCTACCCTCATCATCTGTGCCCTCAAGCGTTGCCATTTACCCTCATACTATGGCTGCATCTAATTCTAGGGGGATCATCTGTCCCCCTCTTCGTCCATAGGTACCTGTGGTCTGGAGAGGAATTCATTAGGTATCCTCATAGTTGTTCCCACTAAACCAGGTAGCCATGTTAACAGAATTCTCACCCCATAAAGGAAAACCTCTGTTTCTATTGGCACACCTCGGATAGTGGTTTGCCCTGTGAATGCCAATATAAATTCACCCACATTCATATAGTGTATCCCAGGAGTGGAGCACACTATACCTTAATCAGTAAAATAAATCATCAAATTTAGTTTTGTCATTAAATCTCTTCCCAGATTATTAACTGGTGTCTGCCGTGAATACAATAATGGAACAGACATATCACATTATCCTATAGAGACTGGTAATTCATCAGTAAAAGGAACTCTACTTGTAGCTGCAGAGAATCTCTGAGCATTCATGGCATTTCATGACATCGGGTTCTTCCCTTCTCGTATACACGAACGAGTAGTCCCAGTGACAACTAAAAATGAAAAGAATTAGCCTCCTATCATCATATCAACCCATGATTCCTCTTGAGGGTTTGGTGTCACCGATAGTACTGAACACATCAAGTTGCCCTTTGAGCTGTCCTATTGTGGATACATGCATACCCCTGTACCTGTGAAAGGATTCCCTCCCACTACAGTGACACCCCCTATTCTAGGTGTCAATACATATCCTGTATTCGTATTCTGCTGCATTTGCATGGGGGCGTGCTGCAACTGCCCTTGCAGTAAATTCAATGGTGCCTGCTGTGGTTGCTCTACTTGTTGCACTTGTGGTGCTTGTGTCTGATAAACTGATCTTGGGCAAATCCATCCCTAACCTGGGGGCTATTTGCTGGAGGATAAGCTGTCCTCTCTCTTGAATATAAAACTATTTCGTATATAGCCTTGCCTCCCACATGTGTGTGCAATGTGCCCTGTCATTCTGCATGTCCAACATACAGGAGGGTTTTGTCAGACTAGTCCTTCCTGATTAAATTCTCCTTGCATATTCTGATATTCATACTGCCCATTTTGAAATCCACTTTGAGTATTCTGAAATCCACCCCTTCCTCTGTAACCCATACCTCCTCCTCGTGGTATAAACCCACTTCCTTCTTGATTCATCAGATGCTGGTTATTCACCTGCAACGTGTCCACTGCTTGCTGTAATTCTAGCCCTTCTCTTCTTGTCAATACCGCTCCTTCTATGGCATATTTTGACCATTTCTTCTGGACTAACTTGGCTTCCTCAATTTTTCTAACATCTTGCTTCTTTTTATTTTTCTCTTGTAACAGTGGACAGTGATGAACTATATTCAACTGTATCTCATGCCATGGTTTTGCTTCCATCCCCACTAACTTCTTGAGCTGCCTTTGTACTTGCTCAGGCAGTCTCTGACACAAAATGTGATAAAATACTGCCACTATTTTACTCGACGGCTCACGTGTTTCAAGAGACTAGCGCTCTTGAATGTCCTGAATATAAGCAAGCAGACTTCATCTTCTTTCATCTTTCATGTCATAATTGCACCCATATCTGACACGTCAGGATATTGTACTCTGAAGGCTCTCCAAACATCTGCCCTACAGTTATTAAATGGTGCTCCGTCTTGCCCCATGTTTTGTGCCGTAACACTTGAAAAACCTGCTCTTATGCAAATATGATCTGCTCTTTCCCCAAGAATAGCTGCTAAAAGACCCTTAAAATCCCCGATTGCTAAGGTGTTTTCTCCGGTCATTTTCTCTAGCTCATAAATCCATTTTCTCACACCCGTTAAGCTGGCAAGTTTGCACCTTAAATGATCCTTGCCCATCTGTGGCCATGGAATGTACTGTGGCCTCGCTCCTCCTTTTTCTAATAGAGGGAATTGCATAAATCCTATTCCGCAATCTATTCCCATCGTCTGTCTAGTCATAGTAGGAACAATAGTTTCTGATCTCCTTCTTCCTGGCAGGGACCTTAACTGATTTACTTAAGGTGGCAATTCTCCCCTTTCACTATACGATCGTCCTTGTGTGCTCTGGATATGCTGTAGGATCTGGTGTCCTATCCTTAAGTTGTTCCAGATCAGACCATCTTACTCCCTTGTCTGCCTTTAAGCCTCCTTCAGGGGCGCACGCGATCCTTCCCTCTCCACTGAAGGAGTCTCTCTCTTTGTCTGACATGTTTAGTCCCCAACTAGTATTACTTTCTTCTCTTTCACCCTTGTTTAAAGTTAGCCTGCTTAAAGACAGGGCTCCATGCTCAAGACCGAAGGAGCTTCTCTCTTCACCTCATGATTGGGAGATTATTGATCGATCTCCCTTTTCTCGGCTTCCCGATTCACCTCTTTCTCTTAAATCCTGATAGGCTTTATAGATCCTATCTCCAATGCTTCTTATATCGAAATCCTCATCGTATGTAACTTTAGATGGTCCTAACGTTGCTGCCTGTAACAGGAAGAACTCTTCTATATCACTGCATTGTATCACTGGACTTAGCTCCATTAATTCATTCTGAATGCAATTAATCTTGCGTTCTTGCTGTTTCCTTTTTCGTTCTAATTCTTCGTCTTCCCCGCTCTGCTTTCTTGCTTCCCATCTAACTCTTTCCTCTTTCTTTCTCATTTCTTCTCTCCTGCGTGCTTCTCTCTTCCTTTCATATCTGTATCCTTTTATCTCTTAATTTCTGCTCTTCCTCTTCTTCCATCTTTCTGTCCTGTCTATCCTGTTCTTCTATTACTCTCTGTCTGTTATCATACCTTCTTTGTTCTTCTGCCCTTTCTTCTTTCCTTTGCTGCTCTTCCTGATAAAGCTGTTCTCGATGCTGTCGGATTTTCCTTCTCCGCCCATCTTCTTTTAATCTCTTTTCTCGCTCCCTGTCTTTCTTATCTTGCTCATCTTGATCTTCCCTTCGTCTAACTTCCTCAATGTTTTTCCTATCTAATTTAAGCAATATCTGTCCTCCCATCCATTTGTTCTGTACGAACGTTATCTCATCAGCTTGATCCTTTTCTCCCTTCCATCTCATAATTTCTCATTCTATCTCTGTCGATATAGTAGATTGCTCACTTTTCTCTTCTCTGTTTTGTAAGGTCTTAAAAGTCTCTTCTTTTCTCCTAGTCTCTTCTGGGCTATCATCACTGTTATAAGCAGCCGGTTCGTATATCGGACTACTATACCCCGTTGCCACTTTCATCTTTTTCAATGGATACAATACTTCACTTTCTATACTGACGGTTTTTATCTCAGGTGAGGCAAGGGGAGAAGAAGGATCAACACCTTCCTCCTTACACTGATTAAGCATCCAATCCTCAGGTGGCGGATCCTCTCTCTCTACCTGGTATATTTTCCAAGGCTCTAAAATAGCTAACCTATTCTCTAATTTCTTTCCTGAGTACTCAGCTTGCAAGTATGTGGTCGTGTGTTGAAGGCCGGCTGCGGTGTCAAGGGCGGAGCGCTGGTGAAAACAGAGCTGTTAGGCTGCTGTGGCTCTGGTGTGAATCCAGGAGCATGTGGAGTTTTGCTACAAGCTGTATCTAGATTATCGTTACATTTGGACAACGAGCAAGACTGAGCAAGACTGAGAGCATAGTCTGCTCTTTGAACTGCCGGACGACCATTCAGACAAAACACCATCAAATCAGCTGTGTGTTCCTTTCACGCTCTCGAAGAGCGAAGCCCCGCCCCCTGCCTACAGAGCAACCAGGAAGTTAAAAACACGACACCCAGCCCTCGCGGCGTGAATCCCGGCTGCGGTGTCAAGGGCGGAGCGCTGGTGAAAACAGAGCTGTTAGGCTGTTGTTTGGCTCTGGTGGTGAAGGAAGAGTGAAGCCTTTGCTGCACGCTCCTGCTGGTTTGAAAAGCTGCGGATAAACCATCATTACACCAATCTTTGTGGAGGAGGCTGGATGTGTACGAGGTCGTGCCCTGGTGTGGGAGTCAGAGCGATTTCAAGGAGTGCGATTCTGGACTAAAATAGGAGGTGAGTGGTATTCGATCAGTTCGCTCCATCAAATGACTTGACAAGCTCTTTTTTTGCCTCTAGTACAATAATTCAGCCAATCCACAAGGGCTGCAGTAGCCCCTATTTGTGATTTGCGCGACTGTGACTGCGGGGCATGACCCTTTGAGCAGTCGCGCTTATATACACAGTTTTCAACTGGATTGATAGGCTTGACTGTGACTGCGGGGTTCTACCCTTTGAGAAGTCGAGCCAATTGGTGCGCCTTGGTGACTTAAGACGGCATATTTGTGGATTCTGTGATAGAGCCTTTATTGACTCCATTGACTTTAAAATCTGCTAAAAAACTTTGCTACATTTGCTGATTTATATTATTCATCTCCAATCGATTGTTAATCTTGGTATGCAGATCTTGGAGAAGATAATTTGGTGAACTGTTAGAAGACACAAAGACCAAAGAACCATAGTAGGTTGGCCCAATAACCTGATTCGTCCTTTGATCTTGTGAAATAAGCGCATCATGGCATATAAACTAACGACAAGAATGCCGCTGAACATACCGCATTTAGCATTAGTCAGGAAACCATCGAACACAGGTGACTCAGAAGCCATTCAGCAGAACTTTTACTCAGCCACTTCAATCACACCAACGCGAGCATCGTTCATTTCAAAATCAAAATTTACTTTTGAAAATCAAATGAATGAATCTATTGTTTCCATCTCTTCTATGTCAACTTCTCACTTAGTCGATTATAACAAATCTGGCGGGCCTGAGATAAATAGCTTGCCATTCCCTGTGAGCACACCATGTGTGAAGGTTAACCCCCAACCACTATCTGATCATACAATGCTAGTGTCCACGAAACACATTCCAAGACACTCTTCTTCCCGCATTGTCACCTCACCCATAAAGTTTCCCTCCTTGTGTAACGATCATACTTACTTGCAAAGACCACAGGTTAGAGCAAGCTTCCCTCTTTATTCCGAAACAGCTTTTATAAACACTTACCTGCGCATCTCTGGTTGCCACGTGAACTCTTTCCAGATCCATAAGGGCAACCTAGGGGAATTGGACAGAGTGAATTCCAGACGTTTTGAACTCTTTATAACTATTACCTCTACGGAGTCAACACCGTCTGCAACTCGCCAACTTCCCAAACCAGTTAGGCAACTGGTCATCTACGCGCCCCTGCACTTGAAGCAGGATGGAGAGTTCATCTTTCCAGATTATCTGGTGAGAATCTAAAGGAGTCCCAAAGTAATTCATGGGGAGAAGGTGGGGTTAAGCTTAAACCTCACAGGTGGTTAATTCCCCCCTTTCTGCATTACAGAAGAGTATTCATATGAGCCACACAGACCAAGCTGGGTGGCCCGGTCCACTCCGTCATCTCGGCTCTCCGTGTATCACTGGAAGAAGTAACATCAGGCCGGTCCAGATCAATGCCCCCGTGGACACCAGGTGAGCGTAACAGAACGCGAAGACTACCCACAACAAGCCACCTGGGCTTTATGGAGACCTCAGAGACGGATCAATTAGCCCAATTATTAGGGGAGCTAAGGGCTGAAGTGCATGCCGCCCACCAGGAAACTAATGCCCTTAAGAGGGAGCTGATAGTTTTGAAAGAACGAACGGATGATCTAGCCAGACAGTTATTGCAAAATCAAGCTGGGCAAACGCCACTGCCTGGCCTCGGGGCAGGTCCAGCTCCTGTGTCATCGAGCAACCCTGTTCAAATACACTTAGCAGGGGCCGTTCCATTGGCTCCACCCGAACGTTTTACCGGAGACCCAAAAAGGTTTGCCGTATTCATGAATCAGTGCCGCTTACACTACTTATGCAGACCTGCAGCCTTTCCGAATGATCAAGCCAAGGTAGCCTTTGTGCTGTCATACCTCAGCTGCAGCGCAGCAGACTGGTCCATTCCTCCAGTTAATCAAGATGACCCCATTCTTCGGGATTTCCAGGGATTTCAAACAAGCATGGAAAGACTATTTGCTCGACACTCCCAGAGTCAGGCCCTGGATAACGAACTCTTATCCCTACGACAGGGGAATCAGGATCTTCTTTCCTACATTGTAACCTTTAACAGATTAATAGTGGAAACTGAATGGCCAGAAGTAAAAAGAATCACATTGTTCCATCGAGGGCTTCGAGGAGAACTCAAAGATGTCTTGGCCCAGATCGTGAACCCGCCTCAAGATTGTACCGAATATATAAATTTGGTGGTCCAGCTTGATCATAGACTTCAAAATAGGAAGGCCGATAAAGCCAGGTTTGAAAACAGAGTCTTGGTCAGAACTCATACCAGCCCCAAAGGGGCAGAGACTTCAGAACCCATGCAAATCGGAGGGGTGAGAGGACCCTTAACTCAGAAAGAAAGAGATAGAAGGCGACAAATGCAGCTATGCCTATATTGCGGGAATTCCGGTCATTTTTTGCTGAACTGCCCCATAAAACCACCCAAAAAGGTGGTGGGGGCTGCGGATAAAAACTCTGACTCGGGAAACGATCCTGCCCGACAAGCGTAGAGGTCCGCTTGCCGAGCTCGAAGAAGGACACTCAGACCTCGCATTTCACCATTTCAATGATCCTCGTAGATCCGGAACAGCCATCTCGGATGCACGCGGTAAAAGCGTACGTAGATAGCGGAGCCATAGGAAACTACGTGGACAGTGAACTGGCTTCCAGGATGAACCTGCCTCTCGCCCAGAAACCCACTCTAGATGTCATTACCACAGTTGATGGAACGGAAATTGCTTCAGGCCCCGTAACTCACTCCACCACAGAAATTACATTGCTGGTGCAGGATGGGCACCGAGAGACTTTGGTGTTTGATTTAATCAAGGCTCCGCAGTTTCAAGTAATACTGGGGATATCTGGGTTAGAAAAACATAATCCTAGTATCGATTGGCGAGAGAAGAGAATTACCTTCCCAGAATGTGCGCACACATGTTACCGAAGAAAATCTCAGAACACGGTCCTGGCTTCAGTAACTCCAGCTACCATACAACTACCTACAGAGTATCTAGAGTTTCAAGACGTCTTCCAAAAAGAACAGGCAAATACCTTGCCCCCACACAGATCATATGACTGTCAAATAGAACTCATACCAGGCGCACAACCTCCCTGCAGCAGGATCTATGCCCTTACGGAGCCCGAAAATCTTCATTTACGTCAATACCTGGACCAATACCTTGCTAACGGTTTTATTCACCCATCTAAATCCCCAGCATCTTCTGCTTTGTTCTTCATGCCAAAAAAGGAAGGCGACCTCAGAACGTGCATAGACTATCGCGCACTGAACCAAATAACCATTAAGAATCGGTATCCGTTGCCTTTAATTCCGGAATTACTTGACCAAGTAAAAGAAGCCTATATATGCAAACTAAACTACTAAACTAGACCTCCGGGGGGCGTATCATTTGGTACATGTCAAAGAAGGCGACGAGTGGAAAACTGCTTTTCGCACGAAGTATGGATTATTTGAGTACCAAGTGATGCCTTTTGGATTATGCAACGCGCCGGCAGCCTTCCAGTTCTTCATGAACGATGTCCTCAGAGAACTTATCGATGTTTGTGTCGTCATTTATATTGCTGACATCTTAGTATACTCCTCATCAGAATCTGATCATATCAAGCACGTCCGAGCAGTGTTAGAAAAGCTACGCCAGTACAAACTATATGCCAAATTGGAGAAATGCGTTTTCCACACCACCGAAGTGGAATTTCTAGGATTCATTTTAACCCCGGGAGGAATCAGGATGGATACACGAAAAGTGGACGGAATTCTCAAATGGCCTTCGCCAAGCTCTGTCAAAGGGGTACAGAGCATGCTTGGTTTTGCCAACTTCTACCGCAGGTTTATTCCAGACTTTTCGCAGATTGTTCATCCCATCACAGCACTCTTGAGAAAAAACAAACGCTTTGTATGGACAGACGAAGCTGAAAGCGCCTTTCAAGAATTAAAGGCCAAATTCACATCTGCACCTATCCTAAGACACCCACGTCGTGAACTCCCGTACATAGTGGAGACTGATGCATCCAGTTTAGCAATGAGAGCTGTCCTTTCTCAAAAAGATCCCGAAACAAACCAGATTCACCCAGTGGCCTTTAGGTCAAAAAAATTCTCGGCTCCTGAATTAAACTATGCCATTACTGATAAGGAGCTGTTAGCTATCAAGTCCGCCTTCAAAGCTTGGCGACACTATCTACTCGGAGCCAGGCACACCATCACGGTTATCACCGATCATCGAAATTTACAATATCTAAAAACAGCCAAAGCCAAGTCTTCACTTCAGCTCCGTTGGGCATTGTTTTTTGCCGAATTTGATTTTGTAATAACTTATCGGCCCGGTTGTAAAAATGGGAAAGCGGACGCCTTATCCCGAATAGGAATGGGAGAGACTGAAGTGACCCTGGAACCTGTACCCATAATCCCTGACCAGAGAATTCTTGGTATAACTTCAGTACAGACACTGGAAGACATTCAAGGGATTGTCCGGCAGCTCTTTGATCCTCAAGCCTTACAAGATTGGGCCAAGAAAGGCCCAGATGTCTGCATCACCAATGAACTACCATATTACCGAGGACATCTATTTCTGCCACAAAATGAACTACAAGAACTAGTCATCTCTCATCATCACGATACGTTTTCTAGAGGGACACCCCGGTATTACAAAGACCGAAGCTAAAATCAAGAAACAATTCTGGTGGCCCACCTGGCGAAAAGATATTAAGTCATTTGTCCTATCTTGTGGCATCTGCGCCCAAAACAAAAGTCAAAAAAGAAAACCAGCTGGGCTATTACAGCCTATGGACATCCCACCGATTCCTTGGCACACCTTGTCATTAGACTTTATCACGGATCTACCCCCGTGTAACGGTTTCAATACTATCCTAGTAATAGTGGACCTTTTTTCTAAAATGGCCCACTTTATTCCCTTAAAAGGGATACCCTCAGCCTCAACCCTGGCCAAGGAATTCCTTGAAAACATTGTTCGCCTACACGGTTTTCCATCTGTGTTAATTTCAGACCGAGGAAGTCAATTCATCTCGCATTTCTGGAAAAAAAGCTGCCAACTGGCTCAAATAGATGTCAGGCTTTCCACTAGCCACCACCCACAGACCGACGGCCAAACAGAGAGAACTAATCAGACTCTTGAACAATATTTACGCTGTATGCTACATCACTCTGAAGGCAATTGGAAGGACACCCTATGGATCGCTGAATATGCGTACAATAATTCAGTACACTCAGGAATTGGGCACAGTCCCTTTTTTACCATATACGGACATCATCCTCGAACCTCGGATTTGGATTCACCCCAGCATTTAGAGATGCCCGCAGTAGATCATCTTCACACAGTCATTACTCAAACCTTTAAGGAAGCAACAGAACATTTACGAAAGGCCAAGGAAAAATACAAGAAAAAGGCTGATCAGCTTAGAAGAGAAGCACCACACTACCAGATAGGGGACCAAGTGTGGTTATCTACTAAGCACATTCCTCTCAAAGGAAAACGGACCTTTAATCCCAGGTATTTGGTGCCTTACTCCATCAAAGCCATTATTAACCCGGTGGCTGTCGAGTTGGAACTACCTGCTCATATGCGAATCCATCCCGTCTTCCACGTGTCTCTTTTGAAACCAGTGCAACCGGGAACTAGGCTAACCGACCCACCTGAACCTATCCTCATAGACGGAGAACCCGAATACGAAATCAAGAATATTTTGGACTCAAAAAGAGTGAGATCTAAACTCTTTTACCTAATTGACTGGAAAGGTTATGGTCTGCAGGAAAGGTCTTGGGAACCTAGTGACCACGTGCATGCACCTCGTTTGGTGAAGAGGTTCCACCGGGAATTTCCAGACAAACCACGGCCAAGGAGAGGAACGACTTTGGGAGGGGCCTTGAGGGGGAGTGCTGTCATGATGCCTGCCCCCGGGAAACCAGACCAGGCCCAGCAGCCCCGGAAGCAGGCATCACGCCATTTGGAGCATGCCCAAAAGCCCCAGTTAGGGGCTGTTTGGGCGCAGTCCTGGCGCCTTTGGCGCCAGGCTCATAAGGACAAAGTCAGTCCTGGCGCCATAGGCGCCAGGCTCATTTATGATAACTTACCTAAAGCAGACCATGCTGCTTACTCACCTGATGCAGACCATGCTGCATGAAGACCTAAGCCAAATGAGGCTTAGGAGGGACTATTTTAATGCAGGGACTATTTTCTTACCTGGGTGGGGCAGTGGAAGAATACTTACCTGGGACTTCTTCCAAAGCTATTTAAGCCACGCCCGGACAGCCACACGTGCTTCGCGTTCTGCAGTAGCAGCGTAATGCTCACCGTGCCTGCAGCAGCTTCCAGTCTTCAGCCACGCCCGTCTACACTCCGGAGCTCCTGAACCCTGCAAGGAAAGCAGAAGGAAAGGTTAGAGCAAGAGTTTTATTCATACTCACCTGAATCCTGCATCTTCCCGACTTGGACCTGGAAGAAAGAATCCATTAGACGCTCTTGCCGCGCCTCCTGCAACGCCGCGCTGAACTCACCTGTTGCCATTTTCAGCATTCCATCACACGCATCTTCAGTTCGCGGCCGCTCTTCATCACCTATGGACATAATAACAATAAGGTGAGCACCAGAGAGTTATCTAAGACAACAAAGGCAAATATTAAGACTTACTTGAGATCACCGGGGATACTGACCTAATCTTGGGTCGGCGCGACCTCTTCCGTATCTCCGCCGCACCCCGGCCCCTATGGGGAAACATTCCGCTACAGACTTACCCGGTTGCGGTAAACGCTTCAATCCACGGATCTTCCTCCGAATGGATGCCTGAAAAGGAAAAAGACCACAGGTTAGAGCAAGTTTCCCTCTTTATTCCGAAACAGCTTTTATAAACACTTACCTGCGCATCTCTGGTTGCCACGTGAACTCTTTCCAGCTCCATAAGGGCAACCTAGGGGAATTGGACAGAGTGAATTCCAGATGTTTTGAACTCTTTATAACTATTACCTCTACGGAGTCAACACCGTCTGCAACTCGCCAACTTCCCACACCAGTGAGGCAACTGGTCATCTACGCGCCCCTGCACTTGAAGCAGGATGGAGAGTTCATCTTTCAAGATTATCAGGTGAGAATCTAAAGGAGTCCCAAATTAATTCATGGGGAGAAGGTGGGGTTAAGCTTAAACCTCACAGGTGGTTAATTCCCCCTTTCTGCATTACAGAAGAGTATTCATACGAGCCACACAGACCAAGCTGGGTGGCCCAGTCCACTCCGTCATCTCGGCGCTCCGTGTATCACTGGAAGAAGTAACATCAGGCCGGTCCAGATCAACGCCCCCGTGGACACCAGGTGAGCATAACACCGACAAACAACTCGCTGCATTAAAAAAACATAATAACGAGTTGTTTGGTCTAACCAAGGTCAAGTCCATTCACGTGTTGTCAAAGCACACAGTATGTGACCTACCAACCATGCCAACTAAACTTTTCAGCAAACAAGTATGTGAACCAACTGCTTTGCCTATTGTAACCAATGCTAATGCTTCTCTTCCAAAAGTGCATGTACCGATAACAGATGGTTTGATAACACAACATGTGTGTGAGAATTTTAAGCAGAAGGTAGATGAATACTTGGCCACGAATATTGCTAGGATGCAAAACACCATCCCCGTCAAACCGGATATTCAATTATGCCTCTTATTACAAACGATTTGTATGTACATTGGCCTACGCCAAGTTGCTTGAAAATTGTACGCGAATAACTCTCTGCGGCAAGGTCTTGACCTTAGAAATTGATGTAAGCCGCCATCTTGAATCAAGCCTCCATTTTAGGTTAGAAATCGCCATATTGGGGTTTTATACAAAGTCACCCTGTAATCTAAAAGGGCCGTCTCGTGTGTCCTTGTTCTTGCCTCTGTAGGGAAGTTAATGTCCAACCTGCCTTCAGGCTACATGTTAGGGTCATGTAGACCTTGTCCTTTGTTGACCTCGGAGCAGGAGATTACTTGAAATGCCAATGTTAAACTACAAGTATACAAGAACAGTAATGCTATCCGGATATAACATGCGAAACATTGTTTGGTCTGTATTAAAGAAATATATAAAGAGTGTAAATGTTAAATTGAAGAATAATGGAGTGTGTTAGTAAATGTATTGAAAAGTAAACCGCATGCGCAAGATATGTAAATAAGGAAAGTGAACCTGGCGCGACCCTAGCCCAGTGCATGATTAACCTGTAAGGGGGCTGGACATCATTTTACAAATTGTATAAAAACACTGATGTCCAGCTAGGAAATTCCCTCACGGCTCATATTGGACCTGCTGGGCTCTCTGTGATGTATTGACGGCCAAATAGCTATTTGTGTACTTTGTTGAATACTGTTCAGTTTTGTAATAAAGATTCTGGGAATCTTTATAAGCCTGTGTCGGTATATTTTCCTTTGCTCGGTGTAACAGCCGTAATATTGTATTTTTCTGATTCCACATCCCCACGGTGGTGGTGACTGTAAATGGACATAATTCACAACGTTTCTGTCGCAAAGAACAACAGATGCAGGAGGAAATGTATAGTGATCATTGTAACACAAACACTGACAATTCGAAACTAACATGGAAACCACCAAATCACAACCTGCAATCAGTGTCACGCCATATACACCCACGCAGGGCACATTTCCACACTTTCATTTTAAAATGTAGAGATGGGAATTTCCCATCCTATGACTTGAATCGTCAAAGTGTGTTGAACATCTTTGGAGATATCCCTGATCTATGTAATGTATCAACACAGGATATTGATCAAATCGAATTCATTTCAGACGTGTCACGAGCAATTGTGAGGTTATGGCTCCCTTCTGGAGTGGTGCGAGACTCCATCTGGAGATGCAGAATGCAATTGTTTGACATGGGTTTCCTCCTAGCTGAAGATCCTTCAGATGTACGCCCTAAAGCCTAAATGTCTACGTGAAACCAAATATTTATCAAGGAGTAAATCAAGATAATGTAGCTGTTCAAAGTGGTTAACCACCAATAAGTGCTGCCCCTTTTAAAATAGCAAGTTGGAACACAAGGGGCAATTCTCATTTGCAGTCTTCCATTACTAAATTGGCTAATATTTGCCAGGTGTTAGCTTTACAGGAAACCTGGCTCATTGATTGCCCACTGTGGGATGGGTATGAGATCGCCCTTGTTCCTGCCTTCCAAGTGGGGGTAGACCGTCATCAGGTCTCCTTGTCGCAGTACACATTGAGAGTGGGCTGCATGTCTAGCCTTGGTCTTCTGTTGGGGCGCAAATACAACTAGTGCAAGTTGTTAGTCACACGCAGATGATAGCATTTGTTAACATCTATAGAAACATTGCCGTCATGTCTGATGACATCTTCTATGATGGCTTATCTGCAATATTAGATATAATAACGATGAGCAATATCATCTCAGAAACTATCATTGCGGGTGATCTCAACTTGGACTGTTTGAAAACCACGAGCAGCACTCAGAATGTCCAGAGATGGAATAACTTCATGCAAGACCGTAACTTTTAAATGCTTAATGGCGCGATAGATGGAGATATACCTTCTCAACATACATGGCAGCGTGGGTCTAGCAAAAGTACAATTGATTATATCTATATGAGTGCTCGCTTATTCAAAAATGTAATCAAACTTGATATCTGTGACCATGCACATAGTGATCACAGGTTGTTAATTGTGCACTCTACTTGGAATGTGGTACCACTCAGAGACAAGCAAACCTTACATGCAGAGGTAACAGTTAATGCCGCTAGAAATCGTCTTCGGTGGAATCCTAATACTCTATCTAGTCTTCAAAATAGTGTGGAACAAAATGCTTTGCAAGCTGACACCAAGGAATACTCTGATCTGCTAAACCCATTTAGGAAGACCATCACAATCCCTCGGGCCAACCGAATAGGACACCCACATATTTTTAATGCAGAAATACATCGCACTAAAGCAGACTATAAAAATCTCAAAAAACAATTAGTGGCATCTCTAGATCTATTACCGTGGCAGTACCTAAAAACAGCCAACTGCCGCTACAAAAATTGGCTGAAGAGTAGAAAGGCAGCTCAATTCCAACGGGACAGTGAGACCATGCTAAATGCCATGTCCAATAAAAATTCTGCCAATATGTGGCTGTTACTGAATGACCACAAATGTCATTTACAAGGAGACGCACAAATCAATGGCGTCAAGGAATCGGACTGGATTTCCCACTTTTCTTCGTTGTATGCTGACTCTGCATTCTCACAAGTTGTCTATTCACCTTCCTCTGCTTCCATGTGGCAATTACTGATTTTCATAGAAAGAATACGTGCCATCATTATGCAGGCAAGTTCCTCCAGGGCGATGGGTCCTGATGGACTTTCGAACTTTATGTTCAAAACCCATCTTGACGAATGAGCGAATATTCTATATTCCATCTTTAAGGAAATTTTGATCTCTCGGGCCATCCCCCTTTCTTGGAAAACGTCCATCATTGTTCCTATTTTCAAAAAAGGGGATAGAAGTGTGCCTGCCAATTATCGGCCGATCGCGCCAGGAAAAATATTCACTAAATTGATTCTCTGTGAATTTAATGCCTCGACTCTACAATGCCAGCTACGAGACCCACATCAAACAGGTTTCGTTGCAGGCATGGGACCATTATAAACTTGTTTGCCCTTAATTCAATCAAATCACAATGCCAAATGCTTAAACAACAAGTCTTTTTTGCTTTTGTGGATCTCAATGCCGCTTTTGACTCAGTGAGCCGAGTACTTCTGCTTACCAAATTGTCTAGAGACAATTGTCCAGTGACATTATATGATATCATACATTCATTGCATTCTCAAACCTCCATCAGAGTCCGGCTAACCTTAGACGGTTTATTGTCTGAACAATTTAGTACCTTTCGGGATTTGAAGCAAGGATGTCTCCTGACATCAGCAATATTCAACTATTTTATTCATGACGTTCGATCTGTTTTGATAAATGTAATGTCAGATTCTCCAAAGCTTAATAACCAATTCATCCAATCACTTATGTATGCAGACAACCCAGTTCTCATATCTAAAACTCAACTAGGTCTGCAGCGCTTACTGGAGGCGTTTTACATCTATACTCAAGATAATGAGTTGAAAATCAACTTAAGCAAAACTCAAATTGTTGCTTATTCACCTAAGCGTCAAGGCCCACTATCGTATATATGGACATTTGATCAATCCCCCATACAAATGGTACCCCCGTATACTTATCTGGGAATAGTTTTTGAGGGCCAGTACAATGCAAAAGCCCATATAGCACAAGTAGAGACAAAACTTACATCTTTTATCTATCAAGCTAAAATAATAATGTTTAAATATGGTAAATTCTCCATAAAGCCTGCATTGTTGTTATGGAATATGAAAGCAATTCCGGCTCTTTTGTACGGCCTTGAAACACTAAATACCAACCTAAACTTTCCGTTTGATAAATGGGAGGCAAAATATTGGCGGCGTATTCTACATCTACCAAATTGCGTACCAGCCGCATGGATAAGGTATGAACTGAACTTGATCTCTATCCATGCCATATATCAATGGCGTTTGTGTGCATTTTTTAGGAAATGTTTGATTTCAACTACCTTGAATGTTCTATTGAAAACCCTGACAGATTATATATTTACCACCAGCCAACCACTCATTAAACAATGGCTTACAAAGGTCTCCCATATATTAAATGCTGCAGATGTGTCATTAGACCTATTAATTCAGAATCCCGAAAAGGCTAAATCAAAATTGTTTGATCTTGATTGGATAACTACCAGACCTCTATGTCTTTCATATCATAATACAGAGTTATCCTGATTTCCACACAAAAAATCACAAACCCTGCCATCATATCTGATTCGGTGTCCCTCTCATAGAATTCGTAATGGTATTCTAAGGCTACGTTTTAATTTATGGAACACCAGGGATGTGCAAGCGAAGGGGAAACAAATAGCCACAAATGACAACTACTGCCGCTTTTGTTTGATGGGAGACGTTTGTGAAACTTTAGAGCACATCATATCAGAATGTTGTGCCCTACGAGCTTTGCGTGAAATACATTACACAAGGCATTGTAAATATTTGTGTCTTACAGGTCAGGAATTGTGTTGGTCATTCATTTTCAGTGCTTGTAATCTACCCTTACAAATCGCAACTGTCAACTTTTTAAAATGTTTAAAGTTGGAGACTACCGAAAACCAAAATTGACATTGCACAGGGACCAACAAGAAAAATATGACTACTTATGTGGTTCCATATGTGGTGAATGAATTTAGATGTTTTTTTTTTATAATACCCTTCTGTGTTGATTTTATTATACATTGGCTGTATGATTATGTACTCCTTTGTCCTCCCACAATTTTAGTGGTTTTGCAGAATGTAAGATAATTGTAATGTAAAGGATATTAATATGTATATAGTTCTGAAATTGATATGTAAACATTTTATTTTTGTGTAATTGATATTTGAAAGGTTGATTTAATTCAGCTGATACAAATAATAAAAAAAATAATTAAAAAAATATGGTCGTGTGTTGCAATACCGCCTTTGCCAGAGATGCCCCTTGTGGCCACGGCATGAACATCTTATCTGCTGTGTCTTTCACCCATTCCGCACTATACTGTTTAAGCTTGGATGCATGTTTTGGCAAAGTTTTACACAGATGGATCAAAGGAGTAACATCTTCCATTGTGACAAGTTTCATTTGACTGTCAATACTTACCGGTGCTTAAAAGGTTTGTTTATGAAAACAACAAATATGAGTGCGCTCCAACAATTTGCCACTCAAAACCTCTAAGTTCTCAGTATCCTCAGCCTAACGACAAGTCGGTACTGACAACTTCTCTAGCTAGACTATATCTCTAACTTTTTTTCAACTCTTTTTACATATCGTCGCTCTTTGACACCTCAAAACGGACATATAGACAGACAGACTAGTTGACTCTTCACATTAATCCTCGGTGCTCTATTCCTTATCTCTGCCCCTAAAAATACCCTGATAGGAGTTTAAGTCGTTATCTTACAGGGATATATCCTCTGCCTCTCCTAGTTTACTTCACCTGAAGTGTATAACAGCTTCCTCTGTAATTCCCTTGAACAAGGACTCTCTGGCTTATTATCTCTTCATCTCTTATCTATATACACAAATAATATCACTCATTACTATTTCTTCACTATTTTTCTAAATCCCCCTGTTACTTTTTAAAACTTTACCACAATCCTATTCCCACAAGTTGCCGTTCCCCTTAGTCTACTCACCATTCACTCTTTCAGCTCGAGGTCTTCGATATCAACTCCCCTCCCCAATCGAACACTTTCGCCTTCCATGACGTCTTCGAAAGTAATTAGAAACACAACACCTCATTGGCTCTCAAACTATAAGGCTCTTCGTTAAACGGCCTTCTACTATTGGTTGGCACACGTTTACCCTTCTGGAACATTCAATGCTCTAGCAGCAGGTAAGCTGGTACCCCAGGTGCTGGTGGGTGGACTTGACCTTATCTTCCCACCCAATTAGCCTGCCATCTCTCATCACTCATGCTATCTGGCCTTCCAGTAGCTTCTATTCTCTGTGAATAAATGGGAGTGTGAGCACTCGCTATCTTCAATCCGGTGCACCATGCTCCACATCTATTCTCATCCTCAGATCACCTGATCAGAGACCGTGAATTTACTCGTATTCTAGCATTTATTCATCTTTAATAAAGAAACTTGGCACTCATGATGTTCCTTCTTTGCATCTTTAACAAGGGATGCATTGGCTTCTCATGTGTACTGTACTTCGCACGGTGACAGCCAAATTCTTGCCTGCTTCTAGTCTTTGACATCAAGCCAGACACCCTTTCTGATCTTGCTTCAAATCCAAGCCTATTCTTTGCTGCGACACACGAAGCTTCCATCCATCTTCCCTCACAGAGATTTGCTTACTAAAATGTATCATGGAATGTCCAGAACTCTATATACAAATATATCGGCAGCACTGCATGCAGTCTATATATTAAGTATAGCCAGCCTTATTAATACTTAGTCTACTTATGTTACAGCGTCTGTACAGTTATTGAACGGTTTGCATTTTCTTCAGTGTTCTTCACACTCATGCAATCTTTGTTCCACACATGAAAGTCTTCTCAATTCTTTACTCACCATCAGATTATATATCACCTATACATTCTCCTCTCTGGTCATCCTTCTCAGTGCATCATTCTCATTCTTCATGATGTCACCAACTTCTTCTTTTCGTATCTTTACACTTCTTCAGGTCCTTCTCTCAGGAGACCATAAGCCTTTAGTGGATTCTTCATATAGAGCTTTCTTAATGGATACCTCATCTCAAGGACTCTTCATGGTATAGGTTCCATTACTGGCATTACACATGTCACAATTTCCGGTTACCAGCATATAAGCAAAATAGGGGTGGGACTTCCTGTAGAGGCATTCAGCTGCTCCTCTACAGCAGCTTGAAGGAAAATGAGGGATGGTCTACCTATATTCATGCCTCCTCCATCCAGTTTTTTGGGTTCCTTTTGTCCTCCCCAAAGACCGAAAAGGACCCCTATCCTGTGTCGGATGCTGCAATAGCTGCTGCATGAGGTGGCATGGATGAATTGATTTTTGATATGCATTGTTTTTGAGGATACATGTTTTCCAAGATATTCATATGGGAGTGGGAGGCATCCTTTAGGAAAGTATGTGGTCAGTGGAATGAGCCTCTGAGTCCATGTTTAAACAATTTTACTTTCAACATCTACAGACACCTCACATTCAAACACCACATAGCAGGGAAGACGCATATGGCTTGGCACCAACTTTATCCCCTGTGGAAAATCAAGCCTTTCATCCAAGAAAACAACTTCAGATTTGCTCTTCAAGCCTTGGAACTTTCCCACCTGGAGGGTGGCAATGCCCTTTTGGAAGGCCTTACTGGACAGTCTAGCACATTGCTTCTATGTTCACCCCCGCATTTGGTGCATGCATGCTTATATCTGCACTCATTCCCCCATGAGCAGTACCCTTTTTCAAACTTGCAACATGTAACATTACTTTTAGTGGGAATATGTGGCGTGTTTGTGATTTGGCTGCGGGTATATGAGCTAGCCACCCATGGCTATTTTTTACAAAAGGGCTGCTCGCTCTTGTTTTTGTGTTCTGGTTCCATGCATTTCCCATTGTTAGTCTGTGGATTTTTAGCATGCACCGTGCTTTTTTGTGCACAGCATGGGGATTTCGTTTTTAAAACCTTATGAATGCAGAGGCTTGCGTGCACCTCATCCCACTCTCTTTCTGGGCATGTCGCCATGGCCCACCTGAACTGATCATCATAAGTAAGCCATGTCTCTCCCCCAAAGGTTTCCCTTACCTGCCTGATTTTATCCTGGCATGCGAACAGCACCCTGCCTTTGTTTGGGAATTTTTCCAAAACTACTGTTCCCATAATGTTAAAAGCTTTTGACCAGTTGTCAAAAAGTTGCTTTACCTGTGATTTTCTAGCTATGGCCTTCTCTTCTATCTTCTTGGGATCCCTGAATACTTCATCGCCTTTTCGTTCAACTTCTAATAACGACAATATTTCTATAAATTCTTTCTTTCATATGTTCCCTTTTGCTTCCTGGTCAATGTTCTATGTTAAGGATCTCTTGAAACGGTTCTGTATTTCTTTCTCTAGCTCCTTAATGATAGCCCGTAATTAGCAAATGTGTGACCCCAGTGCTCCCTTCCAGGAGTGAAATCTTACCGAGGTCACTGCTGGTGTTATTTGCTGATGGACCTGCAACCTCCGACATGGGTGCTTGTTGAGTACTCACGTAAACCGGGGTACTTGAGAGTTCACTTGAGTGTTCATTGTAGGCGTGATGGGTCAGGTCCAAATCATATTTTATTAGCCCAGTCCAGGCCTCATCCAAGTAGGGGGACCTTGCCTGTGAAATACCACCCTGTCCAAGCCAATCGGACATGGACGGATGGTGGTTCACCTGGAAGAGCAAAAAATACCACCCAGTATTCACCAGCCTGAAAGGAAATGAAGATAAGTATTAGTACAGAACTCCACGAAGTATAAGTATGTATGATGGGGTAATGAATGTCACACTAACCTGAGATGCAGTGAATAGGGATCAAAGGGAAGAGCAGGTATAACTGGTAAAAAACTATTTATAGCAAATGTTCTTTGATAGAACGTCCAGATTAGGGTTGTAGACAAACTTCTAAAGGTTTTTTGGGAGGTAGGGAAAAAGGGGTGTAGTTAATTTGGTTAGTTGGGGATCTGACACCCGAACAGAATGAGGGTGCACTGAGGGAATGCACAGAGCCAATTACAACTGCAAGGCATCCAAAGTTCAAAGCACACTGAGGGATCAAAGGGTAATCCATAAGAAGTTCAAGAAAGAAGGCAACAGGTCAAAAGTAAATCAGGTTAACAGCCAGCAGCAATCTGTGATTCAAAAATAGGTTTGAAAGGCAAAGTAATCAGTTAGTGGGGTAACACCAAGGAAAAAAGACACAATGGAATTACCAGAGCAAAGGCAGTCGGGCCAGAGTTGGCAACCAGCACGCAGTGATGCACAAGGGATTTCAGCCGGACCGGAATGGAAACCAGTGTGGAGAGTAGAACACAGTTACAAACAATGAAACAACTTCAATCAGAAGTGCCGTCTTCATGTGGAATGATCCTTCTAAGGCGGTTCATGCTGGTGCTTTTGTGATGTGTTTCACGATGTCAGTCGCGGAGCGTTGTCTCCATGGCAACCGATTGCAGGCAAGGAGGGGGCGTGTCACTTTCCGGGAACCGACGCACTTGAGAGCGCGATGATCGCGAAGGCGCCAGGGCCCCCGCCAGACGCGTCCTGCGGTCATGTGTTTGTTGGCTGTAATCACACAGTGGCAGGTGCGAGCAGCTGGCAGTGGCACCGTGACAGCACTGTTCTTATGACCCAATTTATGGGTATAACTTCTGTAAAGTGTTCGGCTGCAATGTTTCAGCCCAGTTGGACTAGCCTTCTCGCCCTGCATCCGCAGTGCTGTGATATTTCGTTTTCGTTTCTCCGATGCAAACTGACAGTGTTCCTGCTGTGCCCGGATTAGTCGCTCCACAGCGCCGGGCAGAGTGAGTCAGCCCTGTTGGTTGCTCGGTAACCCCGGCCGGGACTCCCTCTTTCGTGTTGTTCCTGCCAGGCGTTCCCCTTTCCCTGCAACTGTTTGGCCGCCCCTCCTTTTTCGCTGAACCTGAAGCCTCCACCTTGCTTACAGCACAGTTGCAGTCCTTCACGACCTTGGTTGGTAGCCTTGGTCCTCTATGCTGATACGTCGCTGTTTCTCCAGGTTACTTCCTAGTGCGTCTTCCTTGTGAGTCCTAAGAAACGTAGGAGTTAATTTGGAAGTGTAACGTCCTGGAGCAAGGCAAGGCTCATGTCGGCCAATTGAGCACAGGGCAATGCTCAAAAAGAAAGAAGCTAAGTTATTTCGGAGGCAACTCTTGGCGAACGATCTCTGCTGGAAATGCAAAGGTGCAAGTGGCTCCCTCAGTCATTTGTTGTGGTTTTGCCCGAAAACAAAAACATTTTAGGAAGATGTATGTGAAAGATTAGGACTAGTTTTGAACTGTACAATCCCTCTATCTGGCTCCCTTCTGATTTTAGGTGACATATCTCAGCTGGACGATTCTACCTTTGGAAAGAAAACTTGGTTGCTCTGGTCATGTATGATTGCCAAGAGGATGATACTGAGAATGTGGAAGTCAAGCAGCTCATTTCACATTGATGAGTGGGTGGAAGAACTACTCACTGTTTCCACTTATGAGAAGGCCATTTACAAAGAAGGAGATGTTGAGAAATTTTGGGACATTTGGGGAAATGTCCTTGAGGTGTATGGGTAATGTATACCTAATTATTTGGTCTACTAGGTCTCTGGACTGTGAGCTATAATACCAACATGGCTCACTCTTTGTCTTATTATCTGATGCTTTGTTAGCCATTAACAATGCGTGAGTGTTTAATTATGTTTAGGCTCTTTATTCTTTGTTCTATTTTCTTTTTCTTTCTTCTTCTTTCTTCTCCTCCTTTATTTCTTATCCTTTTCAAATGACCTTGGTACTGGTTTGATGTGATATGTTATTGTGCGTGTTAACATGTTTTAGATGCTCGTAGGATTCTTGTCATTATCATCTATTCAATTGTTGTGGTATTTTGTTTATTTGAAAATAAAAACTTTGAATTACAAAAAAAAAAAAAAAAAGAAAGACGTCTCCTGCGTTCGCAGGATGACAGTTGGTGCTCCGTTTGGAGTACCAAGGAGAACTGGATTCCTACTCCCAGCGTTTTCCTTTTTATTCCCCTGCCATAGCCTGGGGGATATGTCTGCTTCCATGGGCTTGCTGACCTTCTGGCCAGCTGGCCCAAACGGTCATTCACACCTTAGTGTGACGTCTTTTCACTGCTTTTGTTTCCTAAGGCTTCCTGTCCTTAGCTTATCCCTGCCTTTCTTTGCCCCCCCTCCACCCTAGTGCACCAGGTGTTAGGTGTGTTGTGCATTGGGAGGAAAGGCGCCAAGCTTCCTCCCTCCTTTTGCTGCTTGGCTGCCTAAGTCAGCCATGGTTGCTTGGCTGAGTTAGTTCCATTGCCCTGGCCCCCCCCGGATTATTCCTCCGTGCCTGTCAGCTCCATTGGTTGCCTATTCTGCGGCACTGGCCACACTCTGGCCGCTCCCTCATTTGTGGAACGCCCTTCCAATGAAAGAATTCACTAGCTTCCGGTAGTTACTAATCACCCAAAAAGTGCTTTTCATATCGGGAGGCCAACTTGGACGCTACTACTGACCTCTATTTAGAGAAGATTTTGGCAAGGTGAGGGGGAGAAAGAACATTTAAGAGAGAGAGAGAGAGGGTGGAGAGCGAGAGAGACAGACAGAGAGAGAGAGGCAGAGAGAGAGACAGAGAGAGAGACAGAGAGAGACATAGAGAGAGGGAGAATAGACGAAGGGAGAACGACAGAGGGGATAGGAAGTGAAGAGAGAGAGTGTAAGAAAGGTTGTGTGTTTGTGAGTGAAACAAAACAGGGAGAGAGATGGGTGCGAGTTGTACATTGATGTAGAGGGTTAGAGGGAAGCAAATAGAGGCACTGGGAGAAGAAAGACAGGTGTGTGTGAATGTAAGATATAATGGGTCAGGCAAACGAGAACAGATTAGATGGGGGAAGAGTAAAAAGTCAGACTTACCGAGTACTTCTCCAAATCTATAGTGACCTAAATCAGAACGTGCAAAAAAGCAAGCAGGACAGCGATCAATCCCTTTTGTCACAATAGATTGCCATCTTCTGTGGAGATCGCCGAATAGCTAGGAGACAGGGGAGGGAGAGAGGGAGAAACTGGTGGAGAGAGAAGAGAGTAGCAAAGATAAGGATGCGGGAGAGCAGAGTCGGCAGAGCGAGCTTGAGAAGGGAAGCCTCCTCGGCAGTCACACGCCCCCTGCTTTGTGGACAGGAAGGGAGGAGGGGGCAATAACGTGGGAGTCGCTGCTGTAGAATAAGCCATCCCGTGCGCTGTGTACAGTAAGAACAGTGACAGCGCTCACGCCGCCTCCGGCTGCAGGATCCCATCTGATAAGACCGGCTGCCGCTGCTCCGAGCTGGACCACAGCACGGCTCCCGTCGGGAAGACGCGGGACCGAGCAGACCAGCCTGCCTCCTCCATCCTCCCACCCGCTCCGCGGGGCACCTGGAACCCCCCGGCGGGCGCTGCCACCCGCACGCAGGAAGGGCCTGCAAGTTTGCCTGCACTTATAGCTTCTCACGTGGAGCCGGATTGCAACCTTGCGTTTTCTCGTCTGTTCCTCTTTATTATTTTTGGTTCCTGAAAAGGGGAATGCGGGGCCTCCTCCCACGACCACCCCTTCCTTCTGTCCAGCTGTTGTGCTGGGGCCGCGGAGGGTGAAGGTGCTGTCGCCCACTCTGCTGCTCTCCCTGCGCCCTGGCTGCCTCCCCCTGCTCTCTCTGATGCCCGCCGCCCCTCTGACAGACGCGTCTGCCCTGGGATCGGCATGGAGAAGCATGCCTTTGCACTGCTGCAACTTTTAGCGTCCATGATGTGTGGTAAGCGCATGCCGTAATGTGTGTTCATGTTCACAGTCTGAAAGTGCGCCCTTTGGGATGTCCCATGGCAGATGCTAGCCGCTCATTCAGTACAACCTTCCATAACGGAATACGAGTTTTTTTTTTAAAAAAAATGCAAATGCAAAGCAAAAAGGAAACACAATGGACTGAATAGAACATTGCCACTGGTCATTGGACAACTTGTGTACTGTTTTGTATCTGCACGATCCTGTTGTTAATAGAAGATAACACTAATGAGGGTCTGATTCACAGAGCCCTTTTCAATGGGAATGCGCCATTGTAAAATGCTTCTGTGAACCAGTCTCCACTTGGTTGTTTACCATAACCTGCCATTGACCTTGTGAAGGGGCAGCAGTGTTAGGTAGACTCTTATCTCGCATCCCGTCCTTTTCCTGTTTACAAGCACCGTTCCCAATTCATCACAAACTGGGTACACACACTTCTTGATTAAAATAGCCGTCTCCTGCAGCTATTGTCTTGCCGGGCTTTGGGGGTGGTCCGGGGCGGCGCTCAAACAGCGGCTGCCGCTCCCTGCTTGCGCCTCTGGGGGAGATAACCAGGCCCCCCTCCTGCAAGACCCGAGTGGCACCTTGGGGGCTGCGTTAATCCAGCGCCAAGCACTTCGGGCGCGCACACGTTTTATTGGACTATCAAAGCGCGTATCTTTCAAAAGTGCACCAGAATTATAGATCCTGACAGCAATGGAACTCTTCACACGTCTCAGGTGCAACTGCTAAGATCACACATTTCAGACTAACTTAAGCACTGCCCCAACACGTCTCCCCCGCGCACTTAATGGTGAGCTGCGGGTCTCTGTGGAATGCGGAATAAGTGATTGGGTTTGTGCACGTGCTCCACCTCTCCTCTCCACGGCACCCGCCCACCCCGTGGCGCTAATTGCGTTGTATTGGGGGCGTGGGGGCGGACCACGAGTAATTTGTCAAAGGTTGGAATATTGGACCGTGTCTCTGCTCCGATGCCCCGCTCCGCACACCGCCTACGCCACCCGCGGGGAAGGGAGTGCGCCCCTTCCAATTAGCGCCCCCACTCATCCACCCTCCCTGGACATGATAAGGCATACGGAGTCATGGAGTCATTAGGGCGATGCTGGCGGGGCAGTCTCCGCGCCACAGACCACACGGATTGTCCCCGTGTTCATGGAAGGGGTTGGGGAAGGGGTTGGGGGGCTGGGGGTGGGGCGGTACACCATGTAGGCTATTTCGGGGCTTCGCTGTCACTTACTTAGCACCGGAGGGCGTGGGAACGAATCATGCAGTCGCATTCACATCTCATCGCAGCCAGAGCGGTGCTGTTATCTCTGCCCCACCCCCAGCCCAGAGCAGGCTGCACGCATTGGACAGGCAACGTACTTGCTCCCGCTGTCTGCTCACTTGTTTACATGGCACCGCTTTACTGTGCCTCTTGCCGAACTGTCGTTATTTCACGATGTAAACCTTGAGAGGGGAGGGGGGGGGTTGGAGCAGGGGATGAATAAATACCCCCCCTGAGTTCCTTAGTGCTTGTCCACACAGGACTAGAACCGGCCCCTGAGAAGGAGGTAGTCATAACGACACCTTTATATAGCGCTTTTCATGGAACATATTTACCTACAGGATCACCCACCCGCAGTTGGGACTCGCGTATCGGCCACGGAAGGATGGACTGCGTTGGCCTTGCGCCGTTCGAACCCGCGACCTGTAGATGACACACATATCACCGCAGCTAGAGCTCAACCCGTTGAGCTATTTTGCCAACTTGTGAGATAGGGAGTGGATAGGCGATGGGAATCCTCGGCCTACTTGTCCATGCTGCAATCACTAGAGTCATAGTAAACAGTGGTTTGGCTTATGTAGCACCATACACATGTATTCATTCATGCAGTCCTTCGTTCATCCATCCATTCATTAATTCATTCATCCATCCGCGTATAATCGGTCCGTCAGTCTTTATATCACACACTACTAAACGCTTGAAGTAGTGTGTGCTTTCTTATGCAGTTCAAACTCTGACTGAGCCAAGCGTCGGCAATCGCCCATGCCACCCGCATGCGAGAGTCTACCTGAAATGGGGCATGTAGGTAGCACTAAAAGGCTCTAACCGCAGCCTGGCATTTCTGGTATCCAAGGATGAACTCCTTTATAGCACCGAGCAGCCGTGGGTGGCAGCGATGGCAAGGTCTGCACCCTTGCCAAGCAGAGCTCAGCGCCACTTCTGACAGCACTGGCAGCAGTGCACAGAGGAGCTGCACTCTGGAAAATGAATGTCCCACCGGGATACACTTGTACAATATTTCGATCACTCCACACTATTGAACCGAAATAAAAAGTCAATTTGTTGATTGTCCCGTGAGGATATCTCAGCGGCAACGTGTTCGCCTTGGAAACAAGACGACACGAAGCAACGCAGGTTCGATCCCCGGGTCCGCGCTAAGAAACCTCTTACCGCGGTTTAAATAGGCAATAAGGCATATTCTGGTAACAGCGCTCGATGCTTTCGATGCTGTGTGAGCGCTTTAAAAATGCAAATAAATAAATTGGGAGAAGCCAACTCCTGTGTGTTCCTGAGTTGGGAGAATCACGTGTCACCATCTTTGAGCAATAAAACTGCTCATCTCGACACAACTCTTTCTTCCCCCAAGACTCTGCGCATGGACTTTTTGCCGTCACCCCAACTTTGCTAGCTTGAACCTCTTGAGAAATGCCTACGCCATTTTACATGGACTCTAATAACCATCAGGTGATTTTGGGAAAGGGGCAACGTCATAAATACGTTTGGAAAACAAATTTCATGTCTGGGGAATGAAACTGAAGAGGTGAAGAGTTTAATTCCCCTGCACTGATAGTTTTTCACAACTTTCCTACACGTTTAAAAAAGCAACAACCTGAGACTCTTGTCACAGCGCAAAGACTACTAATATTTAAACGCATATACTGCGTGTCTTCTATGGACATGTTAAGAAATGCGCCTACATTGAATATAGCGCTTAATATCATTTCTATAGGTCCAGTGTATGGTGTGGGAATACACAAACTACCGCGCGCACCAAGTCCCTCATCCAACAGCTGGCTTCCCATGCCAGCTGTTGGATGGCATGGGAAGCCATCCAACAGCTGGCACTTCAAAAGGGGATCTGTGGGAAGAATTGTGAAATGGCGAACAATGTGTGCCCGACCGCAGACAATAGGCCTGCTCGTAATTAATGGGCGTGAGAATAAATGCACGTGAACTGTTCCTCAAAAGAAGCACAGGGCTCCTAAGCTAGCAGGCCAGCAGCGGAACCTGGGCTGCCCATCTTTCTCCTAAAGCTGGCGCAGTGAAAGAAAAGTTTGATAACAAAATCAGTTTGCATTTTAACCTCCAAAGTGAATAAAAGTTGGTGTATTATTTAGAGGCGTGAAGTTCACCCAAAAGTAGGCATAACATTATGCATTTGTGTTTTTATCTATTTGAAGAACATTTCAATCAGAATTGACTTCTAATAACACAGTTACCTATGTTATAGGCATTCCCCGAAAGGGTGCTTGTGCAAGACCGCAAAGATGAGAACAAGTGGTGAGCCAGTTTATGAGAGTTTACAAAGAAAAGGGGGACATAGGCCAGAACCAGTAGTGCAACTGGTCTAACATTTCGGGGTGAAGGAGGAGGTGGCTAACCCTTCAAATGTTGGGGGAAGGGATTAACTTCAGAGACTGTGGGGGAGGGGCAAACACACTTGTGTGGGGGAATCTAACTTATTTACACATTCTAATGGGACTATTGTGGTGCAGCTTCACTGTTACAAGCAGTTAACTCTCTCCTTCACGTCTGCTGTGAGAATTAGCTGTACCCTGCACCCGACCCCAACATAAGAACCACTTCCCTGACATGCAAGTAGTAACATCCCATCCAGTTGCAAAACACAACATTTGCCCCCCCCACACCCTGCTGAGGGGTCTCCCCACCCCAGTTTGGCAACAAATCATGGGTCACGCCACACTCTGGGCCAGCCTAGGCTACCATGCTCATGCAATACACACAATCATGCTGCTGCAGGGGCACGCCACATAGTGCACTAGGAGAAATATATAAATATGTGTTTTAATGCACTATACAGCACACTTTCTGAGAAAAACTGGCTAAAAAGCCAGAACATTTGGAATGGTTTTGTAGGGTAACACCAATCCAAACATCCAGAACGTACAAGTCACCAACAGTGCACAGCAACATTAATGCTTTAATGAATGCAATGCTTTGCTATTAAAAATGCCATGTCACAATGAAAACAAGTCCAACTGGCTGCACAATGTAGACCAGTCTAGGCACGTAATAACATATTACAATAAAACATGCCATGCCACATTGAGACATACCTAGACTGGTTCCACCAAAATGCCATTCGAAGCAATAACACTTATCATGGTTATTTTATCAAAGATGCCCTGAAAAATATACTATGCCACAGTAAGAAATGGCTAGGCTGGCAGCACCCGAATGCCAGTCTAGCCAGGTAATTATACTTAGCAAGACTGCTTTATCACACATGCCCAGTAAAAAAAAGTCAAGCCAATGTGAGAAATGACTAGACTGATTGCACCAAAATGCCTGTCTAGCCACTAATAACACATATCATGCCTGCTTAGCTGGGACATGGATGACCATTGTGAATTAGCACGCAACCTCCTCCCCCAAACCCCTCACACATCTCTTCTCCCCCACCCACCACCCCCAAAATCACCTCATCTGCATAGAATTACCTCCACGTCCCCAGTGCTTAGCTATGAGGCACCTTGCCTCATAGGTAAGTATTGGAAAGAGGAATAGTGGGACTAGGCATAATGAAGATTACAGGTAACTAAGCCAGGCATTACCTCCATATCCCTCTACCTCATCCTAGTACTTGTGCATGAAGCAAAGTGCCTCATACACAAGTACTGGGACAAGGAAGAGTAGGGCTAGGAGTAATGAAGATTACGAATAAGTAATCCAGGCATTAAACACAAGCACACACACCATTCACCAAACACTCATGCACACCCAGCCACCCATACGTGTACTTATATAAGAGTATGGTGAAGAGTACTTCACCATACTCACACACACATACCCAGCAGGCACCCATACCTCATGTACTCACTCATTCACACACCCTACATTATATACGTATACACACCCACTTACATTCACACGCAAACATCTAAACAAAATACATTTTCTTACCTTTTTGAATCAGTTGGTCCAGGAAATGAGGCCTTTAGTTGCCTGCAGCAGCCAGGGACGTGTATTCCCATTGCACAAAGGAGCCTGAGGCCTCCATGCCATGTGGTGGGGAGGAGCCCTATCACTTCAAATCGAAACAGTTTCTTTTTGAAGTCACATTTTAAAAAAATTGTTTCCGTTACGGGAGTGAACCGTAATGGAAATAATTTCTTCATGAAGGTAGAGTGATTTCAAAAAGAAATAATTTCTTTTTGATGTCCGAGTGGGCTCTTTCCCAGGACATGTGCTGGTGGGACCCTCCGCACCACAGGGACTGAGTGGGCCCATTCTAGGCTAGTCACCCAATCCTGATTTTAAAGGCCTAAAAAATGATGCCTAGGAATGCAGGTGCTAACAATGCAACCATTTACATTGGTAATCTCCTATTCTCCCCCCCCTCCCAGGCTCTGTACTGGCCACTCACTTTTTCTCCAAAACTCTGGACATCCTGTCCTCTCTGTCATCTGCTCCCCCACGACCCCTTCTCTCACCTCCCTTGCCCCCCCATACTCTCCTCTTTCTCTCCCATTGCACCAGATGAGATCTCAAGAGTTGTCCGCCCTATGAAAGTCTCCTCTAGCCAGGTGCTTGCCTGCTCTCTGGAACCATCAAGGACAACATTGCCTCTCTCGCTCCAGCCTTGGCTGACATCTGCAACCTTATGTTTGCCACTGGCTTCTTCCCTTAACCCCTCAAGCACTCTCTTATGCACCCTCTCCTAAAAAAGCAGTCTGCTGAACCTCCTAGCCCGGCTAATTATCGCCCTAGCTCTATCCCCCCTTTTCTGGACAAACTCATGGAGAAGCTGGCCCTTCCACAACTGACCCTCCACACTGAAATGGCCCGCTGCCTCCATGACCAGAAGTCCGGTTTTAGGGCTGCCAGAGGCACAGAAACTGTTCTCCTGAACACCTGTGAAGACCTACTCTCTAACCTGGACTCTAACACTCCCTCTATTCGGATCCTCCTCAATCTCTCTTCTGCTCTTGACAGAGTCAACCACTCCATCCTCATAAACCGTCTCCATGATACCCTAGGCATCACAAACTGGGTACTGGCATGGCTGACCTTCCTTTCAAACAGACCTTCCCAAGTGCAGAGGTGCCCTTTTCTCTGTTCCTCCTCACTCTCTACCTGTGGTGTCACTCAGGGCTCTATCCTATTGCCATGGCTCTTCAACATCTGCCTGGCCCCTCTGAACCACCTGATCTCCCCTTTCTCCTCTCATTTTCCGTGTTACGCAGATGACACACATGTATCTTTTAAGCTGCCTTGCTCTACCTCCTCCTCCCTAATACCTGACTGCCTGGCATGGTGCTCTGCCAATGATCTCTGGCTTAATGCCAGTAAGACAGAGATCCTTCTCATTGGGACGCCTGCTTCTTGTTTCCACCCACTCTCTGACCTGACTCCGTGGGTCCACTCTCCTCACCCACTTCTGAGGCAAAATATTATAGGATCATCTTTGACTCCTCTCTCTCTCTTTCTCTCTGAACATCATGGACCTTGACAAGAAGTCCAGTTGTCAGTTGCATCTCCTCACAGGCATTTTACCTTTCCACACCTTCCCCCAGAAGCATACCGTCTCCCGAGCCCTAGTTCTCTCTAGGCTAGACTACAGCAACAGCCTCTTCCTCAACCTGCCTCTTTCCTCCCTTCGCCCCTTTCAGCTAATCCAGAATAGGACTGCAACACTTATCTTTGGCCTTAAGCCCAGGTACAGCATCTCTCCAACCCCAAAAATCTCTCCACTGGCTCCCGGTGACCGCAAGGATCAAATTCAAGACCCTTTGCATCATCCACAAGGCTGTGTTGGGCCTGGGACCTCTTTACATCCAGATTTCCCTCCCTAAATACTTCCCGTCCACAGTCCTTCGGTCTTCTGGCTCCAACTCTCTGCAGGTCAAACGCTTCTCCAGGCAGAGTGTGGGAGGTAGATCCCTTTCCTCGGCTGGCTCCTCCCTCTGGAATGGTCTCTCTCCTCTCAGACTTGAGCCGGATCTTCTTAAATTCCGGAAACTTCTCAAGACTTTACTTTTCTCCTCTTCCTTCCTTCTCCCCTTTCCTTGCTAACTCTCCTTCTGCTGCTGAGACTGGGGTCTGGTCCATTCAGAGTCATACAGGGGCCAGACACCCCCCCCAATCCCCCCATCATCCTTTGGCAGCACTTGCCCTCAGGCTCCCTTGCACGGACTAGCCCAACTTGGTCCTCCCTGTCCACCGCACTCACCCCCTTTCCCCTGTCACTTGCTGCCTTGGCCCACCCAGCACTTGCCCCCCCCCTCCCTTGGGGGTACCCTACTCCTGCACTTCTCCCTCCACCATTGCACTTACCACCTTGTCATGCACTTGCACAGTAGGATTGTCATAATGCCAGTAACTCAGTTGTTGTTGTTCTACTTTTTTGTTTCCCATGCCCCCCATCTTGTCTTGTGGCACCTGAAAACACCTGTGTATAGGCACCATACCAATGTCCAATAAATAAATAAATAATTTCCGGTCCTGTGTTAGCTGTGAAGCCAAAGGCAGCGTTTATTATCTGTGGCCTCTCCGGCGACGACTCTGTAGGTTAGCCAGGTCAAGTCAACAGAACCCAAAATTTCAGATGGGGTAGGGGGGGCGCTAAAGCCTGATCTGCACTATGGCTGTTGCACCACTGGCCAGGGACAAAACAAAACAAAAAAAAACATAAGAAAAAGGTGACCAAAAAAAGTAACATTAACCTAGGAGGGCAAGGGCTTCAAAATAAAGAGGAGTGCTGTACAATATACAAAATGACATAATTATGTTGCACTAGCTGGAGTGGTTGGGACAGGTTATGAAAGTCAGACTCTCCTGGACAGCTCGATCAAGCAGAAGGCATTTACGCAAATATACCAAATGGGAAAAGATGGCAGTGAGGCAGCAAAGAAGTTGAAGAAAAACTTAAACATTTTGTGGGGTCGGTCCTCACTGCATGTGGGGATCAGACGTGAATTATGGCATTCGGTTCTGAGTTTGAGCAGATGGTTCACTCTAGAGAGTAGGGCACGATTTCCATAAAGCCAACAGATATGGTAGTAATCCCTGGTAACATTCATAATATGCAACATTTACCTCATAAATAATCCTCATAGATATCCGGAAACCTTGACTGGATTTTTCAGACGGTGGATGGTGGGCCCAGCCATAGTAGAGTGCAAAATTGCTTTTCAAGGTATGCATACTTGAGCTATGCTGTGCACTAACTAAATCCACAGATGTCTATATATATATGTATTCACTGAAAGAACTTTATTGAAACGTTAGTTAAATTGACCAGATTTATCGCAATAAAACCCTTCCAATTCAGCGGATGTGCTCCCGTTGATGTCCCCCATAAAGCTATGTCCCTCATAATGCCATTTTGTATTTGATTGTGAATTCCTTCTTTTATAATATGTATGTGCTTATGGGCTTTGCAACGGGAACGAGCTGAGTTAAGCCAGTCGTGACTGCCCACATCTGATGAATTTCAAAGGTTTTTTTGCGATAAATCTGGTCAATTTAACTAAAATGTAACTAAAGTTTTTTCAGTAATATTCAAGGGTTTGCCACACCTTTGTTTTTTATGTGCCACTGTCCACAGTCTTTGGCCGTATCCACTGTATTTGTTCCCTCAATATGTTTCTTTTACACCCACTAGGTGGCCACAGCCTTTGTCCACTTTCCATGTCTTTCGAGCCCACTAACCACAGCCCCTGGCCCTGGCTAGTGAGCATGGCTTACAGCCGTGCTCACAATATAGTTTAAAACACGACCGGGTCCCCCATGGCCAGTGCACATGTTCCCCCTCTCTTTTGGGTCGCAGCTAGGGCCTTCAGCCGTGTCGACTGTATATTTTTAAATACTCCCAGCCCACTCATCATGGCTGCGGCGGTGGCCACTTTCCATGTCTTTGGAGCCTACTAGCCAAGACCTCTGGCCCTGGCTAGTGAGCACTACCCTTGGCCGTGCCCACTCTATATTTTAAAACACTACTGGGCCACTGGCCATGGCCAACGGCCATGGCCAATGGCACCCGTTCCCCCTCTCTTTTGGGCACACTAGCCAGGGCCACTGGCCCCGGCTTTGCGCACTGTATATTTTTAACCAATTCCAGCCCGCTGCCAGTGACACAGCCGAACCTTCCAAACCCCACCTCCCTGTAGCTGTCCAAATACCTTTGTTTAATAATTTTTTTTGGGAACTTTTTCCCCATAACTGCGGCTATCGTAGCAATGTACAACAGATAGCTGTGGTTATCGGGAACAACAATGACATTTTGTTCCCTCTGCCCTCCTAGTCACTCACCAGGTTCCCCTCTCCTCCTGGCATGCTCCCAACACTGTCCTAAACTCCTGTATTCCTCCCCCAACCCTCCCCAGAAATCAGAAATCGAGTCAACGCTTCGTGCCCAAGTTGTTTCGGACCTGTCCAATTCCATCCAGCGGTTTTCGCTGTGCGCTCTAGCAAAAATTTGACTTTTTCCTCAATGGGAAAATGAATGGGGATAAGGCAGAAACTGCATTTTTTGTTTTCTTAATAACATCTTTATTTCTTAACTGATCTTTTCCAGTCCGAGGGCTGCCACAAGTACAAAGTTGTTTGCAAAACTTTAGCCAAATCTGTCCTGGGAGTCAAAAGTTATTAGCAATTCATTTTTCGGGTTCCCGCTGGTACTTGATACTCAACTATAGCGCACAACCGCCAAAAGGCACAGAACGGCTGTTATGTTTCACAATATTAGATGGAAGTCTTGAGATTTACCAGTGATACATGATGATTTAAGTGTGGAAGGAACTTTTAGGAAGTACACCATTAATATGTGACAAGGGGATGGATTTTGTATTTCTCATTAAGCTTAATCTATAGCTCTGCAAACTACTGAGACCACACACAGTTTGACTGTAAACCACTTTTGGCCGAGGCAGACATTTTCTATTAAAATCTTGCTTACCAACGGGAAAGAGGAGGTTTTGACAGAAGAACTCGTCACGTGTTTTGGTTGTACCTCTGCTTGAAGTGAGAATGACTATGTGCATCAGTGGGATTATTTTGGGATCATTAAGAAGAGAGTGGTGTGGGAGTTTCACTAGGAATGGATAAATATGGTGACGGCAACAGAGGAGAGCGTGTTGAGGTTTGGGTGCGTGCCAGAAAGCGTAAACTCGTTCTCTCTGGAGGAGTCCATTTGTACTGTGGTGATGTGGAATGCACCATTGTGCCC
The DNA here is from genome assembly GCF_040938575.1 of Ambystoma mexicanum. Taxonomy (NCBI): domain Eukaryota; kingdom Metazoa; phylum Chordata; class Amphibia; order Caudata; family Ambystomatidae; genus Ambystoma; species Ambystoma mexicanum. Next base: position 921,659,250 of record NC_090930.1, on the reverse strand, counting down.
TCTGGGTTGAAGATGCCCTCAGTAATTGCACTTTTGTGTGAGGCCACGTGGTGGCTCTGCCTGCGTGGAAAATGACCTAGATATCCGTGCTTCGGGCCTTCCAGGTCTCAGCCTCACCAGGATGGCCTATGTTCTATCAACATCTACTCCGATCACAATCCCATCGCGTCTTTGCTTGAGAGGCTGAGGTGGGTCGGATGGTGGTGGCAGGTGGGCTCACTCTGTTAGCTGTTCCAGCTGTGGTCCCGCATAGCTTGTGTAGCTGCCATAAGAAGGGTTCAAAATTGTTGGAAGTAAATTGTCTATGTCATTGAGGAGGATGGATATGGTCCAGCAATGATCAAAGGCCCTCGAGCTGGAGAGGGCTCTTTAAGTCAAAGACCCCACATCGACATTCTACAAAAATTATTTTAGGTAAGAGATAAAAATGCAATGTTTGCCGGTGCACGTGGAATGGTGGACGGATGTATGCAGTGGTACGTTTGAGGAAAAGCAAATGGTCTCATTGCATCAGTGTGCAATCTCAAATAGGGGAAATGGGTAGTGTGAGAGCAAAGACAGAGCTGGTAACTAAATGGGATCTATAATGTCGCGGCAGGTAGACCTAATGAGCATAGGAGGCTGTATCTGCCATCTCTATCTATGTATCTCCATGAATATATGTGCAGAAGGGGTCAGCTGACACACAGTACGATTGATACCAGACGTAAACACCACTGGGCTGTAAGTGCTGTAAGAGGGATTGGCAGGATGGAGATGGGCCAGACGTTTCTTATGACCTTACGGTTCAAATTAGGTTGCAGTGGTAGCGTAGTGCTAGGTGGTTCTGAGACTAGGCTGACGCATTGCTGGTTTTATGGCTAGATTGGGCTGAGAGTACGCCGTGGGGGTTCTAGGTATAGAAAGGGCAGGCATTTGAGTGTGGTTGTTGTATGGCTGGATTGGGTTCAGACAAGGCTGCAGTGGTGGTTGTATTGCTAGATGGGGCTGAGGGCAAAATGTGGAGTGTTTGTATTGCTAGATGGTCTCGGAGTAGGCTGTGAGTAGGCTGTGTTGGTGGTTGTGTAGACAGATGAAGCTGAGAGTAGATGTGGGGTTATATTTCCAGATGGGGCTGGGGGTAGGTTGTGTTTGTGGTTGTTTTGCTTTGTGGGACTAAGAGTAGGTTCTGTGGGGTGGTTGTATGACTAGATGGCATAGCTGAGAGTAGGCTGTGGAGTGGTTGTATTGCTGGATGGGGTTGAGAGTAGTCTGTAGGGAGGTTGTATTGCTGGATGCGGTTGAGAGTAGGCTGTGGAGAGGTTGTATAGCTGGATGGGTTGAGAGCAGGCTGTGGTGGCGGTTGTGTAGACAGATGAAGCTGAGAATAGAATGTGGGGTTGTATTTCTAGATGGGGCTGGGGTAGGTTGTGTTTGTGGTTGTTTCGCTTTGTGGGACTGAGAGTAGGCTGACTGTGGTGGTTGTATGGCTAGATGGCATTGCTGAGAGTAGAACGTGTGGTGGGTGCGTTTCTAAATGGGCTTAGAGTAGAATGTAAAGTAGTTCTACTTGTAGATGGGACAGGGGGAAGCTGTGGTGGTGTTTGTATGTCCAGATGGGGCTGTGAGTAAAGTATTGGGGGAGGCGGGAGGGCAGTTGCAAGGCCTGTGTTTCCTTTTCCATGATGCTTCACAATGAAACATTGCCATGGGTAGCGATAAGTCGGGGCATAGCCATTGGGCTCGTTACTTCTAACAATGGCAGCTGCGGATGCCCAGCCTGAGGGACAGTTTTAGTGTTAAGAGCATCCCTGATGTGGTGTGTGTGTGCTGGCTTCCTTGTTTACACGGTGGGGGCAAGACCAGAGCTGTAAACATCATTCTTTCTCATATGTGATTCATGGCCAATGTTTCCCTTAACACAGAATCTTTTCTTACGTATGAAGAAAAATATACCGCCTTTAAAAAAAAAATAATCTTTTTGACACTGCACGTACTGGTAACACGAGAACGTCGAAATACTCCCAATCTCCTGTAGGTGGCAGCAAAAAGCACTGTATGCGGCACGAGGAACCTCTGCTCTTACTGTAAGTAAAGCCCCTATTTTTGCGATGATAGGGGCTCTTCATGTTTATGATAGGGGCGTCCCCGCTGCCTGCTCAATAAATCGACAGTGCTTAAAAAAGACATGCAGGCTGCAGCCCCCCCCCCCCATTCCGGCGAACTTTCTGTCCGCATGTTAGTCTCTAAATGGGGCTTACTATAGACAGTAAGGTGTGGAAGCGGAGGAACCTGCCTAGCAAACCTCTACAGATCAGTCCTTTTGAAAGCAGGACAATGCGGATTATTATCGAATGATGTTCGTCTTCTGTTTACATTATATATCTTTAAGAAGCAATAAGGCAATTCCGGGTTTGCTGCTCGCCCTGTGCAGCTAGAGCAGAGGGATTTAAACTGTGGCGCGCCGCCCGAGAAGGGGAGGGGGACATTTGAGGGGGCGCAGGTCCCCAGCCTGAAATGTTAAAAACAAATAAAACCAAAAAAAAGGAACATTTTCTTTCTCTTTTTTTTTTTTTAACAAAAATGGATGAAAAAAAACAGCTGGGGGGATCCCTGGACAGGGGCAGATCGCCCATAATGGGTGAGGGGGCATCGACCCAGTGGCCCCCTCACCCATTATGGAGTAGCCAAGGAGCCTGCCCAGGACTGTGCTCGGAGAGGGATGGGGGTGCCCAGAGACTTTGGTGGGAGCAGATTGGGAAGGGGGGCATGGGATAGTGGTGGGAGCTGCAGGGGCGTTGCTAGGTTTGGACAAGGTCTGGGCTATAGCCCATGACATCAGTGGCGTTGCCAGGAATTAAATTTAGGAGGGGCACAGAGGGGGCCAAAGACAAAAGTAGGGGGGGCACAGACAAAAGTAAGGGGAGAACATGGTCACTGCTCGTCTTAGGTAGGGGGGGCATAACGGGGGACACAGGGTTTCACAGAGGGGGCCCGTCCCCCCCAGCCACCTCTAGCGACGCCACTGCATGACATGGCAGGTTTATACGTTACATAACTATATCATATGAACGCACGCTCTGCGTTGCACTTTCGAGCGTTAATATTGCCTACTCTACTGCTCATACTCATTTGGATGTACTGCTAACACGTAGCTATACTGCCACTCCAAAGTGTAAACATTCATCCAATAGTGCTAGGTAATACTTCATGAGGTTAGATAAGACAAAGAAAAGCCTGCAGTTGCCAACGTGTTCTCTGTGTCTTACCTAATCTGTCACCTTAGCCCTTCCACTGCTATTTTGTGACTAGTTATGCCACCCTCTGCACCCCAGATGGGGCATCTCGATGCCACTGCATGCCATGCCTCCTCCTGCACAACCCGACCTCGGATCCAGGGAAAGCTTGGAAGCCTCAGCCTCATTGCCATAAAGCCTGCAAAATGTACCAATTAGACGTAGATTATCAGAGCTCTGTCTGGGGGAAATGGGCAAGTGATGATATGCAATAAGCAGCATGCCGATTGCCTTTAAAGCCTCGATATCATCCTGCTCCCATTTATAACTTAAGGTCGTTTAATTGGCTTGTTACCGGTGTGTACACTTTAAACACACACACTCTTTGGATGCAGTTTGGGGGTGCGAGTGATTCGGCTCCCGCTGTGTTATATGAATCTTAACCTGGCTATTAGCTAATGATGTGAACGGATATCCAGGCACCTGGGCACCTTGGCACTTTTATCTGTCGATGGTTTGGGAATGGCAGGCCGGTGTGGCCAAGCTGACTGGGTATCTGAAATAAGTGGCCCAATCGCTTCCCTCTTGCCGGAGCTCCCCATGCTGGCCGTCCGTGCCACGGGTCCGCGGTTAGATCAGCCTGGACTCGTGAGTCGCTTGCCCCCGATGTAATGCTGTGCCTGCCAGTTACAGCGTTTTTTGGTCGAGAGCTGCCTGCCTCTGTTGTATTATCTCAGCAGCATTTGCTAGATGTAGGATCTACTAGCAGGGGCGGCGGAAGGCTCCTGCTAGGGCCCCGCGCTGAGGGAGCCGTTGACTCCCTCTTGCAGGCTGCAGCGTGGGGCATGTGCTCTGAGTCCATAAGCTTGCTGCAGTCCACTCTGAGCACATCGGCAGCACATGCTGCAGCCTGCGTGATGACAGGGACACTTGCCGGTAAATCTTTTTGAAAATCGGCTGTCCCTCGAGGTTTCTTTTGTTTCTTCTTGCAAGGTAACTTGTCACCTGTCACCCCGCTGCTGCGACTCTGGGGAGATAAACACCACCCCCCCTCTCAGCAGCCCAATAGGCGCTGGAGGCCTCATAAGCACTGCTGATCACTTTCTTTCTTAAAGCAGAGCATTTAAAGTGGGACCAATTTAATAGTGATGGCCTAGTTAAGAGAGCATTGTGTTAAGAACTGCAAAGGGGCATTTTCTTTTTGAAGGCACATGCAAAGCAGCAGTTAGCTGCCTACAATCTGTGCCTTCCTCCAGCATAATTAAACATATTGTACAAAACTGTTTTATCTATTTGCCTTATTTCCACATGTGTATATTTACCAAACCAAAAAGCGTTTAAGTAGAATGTATTTTTTTCCTCACATTATATATGGTGCATGCAAGTGAGCCATGAATATTTATTTACCAAGGATGTGACAAAAGAGGTTGTCATCCTGGAGACTGGAGGGAATATTTTCTCTGGTTCTGGCCCTGTACTGATTTTCAGGGCACAAGTCGATACATGTGGGTGGACAGCATCCGCCCACTTTTTTCAACGGGTGGATAAAACTCCTATTGTGTGTTTTTGAGGCAGCATTAAAAAAAATGTGCTTGCTCAAGTGTTAAGCTACTAGGATTGTCATGTTTCCAATGTAGATGCTTACCCACAAGAACACATAAAAGTGCCATTAAGGCTCACGTCTCATGTTTGGATTTTGTTTCTTTGGAATATTTCGTTATAAATTGTTGGGCTTAAAAGGTGGGCACCTTTTACACTTTGCTAGTGTAGTTATTGGAAATTCTCCTCTTGGATTACCATGTTTTCGCTGCTGCCTGCATACATAGTGGTTATTATATTGTGATGTCACATCCTGTGATGTCACTTCCGGTGATGTTATCAAAATGCAAATTATGAGGGTCTCACTTAACTCACTTAATTTGCTGCACGTAGCCCCGCAAATCCTAAGGCCGGCTCTGTCTACTTGGAGAGTCCAGAAGAATGTGTCAGATTTTACGTGCAAATGCTTGCAAATACTGGGAAAAAATAAGATTACGAATCTTAAAAGTGTGATGCTTCTGAAATGGGACTCTGAGAGAACAATATTCGATCCACACTCGGAGGATCCCTCTAATGCACGATTTTATTTTTACCTCCGAAGTACTGCGTGGTGATACCGCGCTTTCACCTGCCACCTCACATCTCTTTTTTTAAATACTTTTCTGTAAACTCACACGTAACCAACCTCAGCCAGCTTTCCCAAACTGCAGCCTATTCTGAAAGTGGCCTCCTTTCAGATGCAGATGCCCTGCTCCTTGTCCCATTTTGCTTTTATTTTTTTTGTCTGATTTGCATTTAAACTCGAGCAAGACCCGTCCTTTGTTATTTGTATCCTCCCAATCCCGAAGATTCTCTCCCACGTTGTCTGATTGCTTTCTACCGCAGGACGTTTCGAAAGGCCTGGTAAAATGTGGCTGTGGGGTCCACCCGTTTGGCAACAATTAGCAAAAAACATGAAAAGTGTAGAGGCTTGTGTCGCAACACTCCATGTTTTCTGGTTGGAGGGTGGGTGGCTATTGCTTGAAGGCACCATATAAACCTTTACATATATTCGGCCAATGAATGCAGTAAAACCCACACACAAAAGACACAGTTTTGCCCGCAAGCCTGTCACGCTCATTCTCCCACAATAGATCTATTTCCTCACTCAGCGTTTGATCTTTGGAGTCATTTCATGGAAGACGGACAGCACGAAAAACATTGCCACAGTAGGCTGGCACGTAACAGAACCTTCACCTGCTAGGGCACTATACGACAGCTTTTCTCCTAACAACTTTTATTTCTTGGATTTTAAAAGCATGGTATATCTGATTTCACATTCATATTTTCATGTAGAAAGGAATTTAAATAATGCATTTTTGAATTCTCCAAGTACAATTCAATTCCTCAGCTCTTCGAAAGTTCCTGGCGAAATGTGAGTCTCATACAGAACAAAACTATGTACACATATTCACTTGTAGTCATGCTGCCTGCGCACTCTTGCCACATCTAATGCGTGCTTGCAATAGTAGCCAGTAGCCACACACTCTACTTCAATATGGCTAATAGCCTAATGCCACCATGATTAATATTTCAAACCATTGTCATAGGGATCTGATTTGTAAAGCTATGTTAGCCCCTGGTATATACAATACTATTTAGATCGGTCGGTGACATGATAATGACACTCAGATCGAGATCGGATTGTGCGCACCTTGACAGTCCCCGGAGAGAAGCAATCTGCCATCCTAAATAGTCACCTTTCTTTCCCAAAAAATCTTGTTACAGACGGTACACTTTTATATGCAGAAGAGACCCACATTCCAGGCTTCCCAGTTCCCAATAATTAAAAAAAGCGGAGGTATTCATTTTTGATCCTAGCCGAAGAGCACATACCTTGGTGCTTTTAGCTTTTGTTAAATTGGGTATTTTTTGGAATTTCTTCTTCAGTGACCGACCTTGAACGGATGCAGGGGTAACCTTGCCTTGTCGAAAGAGGAGAGCACTGTGTCAGATACGTCCGCCTCGGGATGTACTGCGTAGTGTGCATGGGAGAGCAGTGAGAGCACACTACAACACGTGCAGTTGATGACCATGCTCTCGGGTGGTGCCCGCTCTACAATGCGCAGGCGTGAGCCACGGCACGGGTAGATTCATGTAGGCAGCGTTTGTGTTCTCGGTTCCCATTTAAATTAAATGGGAACACGAATATTGCTGCCTGTATGAACAAATGACTGTGTCTCACCGTGTCCATGAGTAATGTATCAGCTCTAGTTGCTTCTTTCCCCAAGAGAAAAGTGTCCTGGTGTTGCAGCTGTGGTAGGCCTGTTCAAGCCTGTTCGGGGCGAGCATTTGGTTGTAGCCCTTGAGCTCCATCCGGGACTACAACTGAAAGTTCTGGGGCTATATCCCTCTCAGGACCCCCCTAGCGACGCCTCTGGGGAGCAGGGTGGGGAACACTCAGGGACATTGGTGGGAGCATAGTGGGGAGATCCCAGGGTCTGTTGTGGGGTGGGGAGAGGCGAGGGACAGGGCTAGGAGTGAGATGAGGGAGTCCAGAGACTGTGATGTGAGCAGGTGGGGGAGCCCAGGGACTATACTGGGAGTAGGTTGCGATGACGGCGCGCAAAGGTTCATAGCCATTTGGACTTACTGTCCATTTGGCTTTTTTTGGGGGGCCCGGCCTGCCCACATTTTGCCCGGGGGGGGGCAGGTCAAAAAGGTTTGAAGACCACTGAGCTAGAGTGACTGACACTAGTGGATGGGACTTGCAGGAACAGCCCCTCCTGCTGCCTACAGTAATACACAGTGGGGTATTTTCAATACGATTTTGAAATGGCTGTTGTCTTTCCAAAGGTACAATGGACGACGTATACAACAGCTGATGCAACAATAAGAGGCTATATATGACCAAGAGTCACTATTGGAATAAAAAGTTGGACAGAGCTGTGCAAAGTGAATGCATTCAAATTTTGACCCGGAAAGCCACGAAATAGGCCGTAAAGCACTTCTATGGTCAGAGGCGCAGCATAGTCAATTATATGTGGGGTGTTGGGGTTTCTGAGATTTTCCATTCATGCTTTGCTGGTACCCAACTAGAAAGGAGAGGGTGTCAAGTTAGTAATGGGCATTTTATTACTTACTTTTATTAGAATCAATAGCAGTATATTTCTTTGATTGCTGTTTATTCGGATTTATTTTTAATACAGTAATTTTGCGAGATGTATCTCAATATTGTACACTACAATGTAACCATATTCTCATTTGTATTCTCAAGCCACCACCCCAACCATCAGACTCCCACATTGCAGGCATTGTAGTATCGTTTTTAATTGAATCTACGAAGAAAGAGCCATAGTTCAAAATTGATGAAGCAACGAACAACATAGGAGTCACTGTGGAATGCACTCAATAAAATGTCAATATTCTTCCAAATATGTTAACGCTGGTGTCTATAAATCCATGCATTAATTCGTTTCTGTGTAGTTCTTACCTGGAAGGATCACAACAATTGTGCCCGCTACAGAACGTGTAGCAAAGTGATTTTGCCAGGATCACATACTTTGGTCAAGTGGAGAAAAGTTCGTGGAGTAGCTGTAGCATTACTGTAGGTATTTTCCCCACGTTGTCACCAAAAACGGCAGGAATTACCGCATCGGAATTATCACCTGTGGTAATACATTCACAACACCAATAGGAGACCAGTGGGACTTCAAGAATGGGGGTTAACACCACATTTCCACCACTTATAAGTGGGTAATTTATGACTGATGTGAGTGGTAGTGACAGTAAACAATTATGGTCGTTTTTTGTGGGAAATAGCTCCATACTCATACTGATCCTTTATATATCTTCCCATGCCATCTTTAATTTTACATCAATATTCAATTGGTTTGGCATTGTTTTCTTTTAAATGATACACTACTGCTATATGTGCAATAAAGATGACTTGCAAAGAACCAAACCCCATGGGAAATCAACCTGACAATAAAAAAGTATGATTCCTCCTGAAAGTGCAAAAGGATGACCAGGCATTTCAGCAAAATAGTCGGATTAAAAATGTATCTGTCACTACAATGAAAGCAAGGGAAACAACTGTGTGTGTATTAAAATCCGCAACCTACACTAACTTATTGAGTAGTTGACAAACTTTGTGAAAAAACCCATGTGTCTGCATTTCACTTATCAAAAGATTACTGAGGTGTGCTCAGATCCCAAACATGAAGCAGCATATACCTTAACATGCAAGACTATGATGGCAACATAGCTAAGTGGGTTGAGGCCCCGCTGTGGCGATATCTCGGTGTGTGTGTGTACGTGCTAATGTGCGAATCTTGGTAGGAAGGACATTTATTTCACCCTTCGAAGGTCAAAAAAAGAATGATCATGTCAAGTGATCAAGGCGCCTATTAGAGACCCACCTTTCCACAAACTTATATTTACTAAATCCAATCCCCTTTTCTCATTGTGAAACAAAGAAGCAAAGGTCCCAGCCTTCTGGGTTGGACTGCCAATGGCATATCTTATCCTGGAACATTAGTTGTTTAATCATGATGAGATTTCCCACAAGATATAGGGGGAAGTGGTATAACTTGGATTTCTTAGACCCATAATAGTTGTCTACATGAAAAGTAAATTCTGTGTACAAACATTTTGAAGGCCGGTAAAGCTGACAAACTAATGTCCTCTTTTTAAAACATCGAACACCAGCCCTACTCGGGGTTTAATAATGTAACTGGAATGATTTTAAGTAAAGACAGCAGAGAGCAAAATCTAGTGGACCATGCTTGTAAATCGTCTGCTGAACTATATATCTCGCATGTCCTTGGGTATGAGTATTTTCCACTGTATGCAAATCACTTTCTTGGGAATCATCAAGTGTAATTGTGTCCAGGGCTATGAAAAAACGGGAGTGAACACTGGTGTTTCCGGGGGAGCAAGAATGTGCCGTCTTTGTGATGGAAGGCAAATAGAGACTGCTAAACATCTTTTGTTGCATTGTCCTACTTTCGAAACTTTTAAGAAAGTAGCACATCTTGGCTTGGGGCAAAGATATATCTGGCAATGTCCATGACACTTGGGACATTTTTTTATGTCAGGAGATGATGAAGGTCGTATTTTTCATTTGACCAAATTGTGGAAGATAATTGAAGCATTATTTAGGATTATTAACTAACTTTTTTACTTTGGATTTAGAGACTGATGTATGATATTATACGAATCTATCTTTTTTATTTGACAAAATAATGTAAGAATCTAATCAATATTAAGCAATATTAACTATTTGTATTGACTTTGCTTTGCGACTGATGTTCGATCTTCATATGAATGTATTAAACGATTACTATATGGCAAAATGTAAACTACTAATAATAAAACATAAAAAAATTAAAAAATAACTTGAATTTCTTAGCCCCATAAAAGGTGTCTACATGGAAAGTAAATTTTGTGTACAAACATTTTGAAGGCCAATAATGCTGACAAACCAATGTCCAATTTTGATATCTAACTTCCTTCCGTCATCTGCACTAATTTCTGAAAAACATGCAGAACGAGAGCTACTGTACTGTCACCAACCCTCGTTTTTTAGCTCGTACCATTTTGCTCCCCTTATTCAATAGTGAAGTTTAATATATAAATGCTGATCTACAAGTACAAGAAATATAAAGTGAAGCAGACCCGGCGGCCACGCCTGCTGGAGTATCTAATGCTTGGCATTGGGAAACCCTGATATATGTCATACCTCTCAGCTCACATGTGCTTTGTGGATATTGCCCACCCTGGATTCAGTTCACAATCACTGCAGTCCCCATACTCTCCCTCAATGGGCTCTCACCCGCCAAAACCAAAAACTATGTATTTCACCTGCCGTTGATTCTCAATAGGTTGAACGAGATGAGATCTGAAAAGTGGGGAGTGCATTCCAATAAAGCATTAAGTATTGCTCAATGGCCTGTAAGGGTCAAGAAGAAAAAGAAAAAGTTTGACACACTGATGGCATGCTTGTTGGCAAAGATGTTTATTACAAAGGTAAAGAAAAGGAAACACTTATCTTGCCCATTCTCTATGAGTGGTTGCCCTGCCTCAACAAAAAATAAGGACTCTTATAGCTAAGTGGGTTGAGGCCCTGTTGTGGCGATATCTGTGTGTGTGTGTGTGTAAGCGATATTCAATCAACACTACAGCTAAGTCAATGCCTAGTCTGGGATGCTGAGGAAAACCCTTATTGATGTATTTTTATATCCAGATCAGTACTCTGGATGACAACCCTTGTATAACACCCCCCTCTTAGAATCCCCCTGACCCCACTGAGCCAAGAAGTAGGTTTGTTTTGCAAATTAAAAGGTTTATTTGAAAATGTAAACAATATATATATCTTTTTTTTATTTTACTTTCTTTTTTTTCTTTTGCTCCTTTATGTCTCGTTAAGTTTTTTATGTGAAATTGTAAGTGAACTTGTGTCAAAAATTGTAATTGAAATGGATCTTTTAATTTTATGTTTATATTTATGTAATTTTGAAAAGTTGATTGATTTCAGCTGTATCAAAATAAAAAAAATAAAAATATATATATATCACACTTCTATAAATAAATTGATAATGGATATTACACTTGTGAATATGAGCAGTAGTCAGCAAGAGGTAACTTATGAATAGGAACAGAAGAGTAAGGTGGGAAAGAATGCTTTATATCGTTCAAGGAAACGCAAGGTGGAATAAAAGGCAGTACAGAAATAACTTGTTATGATTTTAGCAAAAGGTAATATGATCACTTTTTCTTTTGACAATTCACCCCCCCCTATGCAATACAAGAAATGGAAGGAGAGCACACAGTCTTCAAGAATCCCAACAAATCACACTTTATAATGCAATACATAGTTCCAGTTCTCCCAGCAAGCTTAGGGAAAGCAGGGATGAGTTTTAAACACAGGCAAACTACTTTAATGTGGTTTGCAAGGAAGTGAAAAGGTGCTAAAATTGCTTTTAATTCCCTCTAGAGTTTCAGGGTAGGTGAGGGCTACTTTATAATAGTTCAGGCTCACTTTAACAATACTCTATGAATGATTAGCAGATTGCAAACGAATTTTAGCAAAGAGAAGCAAAAAGCTGCTGACTTCTACAGATGAAGAAATCGGGCCAAATCGCAAATCGCGGTAAATTTCTAGGTTCGTTGGAAAGCCTAGATTCTAAGCTTTCAGATGAAAGTTAAAACTCAAAATGACAGGTGACAGCTTGCAGCTGCAGAATTGACAGGTGACAGTTGTGCAGCTTTAAAAATGACAGATGACACGATTTCTAGGAGGCTGTTCTAATTAGGTTAAAATAGCTTGAATCAGATTATTTTAACTAAGAGATTGGGTTCTGCACAGTTCTGGCGGTACTCACAATATATTTTGGGCAGGAATGGGCCTCGCCACGGATCTGGTTAGGTTTTGGACTGGACTCCGGTTCTGGTCTCGGCACTTCACAGCGATCTGGGTCAGCTCTCTGGATACAGCGGCCTGTGGTTCTCTGGATCTCTGGTCTGCTTCCGGTCTGGATCAAGTGGATTCTGGATGTAACACTGCTTTCTGGGTACTGGCAAAAGTTCTTGTCACAGAATTCAAACAGCTCGCCCAGCTGTTGAATAGTTTGCAAATGATTTTAAGGATGCTGAGGCCTGCTGAGAAGAGTTCTCAGTTTGTGGGTTTAGGCCCTTGCTTTAAGTTCTGAAGTAAAGTTCTGGTCTTTGCAGATTAATGGATGTGAAGTCTGGAGTCTCCCGGCAGAGCGTCCCGCAGAAAATGGAATTGAATCTCCTCACCTGTCCCAGCAGTCTCTTTTATGTGTTTTGAAAATGGGTGTGTGCCTGGGCCTAGCTAAGCCTGCCCCTCTCTACTTGTCATTGGCCCAATTCTCCCCTCTCCCATGTTTGGGACCCATTTTTCCTTGGGAGGAGTTCCCCCATCTCTAAAGGAGAAGATCCTTTCCCCAGGATCCTCTGAGGATCCCTCTCCCTCAAATTGGAAGATCTGTACCTCCTCCACAAACTGGGCCTGTTTGGGTACTTTGTTTCTCCTACCTCCTCTCTGCTACTTGGGTGGCAGACTTTCAGGGGTAGGAGATTTTGTTTCCGGTTCCTGGTTTTCCAGGGGCTGTTTACAAGTTGGGAAGGAAGCTTCCTCCAAGGCTTTACACACCCCTTCCCCTTGTGCCTCCTCCCTGGGAACCGGTGGGTTATCGGGGTGCTGCCCCCGTCATTGTTCTGGAGCACCAGGTCCAGAGTTTGGGGCATTCTGCGGTGGCATGCTCATCTGAGGGTTCTGTTGAGCCCTCAGTATGTGACCCGGATCCCGTGCCATATTTTGGACCTTGCGCTCAAGTTGTGAAACCCGCTCAGGCTGATACGGGGCTCTATTTTCTCCCCTGGGCTGATCCCGGGAAGGGTAGCTATCCCTTCTCTGGTAATACCCCGGATTGGGAAGATTTGGGTACCCCTCCACCCTTGGCCTTCCCTCTCCCGGATTAGGTTGTCTGGGCACAGGGAATTGGGGAAAGAAGGATGGATGGTTTTGGGGTTGGAAATTGGGTGGATACCTGGGAAAAAAGTTCTGCCCAGGATTTGGTGAATTTCTGCCCTCCTGGGGGAAGTTAGGAGGGAAGTTCCCCGGGTTAGGCGCTTGGCTGGATCCCCCCCCTTGGGCTGGAGGAGTCCACACATAACCCAGGATGGGTCGGTTTCCCTTGTAGCTGGGACTTACATAGTCAGGGGAGCGGGGGACCCTATTTGTGGGACTACCTCCTCGACTCCCTGTCTGTGACTGGCCCGAGGGCCTTCTGGGCTGTGAATTATTTGGTGCAGGCAGGTCTTTAGGCCCCCCCATCTCCAAATCTAAAACGGGGGAAACCTTTACCTCTGCCACCTTGGCAACAGCAGGAGTTCTGTTGGTTTTGGGGTTTTTCGGCGCATTATTTTTATTTTCGATGGGCTTCTGCACCTCATAGATCCGGGTAGCCTGTTCAATGACCCAGTCTAAAGATCTTTTCTCATGAAAATCTCTCACGAGCTGGGTCATTATGTATTTGGGTAAGGCATGGAAAAACGTATTGATAAATTCTCTGCTATCGGTGCGCACCCTTCTGGTGGTCTGCGCAAAAGCACGCTTTAATTCTTGCACAAACTCTTGTGGGGCCTGATCCTCCCCACATTGCAAATTGTAGGCTGCCTTGCGAGCCTCTTGAGGATTTCTGTGCACAGAAAAATGTTTCAAGCAAAGAAACTGGAGTATTCTGGTGAGAAGGTCCACTTTACATATTGAATACAGCTTTGGCTGTCCTTCAAATGGAAAGTCTCCATCATTTGCTCATAGAGCTCCAAGTGTTCCCAAACAGAATACTTGGCGTTCTTATAATAAGGCGTGATGACACTCCTTATTGCCTTTATTTGTTTCAATGGGTCCTTAAGCAAGGCCCTTTTTGCCTTATTGGCCTTTTTGGTTCGGGTAACGCTAGTCCATTCATCCTCCGACTCAGAAGCGCTGCTCCCAGAGTTGCCGGTCTGATCTTCCAGGTTTTCCCGGATTCTGCGAGCCTGGGAATGACTGGCAGAATGTGGGGACCTGGTCTCCTGTGTCCTGTGACGCTCAGAGGAGTCTTCAGATCCCTACTTGCTACCAGGATTTGCTGGGTATTCCCCCCACTGACCTAACTGGGTAGAGGTTTTCAGGATGCCCTTAGTGGGCCTACTCTCCTGGGGTTCCCCACTAAATTGCACTGTGCTTGGGTGCCCATACCCGGATGCCCGCCCATCCATTCCTGGGAGGTACTGGCCTATGAGTCCCATACTTCTAGCAGGATAGTAATCTGCCATCCCCGTGGCCCTGGGCTCATGTGCGCGAGGGGACATGGGGTGGCAGAGTCCAGGGACTGGGAAAGATGAAGGTCTCTGGTATTAGGGCTCCTGAGGTTATGCGCAGGAGTTTCTCTTTCCCAGCGAACCTCATCTCTATCCGCCCCTGCTTCCTGCTGCAATGCAAGAGCCTGCGCTTTCAGTTCCTCCGTTAAGGCCTTACTAGACTCTATCAGTCTCTCCTGCATGGCTACCTGTTGCTGGAGCCTATCATTGTGCTGACAGAGAGCCTCATTTTCTCTCTGTGCCTCCTGATTGGTCCTGGAGTACTGGGCCAGTCTCTGCTGCAGGAGGGTTACCTCCTCAGTCCCATCCCTACTGGCCTGCTCCTTTCTTGCTAGAGCCTCCTCCACCCTCCTGGTGTGATCTAGCAAGCCCTGATGCTCTTTTGGAGGTCACCCAGCCCCTGGAAGGCCACGTGATTTTCTTCAATTTTTCTTTTTAAATGGCAGACTTCCTGGCCTAAGGTATCCCTTTCCTGACCAAGAGCCTGCATTTGTGACGCCAGGTCGGCCCTCTGCCTTTGAAAGGCACCAGCTTTCTGGCGTTCTTCATCAAACTCTGCCTGGGTATCCAGGTCTTTCAAAATCAATTAATTGCTTTCCTCTTTCTCTCTGTCTAGTTGGATTTGCAGGGTGGCTACCTGCTCTGTGCATGCTCTGTTGAAATTGATCGGTTGCTCCAGCTTTTTCTGGCTCTGCAGTAAGGAGTGCAAACTGTTTTGGTGCTCCTTCTGCAAAGCCAGAATTCTGGTATCCTGGTCTGTCTTTTCCTGTTACAGTATACGCATGTCCTCTTTTATTTTAATGATATACTGCCTACTATCATTTTCTGACTCCTGGCTCCTCCGCAGCCTCTGCTCAGAAGAGATCAGGTCAGATTGGGCCTTTTCTAACGCCATCTGTTGCCTATTTGACAGGTCTTGGCCTTCAGCACATTTGTCCTGCATTGCTCCCATATATAGATACAAATATGCCGCTATCCTGGCAATCTTATTGTGTTCATCTTTGGCCTTAGAAGCCATATATAATTCACTCAGGGCCACATGTAATGGACCCTGGTCTCTCCATGTATCTGACCCTGTTTCAGTGACCTGTTGCGCGATTACCTGCAACCAGACCGTTTGGTCCTGATGAGTCCACTCGCCTCTCACAAATAGCTTATGTAAGAAGTGCTCTCTGTCTATTTTCATATCTACCAAGGTCGTCATTCTGGAATTTGAGTTCCTTCCTGACTTACAGAAGTTTGTATTTTATTTTGCAAAACAGACCGTTTCCTTAGAGCGTTCCTTTGAGGGATGCTTTCACAGTGTAAAACAGAGTGGTGATCTAACCGGATATGTGTATCTGGTCAGTTGGCACACTGTATTAATCTGCACAAGTGGTAAATCTAACCCAGAATATCCCGGCTCCGAGCCCCCACTTTTGTAAGCGATATTCAATCAACACTACAGCTAAGTCAATGCCTAGTCTGGGATGCTGAGGAAAACCCTTATTGATGTATTTTTATATCCAGTCCAGTACTCTGGATGACAACCCTTGTATAACACCCCCCTCTTGGAATCCCCCTGACCCCACTGAGCCAAGAAGTAGGTTTGTTTTGCAAATTAAAAGGTTTATTTGAAAATGTAAACAATATATATATATATATATCACACTTCTATAAATAAATTGATAATGGATATTACACTTGTGAATATGAGCAGTAGTCAGCAAGAGGTAACTTATGAATAGGAACAGAAGATTAAGGTGGGAAAGATGCTTTATATCGTTCAAGGAAACGCAAGGTGGAATAAAAGGCAGTACAGAAATAACTTGTTATGATTTTAGCAAAAGGTAATATGATCACTTTTTCTTTTGACAATTCACTCCCCCCTATGCAATACAAGAAATGGAAGGAGAGCACACAGTCTTCAAGAATGCCAACAAATCACACTTTATAATGCAATACACAGTTCCAGTTCTCCCAGCAAGCTTAGGGAAAGCAGGGATGAGTTTTAAACACAGGCGAACTACTTTAATGTGGTTTGCAAGGAAGTGAAAAGGTGCTAAAATTGCTTTTAATTCCCTCTAGAGGTTCAGGGTAGGTGAGGGATACTTTATATTAGTTCAGGCTCACTTTAACAATACTCTATGAATGATTAGCAGATTGCAAACGAATTTTCGCAAAGAGAAGCAAAAAGCTGCTGATTTCTACAGATGAAGAAATCAGGCCAAATCGCAAATCGCGGTAAATTTGGAAAGCCTAGATTCTAAGCTTTCAGATGAAAGTTAAATCTCGTTCCTAGCACATACGGTTCCAGAGATACGGACGATTTAATAAAGGTAGATTTTCGGATTTCAAGTAAAACTCAAAATGACAGGTGGCAGCTTGCAGCTGCAGAATTGACAGGTGACAGTTGTGCAGCTTTAAAAATGACAGATGACACGATTTCTAGGAGGCTGTTCTAATTAGGTTAAAATAGCTTGAATTAGATTATTTTAACTAAGAAATTGGGTTCTGCACAGTTCTGGCAGTACTCACAATATATTTTGGTCAGGAATGGGCCTCGCCACGGATCTGGTCAGGTTTTGGACTGGACTCCGGTTCTGGTCTCGGCACTTCACAGCGATCTGGGTCAGCTCTCTGGATACAGCGGCCTGTGGTTCTCTGGATCTCTGGTCTGCTTCCGGTCCGGATCAAGTGGATTCTGGATGTAACACTGCTTTCTGGGTACTGGCAAAAGGTCTTGGCACAGAATTAAAACAGCTCGCCCGGCTGTTGAATAGTTTGAAAATGATTTTAAGGATGCTGAGGCCTGCTGAGAAGAGTTCTCAGTTTGTGGGTTTAGGCCCTTGCTTTAAGTTCTGAAGTAAAGTTCTGATCTTTGGAGATTGATGGATGTGAAGTCTGGAGTCTCCCGGCAGAGCGTCCCGCAGAAAATGGAATTGAATCTCCTCACCTGTCCCAGCAGTCTCTTTTTATGTGTTTTGAAAATGGGTGTGTGCCTGGGCCTAGCTAAGCCTGCCCCTCTCTACTTGTCATTGGCCCAATTCTCCCCTCTCCCATGATTGGGGGAAGGAAATGGATTGTCATCATGATGAGGTCTGTTTATGGGTCAGAGGATCCTCCCCTGGTCAATTTGCACACAAATCTATTTCTGACACAAATACATATTTATCTATGTACATTTTTCTAATATTATAGGTCCAGTTAACATATTTTCTGTAGCACCAAACCATCCGATCCCTGTCTTTGTACGATGTTGTGTCCACTGATGACAGAATTCTCCCCTTTTCATCCAGATAACGACCTCTAAACCTTTCCAGATTTTACACCAATGTGCACCAGGGATATGGGTTACAGATGATAAAGTGTCAGATTTTTAAGATGCATACATTTGGAGTAACAACCTTTTTTCCGCTACTATCCCCAGGAACATACCACAGGGTCCTAACACCTCTTAAAATGTGCACAGAAAAATCACAAGAATAATGATATTATTTATATAATTTTGACAGGTCCGTACTATGAATTATCCATCTTTTTAAAAGTATGCCCTGGTCAAAAAGGGGTGTGGCTTCCCAAATCACATGGTGGAATAACTGGTTTATCCACTTCCCCCAAGCTCAGCTGGCTTGCAGAGGCAATGCCCCTCCCAGTTTCCCCTAAGAGGAAGCCACTTTATGGCCCCCCAATATAACATTTGCCTGAGTCCAGGACAGGCCTTTGTTCAACTTTCTGCAGTCCCCAGGTCCCCTCCCTTAATTCAATCAGAGAGGTGTCAACTCCTTTTGGCAAGGGGCAGCAGGATGCAGCTAGGCCTGGGAAGAGTGGCTGAGCAGGTTTCAACTCCTGTCGGGGGTAGTTGTCAGGCAGAATCCAGTTTCATTAAGCCAGGTTTCAGCTAAATGTCACTTTTTGTTCCCAGTTTAAATCAAACTTACATGCAGCTATTTTTTATAAATACATTAAATAATTACTTCCTTCAAGTCATTTCAGAATATAGTTTTATATTGTATCCACCTCTTAGCAAGTCTTTCCTTGGCCTGGTTTCGGTTCCTCTGTTCAGTTTTACACAAAAGTCTGGTGGTTTTAAAACGCCGGCTTTCTGATAGTGGTGATTACCGGTATTGCAACCATTTTTGGGATTAAGAAAATGAATTCCCCACAGTTCTGAGTTGCTTTTTGGCAATCAGCATTGCCATTCCCAATGGTTTCAGGCTACTGTGTGTGTAGCCCAATGGTGGTTTTAAGCAGTGCCCTCCTGTGCTCACAACATAGGCAAAAATGGGTGGCAGCCTATTCTTCATGTTTTCCCTGTGCACTCTCTGGGGAGTTCTGGCCATCATGATGTTTTCCATGCCAGTACTGCACAGTTTTATGGTAGGGCTTGGATGCATGGGTAAAAACATCCCACATGTGTGTGTACGTGCTAATGTGCAAATCTTGGTAGGAAGGACATGTATTTCACCCTTCGAAGGTCAAAAAAAGAATGATCATGTCAAGTGATCAAGGCGCCTATTAGAGACCCACCTTTCCACAAACTTATATTTACTAAATCCAATCCCCTTTTCTCATTGTGAAACAAAGAAGCAAAGGTCCCAGCCTTCTGGGTTGGACTGCCAATGGCATATCTTAGCCTGGAACTTTAGTTGTTTAATCATGATGAGATTTCCCACAAGATATAGGGGGAAGTGGTATAACTTGGATTTCTTAAACCCATAATAGTTGTCTACATGAAAAGTAAATTCTGTGTACAAACATTTTGAAGGCCGGTAATTCTGACAAACTAATGTCCACTTTTTAAAAAATCGAACACCAGCCCTACTCGGGGTTTAATAATGCAACTGGAATGATTTTGAGAGCAGAGAGCAAAATCTAGTGGACCATGCTTGTAAATCATCTGCTGAACTATATATCTCGCATGTCCTTGGGTATGAGTATTTTCCACTGTATGCAAATCACTTTCTTGGGATCATCAAGTGTAATTGTGTCCAGGGCTATGAAAAAACTAGAGTGAACACTGGTGTTTCCGGGGGAGCAAGAATGTGCCGTCTTTGTGATGGAAGGCAAATAGAGACTGCTAAACATCTTTTGTTGCATTGTCCTACTTTCGAAACTTTTAAGAAAGAAGCACATCTTGGCTGGGGGCAAAGATATATCTGGCAATGTCCATGACACTTGGGACATTTTTTTATGTCAGGAGATGATGAAGGTCATATTTTTCATTTGACCAAATTGTGGAAGATAATTGAAGCACTATTTAGGATTATTAACTAACTTTTTTACTTTAGATTTAGAGACTAACGTATGATATTATACGAATCTATCTTTTTTATTTGACAAAATAATGTAAGAATCTAATCAATATTAAGCAATATTAACTATTTGTATTGACTTTGCTTTGCGACTGATGTTCGATCTTCATATGAATGTATTAAACGATTACTATATGGCAAACTGTAAACTACTAATAATAAAACATAAAAAAATAAAAAATAACTTGAATTTCTTAGCCCCATAAAAGTTGTCTACATGAAAAGTAAATTCTGTGTACAAACATTTTGAAGGCCAATAATGCTGACAAACCAATGTCCAATTTTGATATCTAACTTCCTTCCGTCATCTGCACTAATTTCTGAAAAACATGCAGAACGAGAGCTACTGTACTGTCACCAACCCTCGTTTTTTAGCTCGTACCATTTTGCTCCCCTTATTCAATAGTGAAGTTTAATATATAAATGCTGATCTACAAGTACAAGAAATATAAAGTGAAGCAGACCCGGCGGCCACGCCTGCTGGAGTATCTAATGCTTGGCATTGGGAAACCCTGATATATGTCATACCTCTCAGCTCACATGTGCTTTGTGGATATTGCCCACCCTGGATTCAGTTCACAATCACTGCAGTCCCCATACTCTCCCTCAATGGGCTCTCACCCGCCAAAACCAAAAACTATGTATTTCACCTGCCGTTGATTCTCAATAGGTTGAACGAGATGAGATCTGAAAAGTGGGGAGTGCATTCCAATAAAGCATTAAGTATTGCTCAATGGCCTGTAAGGGTCAAGAAGTAAAAGTTTGACACATTGATGGCATGCTTGTTGGCAAAGATGTTTATTATAAAGGTAAAGAAAAGGAAACACTTATCTTGCCCATTCTCTATGAGTGGTTGCCCTGCCTCAACAAAAAAATAAGGACTCTGTCAGAATGCCTTGTAAAAATAATACGCCCACCGTCCTGTGTCCAAAACTATTTCTGTCCCTTACACTATACTAAATAAGGGAAACCAGGATGTCTTCTTGATCCAGAAGGAGCCTTCCCTCATTCTGGATACAGACATTTAAAGTTCAGTTCGTGGTCTGAGAACCCAATGCGTTACTCTTTAAAAACAGTTCCCAAGTGTCAATTCCCAAATGTAGTGTTATGCCTGGTACACTATCCTGCCAGACTTAACTGTAGACCTTTTTTGCATTTTCCTTGTATCAGGGGGAGGTGGCTCTCTTCCCCTTGTTTCTTCTTCCACCTCAAAACTGTAGTGCCAGGTCTGGTGCACTATACTGCCAGACTTGATTATAGAACTCATAATTCCAGAGCATGTCTCTTTCTCTTTCACATGGGTCCCAGATCCCTCTGGGTTGTTTCAGGGTCTCCCCAACTTGTTTGGCAACTCCTTTCTCTTCTGTGTAGGTCCCATAACTCTTTATGGTCTCTCAGGATCCCTCTGACTTTCACTGGGCCGCAATCTCTTCAATATATGTTTCTTCACTCTTGTGTGGATCCTTGACCTTTGCTCCTTGCTTTCATGGGCCTCGCCCAACTTCATATGGGTCCCAGACCCTGGTGTGTTGCTTTTGCCGGTTCTCTACCCCAACATCCTTCACTGTTCAACTGAACAGAGCTGGTGTACTCTGCTGCAAGGTACTGTTCCACATAGGATATTCTTTATAGTTCATTTCAATCTCTCTCTTCTTGATTTTCTCAGGGTCCCAGATCCTCTTCTCTCCGCTTTGCCTTGGTATTTCTTTTGGGTCCCCGACCCATCTAACTTGGCTTTGCCCCGGTGGTTCACTTGGATCCCAAACCCCTTTGTATTGGCTTTCCAGGACACTTGGTTTACTCTCCTGCCAAGTGTCTACTGCTGTGGCAAATTGGCTTTCCAGGGCACTTGCTTTAGTCTCCTGACAAGTGTCTACTTATGCGGCATCTGTCTTTGTCTTTATATTTCTCGTAGGGCCCTTGACCTGTATGTTCTCAACCTCTTTAGTTTGTATCGGGTCCCCAGCCCTCCTTAGGCTCCCCTCGTTCGGTCCCCAGACCCTCTCATCGACCCAGGCAGCACCCGTACCTTGTTTTGGGGGTTTTGGGTTCCTGTTGCGTGGTGTCCTGCTCGGGCTTCTCTGACTCTCTGGGAAAGCTTCCGATCCTTCTCTCTCTGCTCTCACTTTGGTTTGCTAATTTGTACTTTGGGACAAATCTCCAGCAACTAGACTTAGACTGCTTATGCTGGTTTCCATAGGAGTTCAGTGGTACTCTTCATCTCAGTATTCTTCCGGGTCTTGATTTCCTCAACTCTACACAGATATAGGTGTGGGGGACCATAGGGTACTGAGTAGGTTGAAAGGAAGGAGGGGACCAAGATGAGGGAGGGGAATACCACATTCTCGCAAGGTGATTGTGACTGGTCCCATGGAGGGTTTCCCACCCCATGAGATCCACCCTCTGAGTACCACCCTCAGGTCACTACTGGGTAGCGGCCTCACCTGCCCTCATGGGAAGGGGCTTCCCCTATGGAAGCAATAAAAATACCGTGAGACTTTCCACAGGCCCCATAACATGTCTGACACCTCC
Organism: Ambystoma mexicanum; assembly: GCF_040938575.1. Lineage (NCBI taxonomy): Eukaryota > Metazoa > Chordata > Amphibia > Caudata > Ambystomatidae > Ambystoma > Ambystoma mexicanum. The sequence continues at coordinate 921,636,797 of NC_090930.1, read as the reverse complement.
TCCCGGCCCTGGCTGTTTCGCCATCAGAGGTGTGCATTCTGAGGCTTGTAGTGGTCTTAGAGCAGAGATCAAAGGCAAAGGACCCTCTCTTGGAAGGATGCTGGGATGGGTGAGGCCGGGGGTGACTCGGGACCAGAGTGGGCTTGTGCCACCCAGAGGGTACCTGATCAAACTGGTTCCACAATAGGGAGCTAAGCCCACTTTGTGGGTGCAGGTCTGCCGGGGGACGCAGTGGAATGGAATGCCCCCATAAAGGGGAGGCAAAACTACAAATGGGCATAGTCCTCTGCCTCACCCTGGGGGATTTCAGACTGCTGTGCTCCAACCATCGGACCCGCGCCGACTCTACAGCTGAATTTCTGATTTCGGGAGGGTTGCTGGTAGGGGAGGACCATGTGGACACTGAGATCCCCTGCCCGGGGACTCCAGAGTTGGAATAGCATGAGGGGGAAGGCGGAAGATGCCCCCATCATAATTGGCTAACAGCCACTGGGTGGTCCCGGTGGGGGAGGAGTTGGAGAAGGGATCAAGGGACAGTTTTGGCCAGTGATGAAAGGTCTGCCTCCTGGTACCACCCCACCTAAAGAATGGCATGGTGGGGAGGGGATAGTGCCTCACCACCATGCGCTGCCCTGAGAGGGGGGTCGTGGTCCGACTGGACCACCTGTCAGTGTTGAGATGTTTATTGCGGAGTGTGTTTTTTAAGTCACATTTCTGGCGTTATTATATGTGATGTGCTAATAAAATGTGGCCAGAGTGGCATCCAAAGAGATTGTGTCAAGTTTGGTCACTCCTGCCCCAGTGCTGTCCCCCTGCAGAGCCCAATATATTTTACCACACTAGATGCCGACCTTGTTTGTTTCTTTGCCTGGTTGTACATGTACAGTATGTTTTTTTGACTATAGATCCAAAAACATATGTATCAGAATTCCGAGAAAACACAAAATCCCGAGTGGATGGACTGCTCATGTGTGGCATTGGACAACTTGAGTTGTGTCTAGTATTTACAAGACAAGTTGCAGAGCACAATAAAGCTGATGCTGAGTGCGGCAGTCGGTAGTATTTATTTTGATTTGTAGGTATCCTCCCTTCTCACCAGAGCCGTTTCACCAGATTGAGCCATGGAACATTTTTACCGCATTTTACCATGGCAAATGCGGGGCAGACAGAGGAACAGGGTGTGGTAAAATAGGGAATATGGGAGCTGGGACTCAAGTGTGGTGGTAGAACCCGGTTATGGGGGCTGGCCCACCATAGAAAGGTTGCAGTAAAATGGGCTGAAATGTCCCCAGCGCAAAAAAAGGAAGTAATTCTATTTGTAAGGCAATAAATGCAATATGTATCCCAGAGCTCCAGGAGATCTAATGCAGATATCAAACTAAATTCCTAGTCAGGTGTGAGGGTGCATTCTCTGCTGTGTTCTTATCTGCATTTTGATACTCAAAGTTTTAGTTTTCAATTATAAATGCAAAACTGCAAGTGACAGAATCGAAGAAAAGGCGGGACGGCTGAATGTCCTATTTACACGTGACCCCAGTGCGTCTTGAGATGGAAGTATAGTCTGCTGTGGGATGGTTATATTATGAATTAAGGTTGCTTGTGTTATTCATTATTTGGAACAGACAGGCAACGTTTTGCATCATGTTGATAAGAAGTGCAGCTTGGAAATCGATCTTTACTTTCACAAATTAACCGGTCAAGTACTGTGACTTGAGCATATACATTGCCCATCTCCCTAAGAAACTCAGCACTTTTACTGAAGAGTTGGAATATTGTATATGAAAGGGTCACCAAAGATGAACTTGCCCCTCTGACCCATTTACCATTAATTGCTTTCTGCTGAGAGGCACTTATCTGAAAATGAAGCTGTAAATCACAGCTCTGAGGAAAGAAAACGTATTTTCTGGTCAGGCTGGAAGCTCATTAATGACAGAACTCACGGACCTACTGGACTCTCTAAATATATAACGAGGCAGGGGTGGAACACCAAATCGCCGCCCCTTAGTTACACTAAATATTATGGCAAAAGGGATAAAGTGAGAGGAGGCCGAGGTTAGAGTGGAGGGGGGGCAGACATGTCATCACAAAATACTAGTAACCAAAATCTACATTCAGTTGGAAGCCAGCTCGCCATTCTGGCGGCCATGTTGGATTGGAACGTTTTAGAAGGGCAGTGAAGTATGCAGTAATGCTGAAGTCCCTTTAGGAGTGGACCCTTCCCAGATGAAACTCGATCGAGGGTCCTGTTAAGAACAAAAGAAGACCCCCCATTTTTTCCTGACCGCTGGTGGCCTTGAATGGAGGATAGAAAATATTCTATTCCCCCGGCTTACCTTATGCCTCCTGCAGATTTTATGGGTCCTCTGCAATGAGGATGTGCAATACATGTGGTGAGCATGGTAACAACTGACAGGATCATAGAGCGACACCTTTCATGGGCAAATGATGACAAGCGAGTTACGGAGCAGGGAGCGTACCGCAGAGGAAAAGATATTTAGTTCACCAGCTTAGCGCAAAAGAGGTGTACACATAAAAACACCAAAAATCAACAGATGTTTGACAACCTTACACAATCATTCTTTGTAAAGCTTAGATTTTTTTAAAGAACAAGGCCCATGGCTGGATGTGTTTGTTTCAGTTTTCTCAATTTAGCATTTGTTTATAGTTCTCGAGTGATCCTTTTTTTCATTTCGGATACTACGCAAAGCCTGGAACAATTACTTCTGACTTCTTGATGTTGCCACTAGAAGTATTTGTTTTTAATCAAAGTTGAAAGTCAATTGATAAGTAGTTTAAGGGACCCCCCAATGAGGTAACCGGATATGAAGCAATCTAAAAGCTCGGTTTTGGCAACAATTCTTTCCATCCCGTTGAAGTGAGGGAGTCTATGATTTCACATGAGCACGAGGATACTGTGAGAGAAACATATCACAAGGACAACCAAGCTGCCATGCCAAATTAAAACTGCCGTCGTGGTGCGGGATGAACACGCCCTAATCTCTGCCTCTAAATTAGTGTTGTTGATCTCAACGAGGTGTAGAATGTATGTCAATATCGTTGTGTGTTGACATCAATTCTAATTCAGGAACCAAATGGCAAAGTGGGCCGTCAGCTCTGGGGCAACACGCTCCTCTCAGAAACAAGACAGTTCTGGTCAGCATGGGTTCGATAGTTGGCCTCTTGCTTAGAGGCTGGATTCTGACATGAAATCTGCTATACAAAATCAATTACATATTTTCCTTTCAAAGTGCAGGTACCAGGCAAGAGAGACACGCTTGGACTGGCCTAAGAATAGTGCAGTCCTGAAAGATCCATCCAGCAGGCCAATGTGGGACTTATTTTTGGGCAACTTTGATAAATGAGTTCATTGTACAGCTAAAAGACTTGAACACTACTACCCATTATGCCTTAAAATGCAGAATTTTCCACACATGTGCCCAAAACCTCACTCCCAACTACTTCTCAAACTGTTATAATGACAACTCACGAATTGTGATTCGGAAATGTGGGCCATATTCGTTTTTGGTGGTCGACCAATAAATTGTCCCTGTCAAGCCCCTGAGAACAGGATCTCAATTTTGTCCCAATTCACAATTCAATTGTTGGTTTCATTATTTATTTTTCACCGGGATTTATTATGTGCCAAACTTGCTGCAGACTACAGCAGAACATATTTACATACAAAGCTATCATAGAGTTCATGTATGACAACGTAGCATGCAGAGTCAAGTCAGCATTGAGTCCACGGGACACCATAAAAGGCTGTACTTGTGCAGATCATTGCGTGTTTCTTTTTTGGGGGATGGTTTGGTGTGCCATGGTGTTGTTCAATCTATCTGGTAGGCTTTAGAGAGAAGGTTTGTATTCCCTTCTTTGTAAAGGGTCAACATGTGGAATAGGTTGTAGATGTTTTTAGAGAATGTCCCCGAGTTGACACCCTAAACCTCTTTGGTGATACCTCCCATTTGGAACTTATTGCATCTGGCAACATGTCCTTAGATGATCCAAGTGTTATTGTAGATTGTCATGAACCTTCTCTGTAACAAGGATATTAGCATCCCTTGATACAGATGAGCTTTAAGTAAAATGCACAGCTTGTGTTTTCAAAGCAATTTCACATGCAGCCCTTGGTATGTTTAATTTTCCCAGACACTTGAAAATGCTAGCAGATTTGAAATCACACAGACTTTGGTACTAGTTTTGAATGATGTAACCCTACTTCCTTCTTCACCCCAAAGCAATACAAAATCTGTGTTCTATCAGGGTCAATTACTCCCTAGCAGGAGAGAGTGCAAATTGTTTATTTAGAAATTACACTTTGTTGCATTTTGCTTGGTAAAGCACTTCTCTACCGAGCACCAAAAACCCAGTCTTCAGTTATATCCAACACTACTCTACTTAATGGCCAGGTTCGGGGAGTATTGAAAGTTAGGAATATCGTTTTTGGACAACAACACCCATTGTTTATAGGGAAATCTGGATTTAACAGGAAAAATAGATGTACCCAATTACTTTAAATGACTATAACTAGAATTACCTCTAGGAAAGAGGGCAGAGGTTTCAAACTTCCCCGAGCTTCCCCAGCGTCAATCTTTATGGGAGGTAATTACATTTTTATTCAGTAAAACAGGCTAAAGGTCTCCTCAGTTTGCCCCCACCCACTATTAATGGACAAATATTAAGGCAAGCAGATCCCCAGACACTTGGTTTCATTTACCTACTTACATTGGAAATCTCTGTTTTTGGTGTTTGGGAAAGTCAGCAGGGTTCCTCTTTTGGGGAAGCAAAGGGATCTGCTCAGGTACTCTAGTCAAAGATAACCCACAGCATCCATCCCTTATTTGGCTGACTTTAACCATAGGGCCCAGTCAGCTCCAGCATTTCCCAACTACTGTCCTCCCAGGCACAGTTAATCCTGCAGCAATGTTTTAGTCCTTTCCAACCCAGGTAGTATCAGGCAATTCTCTTGCATATTATGAAGGCAGCTGTCCTGGAAAGGTAAATTCCGCCCCTTCCATCAGTATTTCTCCCAAATGATGTTTAGGCAGTCTTGTCCTGATCCGGCTTGTGCAGCCACTTTTTAACCCCAAAGTTCCACCCTCGAAATGTAGGGATCAGGGGGTGTTAACTTATTAGCAGTGAATTTCCATTGGACCTTTTACTGTCCTCTCCTCATCCAAGGTTCAATCCCTCGCTATCTAACTGAAATCCTGGTAAGAATAAAAACACCAACCAGAGTAACCATTTATACTTTTCAGACTTCTCACCTAAAAAGTCACTAAATGACTAAATTTAGCAATTTACAAATACACATCACAGTATATATATATTTGTGTTCCCTTCATCCTGGTGGATATAGCACAATTATCCCTGTTTTGGCAGGATGCTGCATGTGCAAACTGTGGTCTTTCACCATTTAAACATGATTAATAAAAGTTAGTGTCACCAAACCTTACAGACGGTTACATGTATCCCGTATCCACTGCCTCCCTTAGTTTCGGTCTCATGACATTGAGATTTTGATGACAATTGTGGCAACACAACAACCTTCGAATAAGCTTCAAAATGACACATGAATGGCCTCAGTGCGACATATAATTGCTGCAAAAATGAACAATTATGATAGTCCATTTAAACTAATTGGAATCTTCATCATGTATGCAGATATTAACTTTAATTTCACAGTTTCCTAAGCTTCAGTTTTTTTACCCCTCAGACCACAAGCTCTGGGCATCTGCTTCACCATTGCTGCTCTGATGTCGATTTTAACCTGGACTAAACTAATTAGCCTTTCTTCTTCCAAGGTTAATGGTCATTTTATTGCTTCTTCCAGGGAACAGGTCCCAAAGAAGTTTCTTGATCACTGCCTGAGTGTTCTGCATAGCAGCTAATTCCTACTCAGGAAATTGAAGCATACAGTCCTGCCTCTAGCAACAACCACTTATATTGGTGAATATTGCATTTTCCTTGGGCCCATAGGGCCTGTTTCATGTTGGATCTGAAAAAAATACACCCTTTTCCATCTGTTGCATCTATTTTTTATGTGAAACCTTTAGTTTATTTTAATAACTTGGAACTCCCTATCACTGTTCAAGGTCCTTCTCATAATATGTTCATTTTGGCAAGGTAACATTTTTCTCCATGTCTTTATTTCTAGTTGAGAAATGTACATGCAAGACCCTTTTAAATCAGTGTATTTCACTCACAAACAACATTTATTTTTAATGGGGCAAACTGAAAGTGAAATGCTGTAGTTCATTTTGACATTCACAATGTGCATCTTCAATTCCTTTTTGCAGCCTGGTGTTATTTTTTGCATACTCCTTCTTTCAACTGCAGAAAACACACAGTCTGCATTTACTAAGCACCCTGGCTGTGTTAGAGATTTGAGGCTGGCTTTTCATTCTGCCAGTGGCCTTTCCATGACAATAGCTATATCTGCACATTTTGGGCCTACGTGGCCTTTCTGTTCATTTCCCTGGGCTGCAAGTATCCCACAAGTACCCCTCCCCTGCTCTTGTCTGTTGATGTCCATCTGGGACAGAACAGGGAAGAGTGGGATTATTTTTCACAGTTCACATTATCAATGGAGCATGTCCTGCTCCTTTCCTTCCTTAAGGAGTGGGTGCTCTTGCCTCCACCTCCTTGTGTTTTCATTTTGGGGTATGTTCATGGAACCCCTCCCTCTCTTTTGTTTCCTTATTTTTTCCTGAGACCCTGGGGTCCTCCCCAGACTCCAAAACTGCTGTTCCCCAGGCTGGAAGGGAAGGAGATTAATTGTTCTACAGATAGGATTAAAAAGAGAGCCTAAGTATTTTCTACAAAACTTATTTCCGTGGAAAATCTTACATAGAATGTGAAAAACATAATTAAATAGAAATTGATATGACATTGCATATAAGAGACATTTATCACATTTCAATTTCCTTTTGAACATTTCCAATGAATATTAATTACAGCACTCAACTGTTATATCTATTTTAGTTTTCATTCTTACCTTTCAATCCTCAGATGGTTCCTCGGCTCTAACTATCATTTGGCTCCTCAGCCGTAAAGCCTGACTGGGATGATTGTTAGGCGGAAACCTGTGCAGTTCCCTCTGGGACCACTGCAAAAGATTTAGGACTACAGGCGTTTGGTGGTGAACCCACTTGGTAGCAGTCTGTACCACACAGATTCACTTGGTAGCTGTGGCTGAGCAGTCAGACTTCCCTCAAGAAGAGTTGAGCAGTATGTGGAGTATACAAGATAGGACAATTCTTCCCAGTAAGACAAGTAAACACGCAACGAGGCTTAGTGTAAAGATATTAAGGCATTTATTTATAACAAAACATCTATGTAAAACACTATGGCAAATTCACGGCAAACAAATCAAACACAATTACTCTACGAAGAAGAAACGATCAATCCCCCTAGCAATATTTCGACAAGTCTAGGTTCTACCGGTACCAATTATTTTCAGACAGAGGTGTATACCTCAACCCAGATGACACTCTAATATTTGTTAGGACTGGAGAGAAAAAGGTAGGCAGGTTTTGAAATCAACACAGTTCAATCCTACGCAGATAAAATGCAAGGCAGGAAGGCAAGAATCACAATAGATCGTAAAGTTCAGAGGCCAGGCCCACTCGGAGAGAGGCAAGGCGCGATGTCCCAAAAAGTCTCTAGTGGAGATGCATTCAAGTCTTTGTAGCAAATTGTTATCGGCAGATTGAACCAGTTCAGAACAATGAATGAGAAAAGCTTGGAGGCGACCCAACGGAACGGAGAGGATTAAGACACCTCACTCGAACCGATCGAAAGGGAAGCCAGGCGGACACGGTACCTTGTTGTGGAGGGCAGCTCCGGCAGGGGCAGTTGTGATGGATGCACGTCGGGTCTTTGCCAAGAGTAGAGAGGATCTCATCGTCGAAGAAAAGTGAAGTCCGGTGCACCACCGGGGAAGAGACCAGCCGCGGAGTGCTCCGTCACGAGGCACCACCTTTTGGTCGCGGTACAGGGGTAGTGGGTATCCGGTTGCCGAGGTGCTCTGCACGGGCAATTCGACCACTGCGTCCTGAGGCGAATAAAAAGCAAAGGGGACTGGTTGTTTCCACCAGTCAGGGGAAGAGACTCTCCTGTAGGGAGATCTCCTCTGTCGTCGGGAAGTGGTGAGTCGGTTCCACAGGGCTCCACCGGAGGTCTCGTCGTGCAGGTCGGCTCAGCGTTACCCTCGTCAGATTCTTTAGGTCCTGTGGCGACTTCTGAAGATCCAGTCCCAAAAGCCCTGCTTTTATGCAGAAAACCCCCATTCATTCAGACTAGCTGTCAATCAACACATGCTAAGTGGTGAGCTGGAAGGCTCACCACTTGGGCCAATCACTCCAGAGTGCGACCGAAGTTGGCAAGGCAACTCGGTCCAGGGTGCCTAAACCCCCTCCCACACCCCTGTGGTAACCCAGACAGAATGGCACCACTTTGGAGGGTCTCTGTACAGAGCCCGCCAAAAGTGGAACAAAGGGCTCGACCTTTGGTTTAGGAGTCACAGAGACGAACACAGACGCCATTTTAAAAACCGAGTTCTGGCAGAAAATACCATCCGATAAACTTATTCAAGATAAGCAGACCGGTGGTATGTTAGAGATTAACGAGGAAAAGTATCAATCTCCAACAATGGGACGAATCCCATAGGGTTATGTTCGGGGTCGAACATAACAAGTAGTTTCCGCTGCCACCAGCCAAAACTCGACGAGGGGGGACGGGACAGTGCCCCCTCGAGTAACAGATCCAGGAGTAATCGAATTACCCCTACTAGTACGTCCACAATAAGATGGTTTGTGCTAGTTCTGTTAGTAAATTTAGGTCTAGTAAAGCCAATGGTGACTTTACATGCCCGGGGAGACAGTAGTCAGTCCCCGGGTATGGAGTCTATGGTGGAGGTCTGCTAGGACGCCCCAGTGTTACGGCACGTAGGGTGCGGTGTAACACACATAGAAAAACATATGAGACCCTATGGAGTAAAAGACCCCATAGCCCATAGAACACATTGACATTTAAAGGAACTACACACATACATGTCCAAGAGTGGGAGGAAAAGAGTCTCACTCTTGGCAGGATGGAAAAAAAAACAAACTCCCAAAATCCAGCAAAGCTGCTGGGGGACTCACTAGGTTAGGAAATTCAGCCTAAACAGAGAATTCTCCCTAACAATGATTTTATTTTATTTTATTTTTGCATTTATAATGCACACATGACAGAGTAAACCATATAGCGGCTCATATGGTATATAGCATGCAAACAAGACAAACCCGGAAGACCAGCACATCCATGGGTGTTTAGGAGAGACTACTTAAACAAACAAGTTTTGAGAGCCCTGCAAAATTGACATAATGACTTCATAGTCCTCATCTCAATTCGCAGCAGATTCCACAGCTTTGGTTCAAACACAGCAAAACTTCGGTCTCCTCTTGTGGTATAAACTGAGTGAGGAGTTAAATGAAGATCGCAGTCTCTGGATCGCAAATCTCAGGTAGGCTGATAACAATGGATCAAATCAGTCAGATAGATTGGAGCAAGTCCATTCAAACATTTAAAAACAAGGCAGCCCACCTTGTATTTAATGCAATCCTCCACTGGCAGCCAGTGCAGAGCAGGGCGTGATGGAGACACATGGACATCTTTGCCTAACTTAAAGATAGACCCAACACCCGCATTTTGGGCCTTCTGCAATCTCCAAATTTGCGCAGGTGGAATGCCCATCAATTGACTATTACAATAGTCTAGATGGGCGTTCCACTGATGCATGATCCTCAACAGGAATATAGGGGAGTACCTTCCTTGGGAGACTCAAGGTGTAATGGACTGCCTGGACCTTAGCACCAACCTGACTATTGCTGGTGTGGTCATCTTGCCATACACAGCCTATGTTTTTAACTTTAGAGACAAACTTTAGACTTGCACCAAAAAGAGTTGGGACAGGTAATTTCTTTGCTGCCTTAAGGAGATGTTTTGGACCAAATAAAATCAATTCAATTTTTCCTGCATTCAATCGCAGCTGATTGCTGGACATCCAGTGGTCAACCTCATCCAGACAGCTTTTCACCTGATTGATAGGGACCAATTTCTCTTCCATCTGGTCTCCCTTTGGGATGTAGATCTTATAGGCCACAGGTGATGTTTAGTGTACAATTTAAAAGCTGCTTGCCAGGACAGTAGACATTTCTGTTCCTCTGAAAACAATACAGGTAAACGTTGTCACCTACCTCAAACACCTTCTTTGTGGTCTTTAGATCATAGTAGGATTTCATTCCTTTGGCTGACTTCTCTAAATTACACTGGGCACAAGCAAAGGCGTGATGGAGGTGCTTCCGTAAATTTTCAATGAACTGATGACTGGTCGACACATTTATCGCTGTCGGTTCGTGAGTTTTATAGAGCAGATGATGAGGTAACACCATTTTTTCATCCCGTCTTAAGCTCAAATGGAGACATTTTTGTTGCAGAAGACGGTGTAGACCTAATAGCCATCAGGACAAGCAGTAACTGAATGTCCCAACTGGGCCCAGAGTCTGCCACAAACCTCTTAAAGATGTTCACAATTGTCTTGTTGCATCACTCAACCCCTCCGCTTGAGGCCCGGCTGTAGGCAATGTGGAGTTTTCTTTTTACCGCTAGAATCTCCCACTTGTTCATCCTCACATTAGTGGTAAAAATGACCTTCTCAGTCTGACTCAATCCATTGCAGGAGGCTGAAACGAGAGAAGATGTGGTTGATTATTAGCACAGCAGCTCTCTATGCCTTACAATTTGGTGCAGGAAGACAATCTATCCACTTTGTAAACAAGCTTGTTACAGTCAGCATGTACTTGTTTCCTCTAGAGAAGTAAATCACTGGCCTGATGAAATCAACTTGCAAATCTGACCAAGGCAGTGTCATTTCCCTTTTCTGTAGGGGAGCTGTGTGTGTGTGAGTGAATGGGTTGAAATTGAGCACACACAAGACACCCCTTTAAATACATGTCGAGGTCCAGACCCATTTTGGCCAGTAAGCAACCTCACACAAAATCTCAAATGTCATATGAAACCCGCTATAACCAGCAGTGGCAGCGTCACGGGCATGGTTCAATTTCAGGCTCCAGAATGAGGTATTTACCACTCACGTGTCACATTCAGATAGGGATCTCCATACCTGCAAACCGTCTTGGATTCAGAACATTTTGGAAATCTTCATCAACACCCGGAGATCCTCTTTACCAGTATAATCCAATTCTGTTCGAGGAAAACTCACAGAGTCTTCAATGTGATGATAGAATTTTCCAATGTCAGGTCCACTTTCTGTACAGTGATCAAATCTTCATCTGGGGTATCTTTACTCCACTGAGCAGTTGAGAGTTCACTGTTAGCACGAGTTTGGGACCTGGTGACAGCTGTGATTTGGATTTCAAGCAGCAGGGATTCCGTGTCTATTAGATCCCCCCTGTAGAGCTTTGGTTTTAACCAGCTGGTTAGCTAGGTTGTTCCCAGTCTTATCTGGCCCCTCTATTTTGGAATGGCCTCTTATCTTCTTCCAATAGATGGCCACCTCATTAGAGGTCACCAGATCATCAATCAACTGGATACATTTCCCATGATTTACGGGTTTGTTGTTGGCACAGAGCATGCCCTGATTTTTCCAGTTAATCAGGTGTTCCACAAACCCATTCCTGACATAATCATAGTCAGTGATTTTGACCAGTTCTTTGAGTTGGTGGTGTACTTCAGTGAGGATGGCTTGCTATACGGCCATCAACTCTGCCACCTGACTACTTCGGAGTCCTATTTAGTAACCAGCACAGGGCTCCTGAGTATCATTTATGCAGGCATTCCCAATGCCAGCCACTAGTTCCTTTTCCACATCATTACAAACATGGTCAGAGCACCCATCCTCCTAAACTGTGGGTATACCCTGACACGTGTCTTCTTCATAGACCTTGTGCTGGGAAGTTAGGTCCACCTCCATATCGTTTTTGGTCATCAGAATTTCATTCTCGAGACAGTTTTCCTGAGCACAATCTTGCAAGTCAGCCAATCCTTGCGCTAGAGGACTCTTCTGGTTTTGGTCATATCTGACCTCTGCAGGAAAGCATTGCAAGTATTGCATGGGTTTGTGAGGAGTCTCTACAATGATGTGCTCCCCCTGGATGAATGGGTGGTGATTTTTTAATGCCCACACCGTTGCCAGGAGTGCCTTTTCGCAGTTTTTGAATTTCTCCTCCAAAGAGGACAACATTTTGTTCACATACAAGATAACTTTGTTAACCTCGTTGTGCATTTGGTACAATACTACTGTTAGACAAGTATCTAAATACCCAGTCTCCAAGAATAACTTATTCTTGATGGGGTAAGCCAAACAAGGAGCTTGGGAGAGACCTATTTTTAGTTGTTGAACTGCCTCAGATTGTTCTGGGCCCCACTTCCACTTGACTGCATCCTTTAATAAAGGTATCAAGGGTCGAGTGACCTCTGCATAGTCTTCAATGAACTTCTGCCTATAATTACTGAGTCCAAGAAGGCTTCTCAATTCTCACAGAGTGGTAGTTTCTTTTAATTCCAATAAGACTTCAACCTTCTTTGCCTGGGGTTTGAAACCCTCAGGGGTGATTTTGGGCTTAGGTTCACTCAAGTTTTACCCCACTGTGCCTTCTGAAAAGACAGTTTTGCTCTGGCAGCCTGCAATTGGATCAGAACATAGCGGATTTCTGCTGTGTGTTCCTCCACAGCTGATCTCTTGATCAGAACATCATCTATATAGGCCATGTTTCCACGTTCACCCAAACCGTGCATGGCCTTATGTAGAGAGATATCTAGCTCATTGCTGGAGTTTATGTATCAAAAGGGGGTTTGGATTCACAAGTAGTGCTGCCCCTCTAAATGTAAAGGCAAGCTTGTATTGGTCTTCCCTACTCATGGGTACCACACAATAACCGTTGGTCAAGTCAAGGGATGTGTAGATGTTTGACCATAGGATCTGTGCCAGCCCTTGATCGATGTAGGGAAGTGGCCATCTTGACATGTGTATCCGTTACTTCAACTCCCTCAGGTCTGCACATAGTCTCTATTGGCCAGTACTGGTTTTTGAAGGTACTGTGGGTCGGACAAATGGGTCAGAAAAATGATCCCATGGGATTCTAAGTTCTTATTAATCTATGTGAGTGACTTCATGGACACGCAAGGTAACCAGTATTGTCTCAAAGCTACTGGTGCCATCTCCGGGTCCATGGGTATGGTGGTTGAATGAATAAATGTGCATCCATAGTCATCTGTGTCTACTGAAAAGATATCCTGGAAGTCCAGGAATACCTGTTTCAGTTACTGTCTTCACTTCTTGGTCACACAGGCAAGATTGATCCATTCTTTGACAAGCTGCTTGAAACCTGGAAATACCTTAGGTTTGGTAATTTCAGTGATATCCTCGATTTGGGTGGAGAGATCTCTTTTAATGGTGTTAATCTGAACAGGTGGTACCATGGATTTGAGGTAGTTATTATTCACTCTAAATACCACCTCATCCTTTCTGATGTCACAGGTCACCTCTTCAACCCCATAATGCCAGGAGGAGTACACATAGAAATTTCCCTTATGACTAGCAAAAATCTTTTCTGGAGGAGCACTGTCGCTGGTGTCGAAACAGTTGTTTGGAATTGGTGCGATGATTTAATTACCTAAATCAATAGAATAATGTTGGGCATCAACCGCCATTCCAATAGAGGTGATACTTTGAGCGTTGCTGTTATCCACCAATATTCGAAAGGTGTCATATTCTAGATCTTCTAGAGGTGTCGGATGTAAACACAAACCTTGTTGTAGGAGCTGGGAATTCAAATGTATATAGGCGTCCTGATGTTTGAGGTTTTGTCCTTGCTTAATTTTGAGAGGAATTGTGAATTGTTGCACCTGTCCTGGGATGTTAACCTCTTCTCGCACTTGAACTTCAACCGCATAAGGCAGCAACTGAGCCGGAATGCTTTTTCAGTGTTGTCAAAGGCCATGGGTTATCCCTGAGTTGTGACCAGACTTTATTATTACTTTGATCCAAATTGATTGCAAATCATTTGAGAATGCCACTACTTAAATAAAAGGCTGAAGGGACATCTCTCCCAACCCAACAATTATGCTCTATGTTTTTCTTGTGATGGGAAATTGTTAACATACACCTAGTAGGCAGGAACTGTTTGGTATTTGGGGTTTACAGACCCACTTCCCATTTATCAATCAATTTAAAGGTGGGAATGGCCTGAACTTTTGTGAGTTACCTGAATAATCCTTTGCTGATGAAGCTTTCTCCATTATTCAGGCCTATTCTGGCAAGCACAGGCTCCTCCCCCTCAATAAACTCAATGGGGAAAAACAAATGTTCACCCTTTTTCTGAATATCAGGCAGACTTTGAGCCGGTTTTTCATTGTCCTTTTTCATTGGACTCAGTGTTTCTTCTGACTTTGGACTAGTGAAACATTTCAGGGTGTTCCCTTCCAGTGCAGAATGCCACTTAAAACTGGTGCAAAGGTTGATTTTCAATAATGGAGAAGAGTTCCCATTACCAGTGTGTTCTCCTACTGATATGATGGTGATGTCTGGTACCTGATTATTCTTGAAATGAAATTCCACTTTCTCAGACAGTTGTTCGAATAAATGGCAGGTACCATTCAAACTCACGTAATTGGTAATCATTTTTAGTTTTATAGGGCGGTTAGTCTGGGTCCAGACAAACTTGTTTACACAGTCAATCAGAGGTGATAACCTCTGCAGGAGATCGCTCGCCAGTAAACAAGGTGTGCCCTCTAGAGTCACGACTATTACCGGGTGTGTTAAATGTCGCCCAATTTTTTGTTCCAGATCTGAGGTCCCTTTGACGGAAATGTCATTCCCATCAAACCTTTGGAATTGTCCAGGAAGAGGTATGAGGTGAATTTGGTGATCCTCCCCCGTCTGAGTTTAGTTGGTCAAAGGCTTTTTTTGACAGGAGTGTGGCTTAGGATATAGAATCCACCAGAGCGGATAATTTACACTCATTCTGCACATTGACCGGGGCATTAAATTTGCCCTCTTTCTCCTAAAGTGTGCAAAGAAAGTGTGAGTTATTTGCCAGTTTGGCGGTCATTTTCTTGATATTGGACTCTGACTCTGTGTGATCTTCAGGTGATTTCCTTTTACCTGAAGACTGTTCTCGGGAACCTGTTTGTGGGGAAGGTACCCATTAGTTTCTACATTGTTTGGTTTGCATTTATGAGGCCTAAAAGGTTCTTTGTCTGGGTTGGTCGCCATACTTACCCTGTCAAACTCAGGGTCTTTGGGACTCATTTTCATTTGGAAGGGACCCCGGTGTTCCGGAACAAGAAGATTTGCTTACCTGAATCCTCCAGGGATTCTTCTCGTTCAAAGGGGATTATCTTGTGTGACTCCACATGGTGGGTTCTTCTTTGACTTCTCCTACTTTCCCTTTGCTCTTTCGGTTCTAAACTTCCCAGGGATAGAAGATTCACTTTCAGGCTGAGATTTTTCCAGGGTTCTGTCTGGGTCAGAAAGGTAGCTTCCGCTAGGGCTTGACATCTCCCCTACACCTGGGCCCCCTCCTCAGGAACTTGTTGCTTGTCAGAACTTTCCTTCCATCATTACCCCCCGGGCATCAGACCCGGGTGTTGGGGAATTCTGGGAAGCAAGGTTAGGTTGAGGATTTGACTGTGCCCTCAGCTTGCACCACCTTTTGTCGGTCAGGTGCTGGATCTTGTCTCTCCAACTGTAAAACATTTTCTGGGTGGTAGAAAGGTCTCTGTTCATATCTCTGCTGCTCCTGAAAAGGTAACTGTCCCTTTGCCTGGAGTAGCTCAGGCATTGGACATTTCCCCATCATTTTCCGTCCTTATTCTCTCTTCTCCCTTGTTCAGGGATCTATTATCCTGGACCGGGGAGAAAGAGGTGGATCATTCTTAAAGTTCTGATTCTGAGGGTACCTGTTGAAAAAGTTCAGGTTGGGAGGTGAAGTGGTACTCCTCTTCTGTGGGAAGTTTGGAGTGAAATTTCCCAGGGAATTACTTACCTGGTTGCCACCCCCTTTGTTTGAGGGGAGTGTCCACATACCCCAGGATTGGTTTTGTACCGTTATACCTAGGGCTTACATAGGTGGCAGGGTGAGAGGGGTCATTGTTCTGGAATCTTACCCGACTAGTGTTCCATTGGGCCGTGGTGGGGGATGCCCTATGCCTTTCATTTTGCTTGTTGGCAGGAGGAGTATTTTTAGGTCCAAAGGAGGGGTAGTTTTCACCTCTGCCACCTTCGCAGTGACAGGTGTGGTAGATGGCATTGTGGGTTTTGGGGTATCTCTATTTTCAGTGGGCTTCTGGACCTCATATATCTTGGCGGCTTGCTGTATTACAAAATCCAGGGTCACGCACTAACTGATTAATTACGTACTTTGGGAGTGCATGGAATTATCTTGCCACAAACTCCCTACTATTTGGGTTCACCCACCTGGAAGTCTGTGGAAATGCATGTTTTAATTCGTGCAAAGACTCCCTAGGCGCTTGATCATCCCCACATTGCAAGTTATATGCAGCTTTATGGGCTTCTTGTGGGTTCCTATGCATGAAAACATGTTTCAAAATGGCTGCCTTTAGGTGATCCATTCATAATGATCCTGGTCCTCCAGTCCTGCAAATAAACTTGAGTACTCGGGGGAGAATGTCCATTCAGCAAATTCTATGCAATTTGCACAATTTTGTATCTCAAATGATGACATCATTTGCTCATAACGTTTGAAGTGCTCTCACACCGAATTCTTAGGATTCTTATGGTATGGGGTCAGGAAGCTCTTTGTGCCTTGATATGTCTGATCGGGTTTTTAACAAAACCCTTTCTCTGTTTTGCTGTCTTTCTTATTCTCTGCACCTGAGTCAATTCACTTTCTCACTCAGAGCTGCTATTGGGACTCCATTTCCTGCCCTTTAGCCACTTCCTATCTCTGTAAGATTGGGAATACCTCCCAGACTCATGGGATCTGGACTCCTCTCGCCTGGGCCCCTGTGAACTCTCAGGGCAACTTTCAATGTTGTCACTTTTAGGCATGTGATACAATGCTGTCTCCTCATCCCTCCCTCCAGGTAATCGAAGGAAATCCTACCATTCCCCTGAATGTATGGAGGATTTTAGTACACCCTTCCTAGGTTGAAACTCTGACTTCTCTCCTACAGCAAAGTGGGCTAGGTAGTCTCTTTGTAATCTCATATTTTGTAAATCTAACTCAGGGTCAGAAGTAAGCACAGGATTCCTTTTAGTCTCCCAGGACACACTAGTCCAGCCACCTTCCCTTCTGTGTGGTAGAGAGAAATACTCATAAATGTCTAACTCAGGGTCAGAAGTACGCACAGGATTCCTTTTAGTCTCCCAGGACACACTGGTCCAGCCACCTTCCCTTCTGTGTGGTAGAGAGAAATACTTATAAATGTCAGACAAGGACTGGCCTTGTGGATCAGTTTGGCTCAGCCTGGGTAAGTCCAGCTGCCTCATGTTTCCCTGTTCTCTATAAATGGTATGCATGAGGTCAGCACCCATTTGTAAATGGGAGGTTTTGGAAAACTGGCATAAGGTCCATGATGGGAGGGGTATCTCTCCTCGACCAGGGGGTCCTTTCCCATACACTGATTGGTCCAGATGCTTCAAGGCGTGTTTATAATTCTGAATTTCATTTGTTAGACTCTCACACCTGGTTCTCTCTGTCCTTATTTCCTGTTTGTATTTAGAGAGCTGAAACATTTACTCAGACACCAAGGTCTGGCTGGCCTCAAGCACCCTGCTCTGAACAACCAATCGATCCTTTATCGTCTGTACTTCATCCTGAAGTCAGTCATGTTCTCTCTGTGAGTCCTGTACTATGTGTGCATATTCAAGGTGCTTTTCTTTCAAGAGACCAAGCTCTTTCCCTTGTGTGTCTCCACAATGCACTGTCTGTGATAGGTTAGCTTCTGCTTGCTTCACACGCTCTCCAAATTCTATGTTCTTCCCTAATTCTGGTCAGTTCCTGCGAACCTGACTGACCCTTTTCTGCATCCATTTTCAACCTTAATGCATCTTGGTCATTGATCAGCTGTAATATCTGTTGCTTCTGAATATTTAAATCCTGACGCATTATGTGAAACTCCTGTTGTGAGTCCATATCTTCTTATGATGAACTGACTGTTTTCTCATTGCATTTAATTTATGGAAAAGGCCATAATGTCATCCAACAGCCCTCTATTGTGAATAGTCTGATCATTTATTGGCATTGACGATGGCTCACAGTTTCTGCACTCTTTTTGCATGTATCTTGCAGTGCAGAAAACTGCATTTCTTTCTCAACACTCTCGTGTTGCTGTGTTTTCAGCTCATTTTGAAGTTGCTCAATGTCCAATTAACAGTTTCTCCTTAAAACTCTGCCATTTCCCACATTCTAGTATCTTTTCTAACACTTGTATACACTTTAAACAACTTTTTCCACTGTTTTAGCGTTTGTCGATGTCTGCGAACGTGTGACGTGTTTGCAGACTTTTCGTGCACGTGCACAGCATGATGATGTTGTTAGAAACGCGTCCACACTTCGTGACCTGGTCCGTGCTTCGTGGACAGTTTGACTGCACTTTCTACTGATCTAGTAACTTTCAAGCTCAACATTTTCCCCTTGCACCGCTCCTACACCTATTCTTACTCATTATCCATTAACAATCTAGTACAGAGAACATACTTGGAAGAATATTACCAAAACTGCTATTTATTTAAAAAATGGCATCAGCTATTGCCCTCCCTCCTCCCCAAGGGCCACCACCACCACCACTACAAGCTGGAGGACCTACACAAGAAATAAAGCACATTACTTCCGAAGACAATGAAGACAACCAAGAAGATGAGCTAGAGGAAGTGCCATGAAGAGAGAATCATGGGTGTGGCAGTTCTTTACCACTGTTGGGAATATCCCAAAGGCTAAAGCTATAAAATTGAAATGCACCGAGTGCAACGTTGTACTCAGTCACGGACTACCTGGACAGTGCTCCTACGGGACTAATGCCATGTGCCACCACACCCATACCAGGCACTGCAATGCTCTCTGAAAGGCTGTTAATTTCTTAGCAAGTAGTAGGCTGTCTTCCTCCACCTCATCTTCCTCAACCAATACAGTAACCACACAGCCTACATTTGTGGGACACAAAGTCCCACCAGCTGCCTTGCAAGCAATAAAAGAGGCTGTTGATCCATATCTTTCAAATATGCTTTTGAAGCTGTAATCAAGGAGCATGAGAAACACTGCTCCCTACCTTAGATGTAACAGACACACATCTTCCCCTGTCCACCTGTCCCTCCATATTAGTGCTTGGTGCCTCTTCCCTCATTTCCCTGCCCATCTTACGTTCTAACCTATATATATATATATATATATATATATATATATATATATATATATATATATATATATATATCAAAAAACTAAAAATGTTCCTTTAGGAATCACCTTTCACAGTTACAAAATAGAACAAAAACAAAAATCTTATAGACTCCATGTACTTTACATTTCTCAATCAAGTACATAGACTCAATAGGATTTTCCAACATTTCCATTAGCATTTTGTGTTATGCTAATGAGAAGAATGTTGCGTTCATCCCACGTTCTAGGGGCTGGAACAGGGGATAATGGCCCGCCAGCCCAAGTTATCAACCCAAGCGAAGCAAAGGCGGATAACGTGGGCTCAGGACCGTAATCCCCTGTTGCAGCCCCTGCAATGGGGGATGAAGGTCATTACTAGCCCAGGGTGCCAAAGCGGTATTAAGGAGTGCTAAAAAAAAGTTTTCTTCCTACACCAGGATGCACGTGGCGTCCCGCTGTAGGAGGGAAAATCCTTTTTCCAAGATGGCCACCATGGCGCTCGGAACAGAGCCCCTCTTCCCTTTCCATGGCAGCCTGTAGAAGGCGAAGAGAGAACCCTATCACCATATTACCACAAGGAAAAAAAAATCCCTTTCAAATCAATCCCAATTTCAAAAACCTTTACCACATAGCCAGTCCCCGGTGGACATGGCCACTTTATACCCATTGGTCATCCCTCGTGGTCATGGTTAGTAGTAAGACTGTCCGGGTAATTACCTATGCCATGACCCGGACAATCTGGCCCCTGCCCATGGCCACAGGCTACACCTCTGTTACCAGAGGTATATCACTATTTTTTGTACCTACATTATGACACTTGTCAAAAATAAAACACAGACATATTTGCAAAACCATGCATTCAGGCCCTTGCAAATGCTTCTTACACAAATTTGCTGGAAATCTGCCCATGCTTTATTTTTTTAAAGTGTCAAAATGTACGTACAAACAATAGTCATATAACTTAACCCCCACTTGACAAAATATATTCATACTTTGCACAAAAATTAAAGGTTGGTTCTCTAATCCTTCTGAAAACCTTTGTCTACAAAGTTATAAGCCATCTAAAAATATTGAGACCCCCCTCTAATTTAGCCCCCTCTTGACAAAACTCATCCAAGCTTTGCAAAAACATTTATCGCTAGATCTAAAATAATATTTGCAAACCTTGGTGTAGATTCATCAAATGGTACCACATTTATAATCCTTTAAAATATTTTGAGACCATCCCTCTAATTTTGCCCATTACTGACAAAATCCCACCAAACTTTGCAAAACATTTACATCTCGATCTAAAATCTTTTTGCAAACGTTTGTGCACATTCGTCAAATGACACCACATTTATAAGCCTTCACAATATTTTGGGACCCCCTTCTAATTTTGTTTCGTGGACATCACAGGACTGTCCCTGACTGTTTGCAGACATCGGAGAGGAAACACACCCATTTGTTGGCTTTTTAAGGACATATCTGATCCCATACTCATTACCCTTCTCCTCCCCAGAGATTGTTTGATATGTTTGACAAGTGCAATCATGTGCTTTTTAATATGCTTTTACCGCGATGTTCGTAGACACCGGCCACTGTCCGCGAATCCAACATGCCGAGCATTTCCAAAAATCTGATGCACTTCACTCTTTTCACCATCCAATCAGCGGGCAACTCCAATGTCGGCAGACCTCACTTTGGCCTCTGGACCAATCAGAGAACCGTCCGCAGACCGAACAGGGAAGTGATTTAGCAGACCAAACCCAGATATCGCACATTCATTTTTACCTACTTTTTGGTTATTTTAAAAATAACTACTGGACGGATTTACACCAAATATATAAAAGCACACCAATTTTTTTTCCATTGCACCTATGGGAAATAACACACATTTTGGGACCCCCCTATAACTTTACCCCTGCCTTGACGAAACCTAAGAGACTTCGCAGTATCAATCTGACTGGGTCATATACTTTATTTACAAAGGACATCCTCCTGTGAGGATTGTCCCGGGGTGCGAAGTTATAAGCCACCCAAAAAGTGCTCTTCCTATGGGTTGTGCAACTTAATCATAACTACAGGGCCACTACCGCAGGCCCTGTAATACATATATATATATATATATATATATATTTGTTTTCCTCTAATCCTGACAGACCTATTACAATTATCCCGGTTTCAGCAGGATGCTGCATGTGCAAACTGTGGTTTTTCGCCATTTACACATGAATAATAAACGTTAGTGTCACCAAACTTTACATCAGTTACATGATTCCTGGATCCACTACCTCCCTGAGCTTTGGTCTCATGACATTTTCTAAGAAGCTACCACCACATTTCTGATTGTAAGTGGAGTCCCAAAATGTGGATTTTGATTAAAACTGTGGCAACACAACCACCTTGGAATAAGTTTTAAAATGACACCTGAACATTGCCTGAGCGTTTTGCATAGCGATTGATTCCTTCTCAGGAAATTTAAACTTACAGTCCTGCCTCTATCAGCATCCACTTATATTGGTGAAGCTTACATTTTCTTTGGGCCCTTAAGGTCTGTTTAATGTTGGATCTGAAAGAAAATAAAGCATTTTCCATCTGTTGCATTTATTTTTCATGTGAAGCCTTTTAATAACTTGCATCTCGCTTTCACTGTTCAAGGCCCTTCTCATAATATGTTCATTTTGGCAACGGAAAGTATTTCTCCATGTCTTTAGTTCCAGCTGCGAATTGCACATGCAAGGCCCTTTTGAATCAGTGTATTTCACTTGCACACAGCATTTGTTTTAATCGGGGACACTGAAACTGAAAGTGAAACGCTGCAGTTCATTTTGTCATTCACAATGTGCATCTTCAAATCCTTTCTGCAGCCTGGTTTTATTTTTTGCATACTCTGTGTTTCAACTGCAGAAAACACACAATCTGTATTCCCTGAGCACCTTGGCTGTGTTAAAGTTTTGAGGCTGGCTGTTCATTCTGCCAGTGTGTCTTTCCACGACAAAAGCTATTACAGTACATTTTGGGCCTTTTGGTTCATTTTCCTGGGCTGAAAGTATCCAACATTATGGTACATGTCATGTTGAAGCTACGTGGACATATTGTGCAATTTCTGTCGACACCATTTTATTAATTAAAAAAAGGGTCAGGGCTTCTACATCCTTGCCAGGTGGCAATCCTCACACTGTCTGCTAGGATCTCTGTGTTTTGCCTCAAAATCTAAATGCATGTTAACCGGAGTCCATGCTTTTAATGCATACCTTCGTGTTGCATTTCTGTAGGGGCCTGCCTCCCCCTCCCACACACACTACACACTCTCTGTTTATCTTGTTATCTCCTGTTTTGACTTGTATTGCTTCCCAAACTGCATCTTAACCTAACCCTGCTCTGGCTTTGTGCTTTCCCTTTTTTTAATTCACCTTTCCAAATTGAAATATTGTAAATTAATTTGTTTTAGTTTTTAAGGGAGTTTTGCTTACTCTTCATTTTCATTTTTATGCATTAATTCGCCTGTCTTTTTATTTTTTGGGTCATTATGTCAGTTGTGTTATACTAACTGGTTAGGTCCTATTATGTCAGTTTGTATTATGTTATGTTTTGTTATGTCATTTCACATTTCTGTCTAATTTCAAGTGCTTTGAAGCAGCCATCAAGTGGCAGCTAGCACTCCCCAAAACACCCAAACAACACAAACAAGACAAAGTAGCGGCACTCAGTTTATGAAAAGGGACGTAGCACTGACGCAGAACTGCAAAAATAAGCTGGCAAGCAGACTGTAAACACCTGCTTGGACATACGATCTTCTGTGACTCCCTATGAACAGGGCAAGGTAACTGCAGTCCAGGTTTAGAAGGAAAGAAAAGTCAGGATTATCGAGATTCACTCCCACAGGAGCCGAGCATTAGCCCAAGAGGATTCCTGCCCCAAACACCATGATAACCATCCCTTTGACGTTCAATAACTTCCAGCAAGTCTGTACCAGGACTTTGCTCCGAAGAGAGTTACGGTTCAAAGCCGACCCTCATTTAAAAGTGCCTATAGTTCCTCCAGGTTTTTCCATCAGTAGAACCAGGACATTTGTGTCGATTCGGTTCGTAGGGGACTAGGTAGAAGGGTAAATAAAAGGGTTTTGCTTGTAGGCTTTCTTGCACATGGTTTCAACATGCCCAGGATCACAATGACACCTTGGCACAGTGGCAGGATTAAAGTCCTCATCATTTCTCGACCAAATATGTGCTCATATCCTTAAACATTGTATCCAAAAGCACAAGCCTATGTGCTCTGAGACTACTAATTGGCCCAGTTGCCAAAATGGTAACTGAACATTTTTCTAATTATTATTTGTAAGGAACTTGGGGTTGGTCACCCTGAGTTACCTGGGGGCAACCAGACGTGGACTCCCTGCTCACTGTGCTCAGAGCGGCGCAGCTTCACCTCACTGATGAGGCCCAACAAGGCTGAAACACGTGTATGGGGTTGCTGTTGGCACTCTTGTTCAGAGAGGAATTGCCATAGCATTTCGGTGCTGGACTGCCCATGTGGGCGGGCCAAAGACTGATATGCAAATGGATATTTCCCATCTGTGAAAGGTACAGTGAGCAAAAAGCGTGTGCTGCAAACTCTCATCTCAGAACAGGTTATCATGCCATGTTCTTTCTGGAGAGGAGCGCCGACTCAGGGAGTCATGAAAAGAGCACATTTATATTTGTGACATACAGCCACATCCGGCTATTGTTTTGAAAAGGGTTTCCAGGTGGACAAGCCGCCCAGATTAACATTTCTCTTTCCTGTGAGTCAGTTCGGGATCACATATACTTCTGCTTCACTCCCAGGCACCCCACTTTGGCTGGCTTGCTGGCGAGCAGGCTGAGGGGCCCCTCGGTGCTGATCTTTGGGTGCACTGGTGTTCATGCTGTTGGTTTGCATCTTGAAAGATTACCTTCCAGCTCCTCAGTCCTGTGAGGGGGGCCTTACTATGTCTTAACGCATTGTAAAAGCAACAAAGCATGTCATAGCATTATGGTTGCAGTTATGTACCACACAGACATGTCTCTGCTGCTCTGTGCACAGACCTTTTCCTATATATTACATTCATAATTGATAGAGAAAATGAGGCCTTAATGGGTGATATGGGGTGATCGAGGCATTTCGAAGTATCCAAACTATCGTAGCTTCTTATAAGACGTTTAGGGAGTCCTTGCTAAGAGCAGGAATTGAAAACTATCTGGGAGATGTGAATGCAACTCTGACATTCATATGCTGCAAGTCCGCCCGGCCCAGGATTCTGAGCTTTTGGCCAAAGTCCAAAAGTGTCTTGCATATCTTGAAAGCAAATATGGCTTCCTACGCCTTTTGAATTTTGAGATGGATTAATCATATCAGCCAACACTGAGTCAGTGTGTGGAGAGGGTTTGATCCTTGATTGCGGAATGAGTCCGCAAGCACATTGAACTCCATGTCAGTCGGAACCTCACTATTAGATTATCCTCCAAATAAGATAGTGGTATTATCCCAAAAGGAAATATTTCAATGACGCAGAACCTTTCCATTAGATATTACTCATCAACATTTGCCATCTGATTTTTTCATGAACATCTGTGAAATATTATACCTCAACAATTCTCCTCCCCAGCAGCGGAGGAAAGCTGAATGGACGATCATATATTTAACTATTGGCATTTTGGAAACCGGTCTTGCTGTTTTTTTGTTTTCCCCAATCATTACACAGAAATATGCCTGAAAATCAATATGTTTCCTGTGGGTGTATATTAAAAACTGAAAAAGACTGTAAAACAGAGTTCTTGTTTGACTACCTGCGCTGTCAGCTATGCTCCTCTCAACCAATGGCTGTGCAAACTCACAACATGCCCATTGTATAAAAGCGGGCGATTACCCTTTGAAGCTCTTAAAATAGCTGTTGAGAGTAATTCAGATAAGTAATGTTAGAGTATATTTTGTGCTCATTAAACTATCAGAATGCATAGAATGTAGGCACTAACCACCAAAAGAAGCCTGACCTACATTCTTTGCCTTTGTTCTTCCTACAGTTTAGAGCGCACTAGCCAATTAGTAATCTTGGAATAAAGGCTTTAATTGCCTGTATTGGGGCCGTAGAAGCTTACGTTTGTGATGTATATGTGACAAATTGACTTCTCCCCTGCAGGAGTACAAGTATGAGTAGAGGCTAAAACATCCAATCAGTCCTCACACTTTTACAAACCAAAAGCCAACACCACCATACAGGTAAATGGGCACAGTCAAGAGATCTACCTCCTTTGTCTTTTGTGGTAATGTGGGCCGAGGGAAGGGTACATTCTTAAGAGAGATGTGAATGAGGTTCAATAGCAACCCAAGCGAAGTATAACAGTCCAAAATAAAGGAATGCCCAATCAAGGATCTATACAAATATATACCTTAGTCAGACACAAGATGTGCGATACTACCTAGCTAGAAAAACACTACACAAAACCCACGCCTGAGGAAAGATCACAGAATAAGCAAAGATAGTAGATGCAGCATCGCGGGTGAAAGGCAAGCAAAAGAAACAATGTTCTTGAAAAAGGATATGTACTTGTGACCAAAAAGGGTTCAAATTGACCTACCCAGTCTCTAAGGCCCAAAAATTGACCAAGGGGGCAGTTAGTAGTGAATAGTACTTGCTTTGCAGTTCTTGGTGGTTCAACAGCGCCTAACCAGACTTCTTGGCGCAGTGCAAAGATTGGGAGAGACTGAAAGGCAGCAATGGGGGGCCCTGCTGGTTCAAATGAGTTGAACATTTCTTGAAACACGCTCTGAACAGTTTAGCGATGAAAAACACTAGGATCCTGGATGTCTTGGCTTTCAGGGATTCACAAGTGAGTTACAATCAAGGGGCTCAGGGACAAGATTAGTCAATTGTTTGTGCTACCAAACATGTGAGAGGCTGGCACACAACTGCAGGGCTTCTTAAACACAGTAAGGTCCTGGGTACCGCCGTGGCTAGCAGAGAGGATGGCTTGCTCCAGCCGCAGCTTTCTTCTTAGTTTCCTGTGAGTCCCACTCCAGGGACTCAGGAGCAAGATGGGCACTTCTTCCAAGGCTCCCAAACATGGGGGAGGCTGGCATACAACTGCAGGGCTCCTCCAACATGATGAGGTCATGGGTACTGCTGTGGCTGGCAGAGTGGCAGCTCCTGTTCCAGCAGCAGATCACCCGCAATGGTCCCATGGGATAGTTAGGGGACATAGCTTGCCTCTGCCTTTGTAACACCTGCCTGCACCTCACAACTGGAGGACTTTAGAAAGGACTATACTCTCAGCAGGGTCCAACAAATCTTCTCAAGTGATGATCCAAAGTGGTGGGTGACCCCTTCATTTATAGGCAAAAGTTCCCAAGTGATTGGACTAAAGCTGGCTTGCTTTAGGGGTTCAATCCCTGCTCTTGAAATGTGTGGACGTTGCCCTGATGGTTTCACACCCAAAGTGCGTGCTATGTGTCAGAGGAAGTGGAGAGGATGAGAAAGAGTGGCAAAGAGAATAAAGATGGCAGAACCCTCCCAAAACTGCACAGATCCTTCCCTCGCTACACTGCCTCTACCCACCTTCCTTCTCAATAAGAGCAGAGCAAAGGCCTTTAGAAATGCAGCACCATGGTGTGAGGCCTGGCTTTCTGTGAATGGGTTTACCTCTTGGTTTATGTTCCCAGGCCATCATCCTTTGGAGTGGCTGTACTGGGGGAAAGGCTGCAGTCCTGTCAGTGGACAGGGACAGGTATTGTCTATGAGAAATACACATCATGTTTTCACAGCTGACTGGGCCCACAGGACTGCCACATGTGCAAAATCAATTTAATGTGGCTGGGATAGCTTTGATTTAAAGTTTAGTGTGCCACCAGGACGTGATCGCCAGAGTAATGCAGTTTTTGGAAGAGGGTGCATATTTTGACTGCAGCCCCAGCGCTGCCTAGACTTGGGTGCCACTGCCGCTGTCAAGAGGGCACATGTGACCTCTGGACCTTCTCTGTGCCACTGGTAGAGCAGATGCTGTGAATCAGTATACTGATGCAGCAGGGCACAAGTACACATCGTGCTTTTGGCCTGGAGTTTATGAAATGATTAGCAGATTTCCCTTTCGTATATGGAATTACGAAGATGAAATTACCAACATCATTAAATTACATAATAGAGATTTTAAAAAAACAGGGCTTTCACACCCCTGCCAGATAGCAATTTGTCACAGTATTACACTGGGCACTGGGACTAGCTGTGTCACAGGAAGCTTCAGGTGAGGCTCCTACACACACTCTAATAGCATAAGAGCCTTTTCAATTGGGCTCTTTGTGTGCTAGGTGACCTTTATCCTTGTTAGAGGTGTGCCCTAGCACCTTGAAGTGTCTCTTGTGCTAGATGGAATTACCAATAAAGATCTCAGACCAAATAACAGGACGGACTCAAGGAATATGGCAAAGTACTACTTTATTCTCAGTTTAATAAAGCAGGGTCAATTGGCAGACATTAGACGGATGCTTACACACTCATACACAAACTTGATTAAACAGGGGTTATACCCCAACATGCATCATGTATGATGTTATCCTACTTGACAAACCATAAAACCTATTAGCGAGAGGGATTGGTTAGGGGAAAATACCTACTTCATGAATATATATGGATTAATACTTCATTGGATGTCTCTTATCTGTAAGACAACTCTCGAACTACCTCTAAATATGCATAATACTGATTATAGCGATCAAAATGACAATGGATTGGTAGCAGGTTGTCCCATAGAGCCACCGATTGGTTGGCATTCTTACCCAACCTTGGACTTTTGGCCCGGGTAGCAGCATGTAAGGAAACCAAAATCCAGGTACTTGGATCACGTCATATTACTCCCTACTTTCCCAATGAGTCCATCATCTCTCATGAGAACGGCCATGAGTCAAGGTTTCCGTCTGTAGTTGACCTTGTAGCCTGTTCTATGTTCTAGGTCATTCAAGGGAGTGAAAGCACATCCCTATCTTCATACATGACTTAATGAATAGCCCTTGTTTTTTACTTGAGTCACATGTGAAGAGACCACAAATTTGTCTTTTTCAACCTCTTATTTACTGTTATTTGATTTAATTATACTGGGTGTCATTGCTCCTCTTGGCCTCTAGATGCTTGTTCACTCAAACTTGTATAAATGTTATACACTTTTAATTGTGCAATGCTTGGCCCTTGGAGATGTTTTTCTTCTTCTTTAATCTAAGAGAAATATGTCCCATCCATGGCTTATCCATCTGCCTCCCTTCGTACTTTCTAGCTATTCCTTAAAAATAGAATCCTTGATCCCAAGCAAACATTGATTCCTCTTTGTTTTGCAAACAAAGCTGTTCTTCCAGCGTCTTCCGACTCTACATCCCTGATCGGCTTCTGAGGTAGTTGAATGGAGTATTTACACGAGCCGGCATCCTTTTTCCAACAACGGCCATCCTTGCCATGTCATATATTCCTATATTGCAAGCTTCTATGTATCTTTTCTATCTTGCGTCACTGCGTATTTACACTTATTGGTCAGCAAGTTACTTTGTCTTCTTTTGCATTCATGATTACTTTATCGTTTCGCACATGTTTCTCTTATAGCTTCAGTTACATGGCCACTCTTGAGCATATCCATATCGTTTCAGCATGGCTTCATATATCTTCTCCATGACATCACTCTGCCCGTTGTCAGATTTCACTGATCGCTCCATGAGGTCCAATGGTGCATGCTGACATCCTTCCATACGACATCCTTCCACACATTCAGTGCAAGTGTACATTCAATACGGTTGTCTGAGTGCAGTTCGTCTCTCATACACTCTATGAGTTATAGGCATTACACATGTAGTCTCACACAGGGCCCTTCTGCTTTTCCAGTATTGCGGCGGTGAGGGGGTGGGAGCTAGGGGAAATGCATCCACTTGCTCCTCTACAGAGGCGCTTGCTTTTGGCACAGGAACGCTAATTTAGGCAGCGGTCAACTACCACACAACAGAGACTTTCAATGTGGGCGCTAATGCTTCAATAAAAGGAGTATTCGTTATTTAAGTTTGTTTTGATAAGAAACCAATTCCTCTTGTGTCCTGCATATGTGTGCCTGTGTTTCACAACTACATCACCGTGTGTTTCAAAAAGAAACAGTGGAAATGCACTTGATTGGTTTGAGTCCTGCCTGCACGTGCTCCATGTAAGTATACACAAGAAGAAAAGAAATCTGTAAATGTTGCGCTTTGGAGTGAAGGTTTAAATGGACATTCTCTTGATTCGCAGTAGCCCAGTTAAGTGCATGTCCTTTTACAAACGTGCACGAGCTAGAGTCACGTGTTTGTTGAAATGAATGCTGAAAAATGCTTGATGCAGCTCAGCTATTTTACACAGGGTGGAATACATGTGAATACCCAAGTATAAAATGACCCGAGAATAAATGTGGATAAATATGGATGCAAAAGCTGAAAAATATAGCCTATGAAACAGTAAGCTTTTTTCCTAATACAATATGTGCAAGTCTTTCTTCAGAGTGCAAAGCAGTAGAGGAATCAGAGGGTAAGGAGGGATGCATTTTAGAGGGCATGGGCATGTAGAATTAAGAATGCAGCTTGAGGATGACGATCATAGGCTACTAGTCGGGGCTTAGTGGTGGCTTGTTTGGTCTGTCAATTGGAGCCGGCCATGACAAACATGACACCATGACCAATCTAGCTTCATCGATTCAGCTGTGATGGGGCAGATCTGTGGAGCGGTGGAGCCTTGGGTATGGGAAAGGATTGTTCACTTTTGAATGAGTTGCCCCTAAACCAATACACTTTTGGTCATTTGTGTGGTGGTGAGGGAGGCAGAACCCAACTTGATTTGCTGCCGCCTTCCTTCCGCTCTGCCATACAAATACTCCAGATTTGCAGTTCCATGGATTTTCATGCCAGCGCAAATGAGGAGATCCCTATAGCCTCCCCTAGCTTTATGTACAAGCAGTAAGGCAGCAGGCCCCATAGGGATCCATTGTACATGCTGCCTGTCATGCCTGCACGGCAGGCAGCATGTACAATTGGGCAGCATTTAATTGTAACTGTGAACACTGCTTGCCATGTGGGCATGGCAAGCAGCGTTCACAAGTAAAATTAAACGCTGTTCGACATGTGAGCATGTTGGGCAGTATTTAATTGTACATGCTGGCAGCGTTTATTCACTTTGCATGCGGGGTGAGCAGGGCAAAAGGCGGCGTACACAAATGTATGTTGACGTTTGCCCTGCACATTTGCACTCTGCTAACATTTTGGCAGTGGGGACCTTGCTATGCCTGAGTGAAAAAATACCAAGTCTCCGACGTCAAATTATGTTTTGGAGCAACAAGAACAAGAGCTCCAATGAATAATCTTTCTTTGACCTTTTCCTTCTTACTCGGTGGACTTCGTTTCTATACATATGAATGAGTGAGAAGCATGACAGGCAGGTGGGAGGGCTTGTTTTTGTTGTAAATTATGTAAACAATTTGGGGCCTTTGCGATCATCAGTTATTCTGGCAGTGGGCTAAAATCTCACTAGATGCCTGCATGAACTGGACGGGATTGGAGTGGGGAATGGAGACGTGTATGTGTTTTAAGAGTGAGCAGCAACCTTCCCGAAACTCTGGAAGGCAGGGTCCCACCAGCCTATGGTAAAGGTTTAAATCATAACATACAATTTGAAATCCTCTTTAACATTTCGCGCCTTATCTGCAAGTTGCACCAAGGCTTCTTTTACAACATTACCGTTGTAAGGCAGCATAGAATTGATAAATAGCCTTACCAGTGCATGGCCCTTTTCACCGCTGGCATTCAGAATCAGCAACCCTTACTCAATAATCGCGAAAATCTTCTTTCAGAGGCTTCAGATTCAATACATTGGAAAACTGACAGCTGAGAAAACACTCCATGCTTGTTAGAGGTGTGAATATGTTGGTGGCACATGCTTGGGCAACCTGTAGGGAATTTCTTGAAAGGCCACTAGTTGCAACCTTCGAATCTTTGTGCAACACTTTGACTCCAGAGCCTTTATCTGGTGCAGATATGATATGATAGGTTATTTATAACACGCTTAATACCCAGTTGGTGTCGTCTTGCTTCCAGGGCAAGCATGGTGCCCCTGAGCTATCCTCCCGAGCCAGATGGGGACATCTTCCTATCTGACACCACAATCTTGTCTACATTTCCTGGCACTGATGCCCTTTAGCTTTCCCGCACCACGACTTGTATCATAACTAGTATAGGAAAACTGGCTCAAATCATATTTGAAAGTATCTTAACTATAGGGGTTCAACATGACTGGCAGGTGGACAGCCTTGCCATAATGGCACAGTAGATACACCAACTACAATTTTTATCCCAAAGTTTCAGTATTCTGAGGAATGTCCCAGCAATTATTTTACAAAGTGGTTTTCTCAACAGTTTCAAGTGAATGAAATGATGTAACTCCATACCATTCAGTCTGCTACTATTGCTTGCAATGGATTTGCCATAAAAAACACTGTAAATGACACACTACAACTTTTTCTTGCATCATAGCAGCACCATAATTGACTGCAAGACACCTGGTTGTAACAGCTAATGAGGAGGGGATGGTGTGTGTGTGTGTGAGAGAGAGAGAGAGAGAGACAGAGAGAGAGAGAGAGAGAGAGAGAGAGAGAGAGAGAGAGAGAGAGAGCACCTGTGGTGAACCTGAAGAAGAAGTAGGACTGAGATGTTAAAATTTTTAAGGGTGTTTTTAAAATAATAAGAAAATGCCTATCTAGCAACCACAACTTTGAGGGAAATTCCCTACCTATCAAAATAAACTACTGGAGCTTGTGAAATATTCAAAGGAAATAGTTCTTAGTCCAAACGCTACTTCATATCTGACCCTGACACTTAGAAAAACATAACTAAAATATAGACCTGAGGGGTGGCCTCTATCCTAAGGTTTTGCAAGACTCAACTTCTGTGATTTCTTTCCAAAGAAGGTTTTTAAAAGTTTGCCAAGTTCTCACAATGTGGTCTTCCAGCCTCTCTGGCAGTTCTGAATGGCCAGTCTTAAGTCTTTATGCACTGCCACCAGATTCCTTTCTTTACATGCCAAAAGGGGCTCATTAATACAAACACTTGGTGTTTGATAATGTTCCTGTTTTGGTTTGGAGCACGGGAACCCCCCAGGCCCTCTCTATTCCCAGTCTTGTTCAATATTTCTTATATTTCTAGGATCCCTGAAGCTTTTTGGTCCTCTACTACGCACGCTTTAGAAGGCTCTCTGTTGGGCGTCTACCCATATCTAGCATTCAGGTTTTGTTGGCCCCTGTAACCCTTTTGGCTTCCCTAGCATCAGATAGGGAACACGCTCTTTTGCGCTCTGAAACACCTGTGTATGGGTGCGATATAAATAAAATATCATATCATATCAAAGTCTATCGGTTTCCCAGGTCCTTCTTTGCATAGCCCTTTGGCCCTATGGTAGGTTTACTTTAGAGTTTAGAGGTGCCTCCGTTGGGAGTGTGCCGCACCCAGCATTCAGGTTTTCCTGGCTCTCGTAACACTTTTGGCTTCCTCAGCCTCGGATATTAAAGTCTCTTGTTTTCTCCGGACTTCCCAAAGCACTTTGGCCCTCCGGTAGCTTACTTTACCCACAACTCAGTGGGGCGCGTGCCCATATTCAGCATTCATGTTTTCCTGGCTCCCGTAACCTTTTTGGCTTTCCCGTGTACAGCTATTTGCTGCACTCAGTGCCATTACCTCTCCGGGAGCGTTTGCTTCCCTTGCTCTGCCCTGCAGCTGATGCACCTCCCATGCAGAGAACGGGGGATCTCTCCACTGCGGTCTGGTCATGACATTGGTTAACGCGCCCCAAGCCAACTGCAGCGTCTGTGTGGTTGCGCCACCAGGCGTGGTGGTCTCTTCACTGCCTCGTCTCTCTCTTGACTTTGGCGTTGTTGCCACTCAGGTTATGGCCCTGCCTCTCCGTTCCTCTCAGCCATACAAATACACCATCATTTGTGCCAGCACATATTTCCATGCTGGCGCAAATGCTGGGGATTCCTGTGGAATCCATTGTAAACACTGCCTGCCACGCATACATGGCAGGAGGCATTTGCTCAATTTCATTTGCATGACAGTGTGCAAAAGGGTGGTGTGCAAGTGTGTATGCCACCTTTTTGCATGCCAACATGCAAATGTTGAAAATGACACGGCAGGGATCTCTCTACGCTAAAGTGTAAACGTAATGGGTCCCCTCCACGTAGCTTACGGGCAACTCGAAAATGAGACCCAGAAAGTTTTAGAATGGTGTTATATTTTGATGATGCTGTACTATTATTAAAGCCAGCTGAACACATTCCAAGAGCTTTGTGTGAGCAAAACGAAATATACAGTCTGCTGCCCCCAAAGGCCATTGCATCCAATATTGACCTGTGGATAACATGAATTGCAAGGGCCACTTCCTTTGCAAACCTATGTGGTCGTTTCACTGACAATGTTTCCTTGGGACTACAACCATGGCTCTTATTAAGCGAACTCAATGGTGTGATCAGATGTTTTCTATTTTACATGGCATACCTCTCAACCCACCCGCATTTTCCAGGGTTCCCCCGCAGTAGATTCACAGCCGCCTCCATATCCGTCCATATACTTCAATAGAGTCTCCACGTCCGTCCATACACTTCAACGGGGTCGTACGCGCCCAAAATACAAACATCTGCTTTCGCCCTACTTGATAACGAGTTATGTGATGGGCATGCGGGAGCTCCCCCATTAGACATATATAGATTCCAGGCCAAAGTGGCAGCACGGTAAGGGCCTGCGAAAGCGAATACTTTGGCGCATAAGGGAAACCAACTCCTTCTAATCTTGTTAGGCCTTTCTGTTGGGGTGACAAACATCCCAAAGCTCTGTTGGCTGGTGTTCTGGGGAATCAGAGTTGAGGTACAATTAAAAATGCTGATGCATTAGAAAAAAAGGGGACCTCCTCTTGTCTTGCAAAATACAGAGAGCCGTTGAATGATGCTCTACTCCAAAGGGGTGCACAGCAGCTCGGGCAAACAAATGCCCCCGAATAGGCCAGGCAAGCCAGACTCATTGTCACAGAAAAGGCTTTTGGCGGATCGGTTAAAAATGATATTGGGATGCGAATTCGCCGTTGCTCTCTGTCAATTGTATATCTGAACTCTACCTGCCCGGTTGGTTTTGACACGCACTTTAGGCATATAGATCCCATGTGCTGCATGCCTGCATGCATGATGTAGCTACATAGGATTAGGTGAAGGTTTATGCGGGCCACGCTGTAGCACCATTTTACTTCACACAGGCTTTACCGTCAAACAAGTTTTCGGGACATTGTGCAATGCATTCTTTAACGGAGTGCGTCATCTTAGCTTACTGGAGGGGGTCGGCTCATTTATACGTCATAAATCCAAACGTGTACTCAGCAGGTGTGTGCAGTAGACCAAATGGTTCCGGACTGGAGGTGGGGTGAAAATGATGTTACTTAACGAATGGGGGTGATGGGATTGGGAACTCTTACTCAAGCTGGTAAGACAGCTCACCGGGCTAGTGCACGCGTTGCAGAGTAGCTGTGTCTCACGAGCAGGATCCCATGTAGCCGAGAGCAGCGAGGGGCCCCATTTGGACCCCCTTATTCTGAGGGGTAGGTGCTGTGGGTGCAGTTTCCTGCGGCCCTGAGTTTAGAGCACCCTCTGTCGTCCCCAGACCTCACACCATTGCAGAGAAATTTAAGTATTGGCACAGCGAAAGGACAAGCAAAGGTTCTGGCCCCCAAAATCACTAAATGTGAGAAGTCTCAGTACTTCGAGTCGGGCAGTAAAGGGCCATTCAGAGCATTGGTTCTTACTCGTGTAATCTCTGCATTCCTATAGAGGAGCACCACTGGCCTATATGTTTATTTCTGGGAGATAAAACCCACTGTAAAAAAATAATCAAAAAAGCCAAAATGAACATATCCACCTCATTCCTTCACCTGCAAATCTATTCTTCCCTAGCCCAAGCCGAATCCTCTCACATATGCCAGCAGCCTCCATGGCTGTGATCTCTCTTCTTGCATACCCACTCCACCTGCCTGTTTAGTCCCCTATTTATTTTTTTAGCTTGTGCTATTGGGTGGCAGCACCACCTATAAGACAAAAGGATTGCATCAGAGTACAGCTAGGGAGGAATGGCAATGGGGAGGGGCGCAGCCTGAAGGTGCTGTTAGGATATTTCCCCACTCATTGACTGCCCGTGACCATGTAAATCCCTATGACCATTCCCACCCAGTTCCTGCCTCTCCCCTCCTCCTGGGAACTCTCTGAGCTCGCGTTGTTCAAGCCTTACAATCAAACTTTGCCTTAGAAGTTCCTGCCCGTGTTTTTCAAACAGCCTGTGAGGGTTAATGATTTAATTGGAGCTGTAATACGCTACTGGTGTAATAAACATGTCTTAACCATGTCTGCCTACAGCCACTCGATTTATGTGATATAGACGTTCTTCTCTGTAGTCCTGTTAAAAAACAGCACTGGCAAAGCCAACGGTTTTGGCCTGTATATGAGTATTAAGGCATTTTGCAGTCACTGCTATTAGATGCCCAGGTACTCGGACTATGGTGTATCTGCTAAAATCAATGGGCAGTAAATATCACTACTGCAGTGCCCCACCAACACACCCAGGCCCATCAAATGTCAGCTACGAGCTGCAGTTTAGTTTGGGACTACTGCTGATAGTGCTGTAATGTTTCCCTCATAAAGCATGCCAGGGTTCTTTCTTCTCTGTAATCCTATCGGCTTTTCAGAGGCTGGATTAGAGACATGTGCTGTGGCTACAGATCACCTCTGCGGGGTCCCTATTGAAGTTGGGCTGATGGACGTTTATCGTGTGCCCTGCGGGTTTTGGCTGAATGCACCGTGCACCCCAGGAGTAGAAAGTTCCATTCTGCAAGGAGCAGACATTCTCAAGGAAGCTCGCGTGGTGTATGGAAAGAGATCTCCGCTGGCTGCCTGTTAAGTTTAGGGTTTGGAAGTTTACACAGATTACACAGGAGCCTCAGGTACACAGACTGCTTTACTGGGTTCGAGGTTACAGGGAGCACAACAGGAACATATATCAGATAATAAGGACACGTTCTTAGTAAGAGAGACATCCACCGGTCCCCCTGCTCTTAGGTTTCAGTTACAACTGATCTCTTATGGAATGAGAGCAGCTTCACCCAATAACATTCCACAGCCAACACTCCATACTGAACACTCTAATCTCAATCACACATATCAGGGAAAGACCAGAATAAGTAAAACCCAACACTGCCCTACTCGCTGTGTGATCTGTGCAAGTGGAGCTCAGTATCCCACCACTGTGATTGGTCAGACTTCCATCCTTCCCTCCAGGTCCACCAGGGTAACCCGAGTGCCTGACACACCAGTCCAAAAACAAATTGTGCAGTTTTGAAGGGCACGTGCCAAATCGATTCAATATCAAATGCCTAGGTAAAACAGACCTCGGTGTAACACGGTACATGGTAAACATTCCCGGTAACGTCGACAGTGCAACGATTATCAGCCTTTATCAATGATTCATGCTTGAGACTTTAGTCCACAGTAGGAGTGTATCTCTGTATTCCTCCTTAGCTATGTATGCACATACCCTGACTTTTCTTTAACCATTGTTTAAGCCATTGTTCAATGCTATGACGAAAGCGCTATATACATTAACAAAAATACAAAAAGTAACGCACATCTCAGTAATCATGGGAATTTGCCCCGTCGCTGCATTTTCACTTGGCTCTCGTTTGGCTCAGCCGCCTCAGCGTTGCTGAGAGAAGGGGCTGAACAACTAATCGGATGCAGCACATTTACCAGGCCGATACCAGCAGAGTGACATCATTGCCTCAGTGTCACTCCCCACAAATGACCATGGCTCATGCATGGAGGAGCCTGTACTGTTGAAGACATCACCTCTGAAGGTCAAGTCGATGAAATGAACTGAAAAAAAGAATAAACTTCTAAAAAATAAACTGTGCATTAATTAAATTTAGAGAAAATAAGAGCACAGTATATTGTGTTTACATATCGATTTAATTGAAGCATTTTCTCACAACATCTAATTAAAAAAACATACAATTATTTATTAGAAACGTCATTTTATTCTTCTGATGAAGTGTCCGTGATGAAAAAACATGTAAAACTACAGAGAAAGGCATTTCACCAACTAAACCGTTTTCTGGAGCACCGTGTCTCTGGTACAGGCTTCGAAGCACTAAGGCATAACTAACACTTAGAAGAAGCCAAAAGCCGTCTGACCTACTAACAAAGCATACTGATATCTCTGGACCGTCAGTGGAAGCAGTGTGTCAACTTGAAATGTAGCAAAAGCCTTTTCACTGCACACATTTCTTTTTTCTCCCTCCCACACGTGACCTGTTACGTGCAAGTTATGCAACAAGTTGTGGCAGGTTTATTATTGTTTAGGGAATTCCATTTCAGTTACACATCCCTTGACTCACTTATTCCAGGTGAGTTGTGAAACTTTTCCTCGGCGGAAGTTCTGCCTACTTACAGGAATTGGGGGAGTTTCTGAGTAGACATATGCTTGCTGAACACCTGGGTGACATTTTATAAAACAGGTACACATACACCTGGTCAGGAATCGGCATACCTCCCACTGGCATACGTTTCACCTTTTTCAGGTGTAAAATCCACTTGTAAGTGGAAAAAAAGCTGCATGAAACCCCAACTCCCTATGGTTGTGGTTGCTCCATCTTGAACTCACCCAGTGGTCTGTAGAGACTGTTACGGATCATTTCTGCCAGCGAATGGCACGACTCTCAAACAAGGCCAACCACCAGATCCCTGGGTCCCATGGATTCTGCTCTCACCTTTCGCCCCCACAAGTCATTCTTAGCAATGCAACAACCCCACCCACCCCCACCCCGGATCTGGTGAAGGACCTGGCAGTACCCCTTCTCCAAGGCTCTGTCTTGTCATGGACCAAAACCTTTGCAATCAATTAAATATTGCCTCTTTAGAAATCTCGAATCCAAAGAGGCTTGGACCTCAAACTCATCCTCCCTAACCCATCAGTGTGGGTGTCCTCGCTACTCTGGTAATTGGTACTATGGTCTTTAGAAGACTGACATGAAAACCAGAATGCGACTTGAAGCTTAATGGCCACCTCAACTAACCATCACAGGATCAAGCACTCTCTGCACTTCAAAGTGGCTCACCGCGTTTAGGCAAATTTTGATTCTTTCTTTGAAAGACACATTCTCAGTAGAAACCTAAACTTCATTCCCTTTTTTGTAGGAGGCCCGTATGTTTCACTACCTTTCAGAGTCATGTTTGCCCCTTTCCTTGCTTGCTCTAAGAGATGTTAAATCCTTCTCCGTGTTTTATCTCATGACATAAAGATGACTTTCTGTGCTGAAGCTGGTCACAGATTCTAGGGTTACCTCACATTCAATAAGTGGGCGATACCCTAAATTACAAAAGAACAGTGACTTTTTAGCAGAGTCGTTTTTTGTATTGCAGCAAAACGCTGCCTGCAAAATAAAATTACCCAACTCTCTCCCGATTTCAAGTAGCAATGAATGTACTTCTCTAGTACTTAGTTTACACTCTCCATCTGCCTGTTGATTGAGGGTGATAGCTGGAGGTTAGTTGCACTTGTACTCTCAAATACTTGCGGAAGGCTTGCCATAAGCATGACCTGAACTGAGTCCATCAGTTAACACACATTGCGGCAGACCATGACACTTCACAACATTCTGTAAGAAACCATGCCATTGACTGGTATTAAACACCCTTTTATCGGATAGGAATGAAATGACTCACCTTAGAGAGTAAATCCACAACTACTTAAATAGTGGAATGACCCTCATCCTCAGGCAGGTCCGCATTGAAATCAACCACAGAATGTCAACAGGACGAAGTGCTGCCAGAGGCCAAGAGAGAGCGGATGTTGCTCCGATTGACCTGGTGGTCTCTCTTAGTCAATACTTTGGAAAATCACAGAGTTTTCCAAATCTGGAACTAACTCACTGACACGGTTGAATATGTTGCTTTTGCTTGAAGTTGACGCAATAGTGACTCACTGTTTGGAAACCAGATGTAGGTAAATTGCTTGATTTACAATTGCATTTGGCGTGTAAGCAGGTCACAGACAGTGCGAGAAGATAGCTCAACATAAAATGTGACAAGTGGATATTCTGGGACAGTTTCGTAAGCAACTTATTCAGGCATTCATGGGGCTCATGAGGACATCATGTCCTGATAGACAGAGTACTGCCGCACAGTGGACATTGGTCAACAAACAGTCCAGCCCGGAGAATCCGGCTAAAAAAGGATTAATTGTTTTATTAAATGTGAACAAGATTAGCCAAAATAAACAAATAGTGTCTGAAATAAACTAAACTTTGTCAGGATGGGTATTCCTCTCTGTAGGGTAGTCCAAAATAGTGTCTCTTGTGAAAGACAAAATGTTCCAACACATGTTCTGCCAGTGCTCTGTAAGTCCAGGGGCGCGATGCCCCCTGTAAATCCACACAGTATTTGTGAGCACATTGTCCTGGGTTTTCAAAGGTTCTCATACCCTATGTTCGACAGCTCTTGGAGTCTCTTCTCTTGAATTCCCAGTCTTGGGTTTAAGGGTTTCCGCACCCTGTTTCACAGGGTCTTTTATCCTTTTCTTTTAGTGCCATACTTGGAACCTGTGGGTGGATTCTGAAAGTGGGGCTGTGAGTGGTGGACCTTCTAAGAAGGATTGGAGCCAGATGATGATGGGAGGCTGCCCTTACACTGGAACAGGAATGGTTGAGCTCCTACCCGCACCCGCTCCAATTCCTCTCTCCGCACCCGGTGTCTGACCTCGAGTTGCGGTCCTGCAAAGCTTTTTCCTCTGTTAATGACCTTTCTAGGGGTAGCCATTTTTGTCTTTGGGTCTACTACTTCCATTCATGAAATTCCCCTTTTCACCTCTCTGTTCTACCTCCTCACCTTGTATTTTAAAGGTCTTTGCTTCCATCTCTTTACTTCCTTCTACTTTTTCTGTGTATTTACCCAAGGTTTCCCTCTCATCTTTTTCTAACAACTCATGTTTCAGGTTCTGTAGGTTTCTCCTCTCCTTCACCTCATTCAACACTTCCTCTTCTCACCCGCTTCACTTTCCTCTATTTCCTGTTCTTTTTTTGTCCATCCATCATCACTATATTCATGTACCAGCTGCCTGCTCCCCTCCCCACCTTCTTCACCTTTTTAGGCACATCCTTCATCCTTTTGGGCAGGTCCTCCAGAGCAATTTGGACATTCCAGTACCCTGTTATTGCGCCCTCCTTCACCCCTTTGCGAACCTCACCTAGAACAATTCTAGCTTTCTAATTCTCTGTTATCTTTTCTCTACTCCTTCACCCCTTTGGGCACCTCTCTCAGCACCATTCAGATTCCCCAGTTCACTGCTATTCTTCAACACCTCTTTGGGTACCTTCTCCCTTCCACCCCTCTGGGACTTCCACCTCCTGGCCCCGTGGGCCAATCTCCTATCATTCTTCTTGACCTTCCTCCCTGTGGGCCACTGGGTCTCTTGATACCCCTCTGTCAGGACCTGTCTTTAATGAGCCTCCTGGGCCCTCCCTGGAGCCTCTCACCTCCTCCTTCCCCCAGTCTTCTCGGTCTCTCCTCCAGCATCTTGCTCTGACCAGTTTCCGTAGGCACGTGTGCCTGCCCTAGCTTCTTCCCTTCCTCTCTCTTCCTCCTACCGCCAGCACCTACCACCTAAGCTCTTGAGGGATTTATAGTGCTTTGGCCCCACGCTCTAGCCTTCCTCTGGTGGAGTATGGATCAGGTGTGGCGGTTTCCTATGGAGAACTTAGTAATCATAGTTCTCTGAGCCTGGATGGATCTGGGCTGCAGCTTTGAGAAACACGTCTGCCATACTGGAATTCCAAAGCTGCTGGCTGACTGTCTTGGATATCTCGATCAAGCTCATGTCCCCCTCTTGATTTAACTTGATGCCAGAGCAGCTTCAGCACTGGTGTGAGTGGAGCCAAGTGTATCAGTGCAGCCGCCCGCGTTAATGCCAAGCCTCGATTTTCTTAAAGGGGATGACAATGTGACCATTATCCTCTGACAAAGTGCTCATTTCATGAATGCACTATCCACTAATTCGGACAAACAGGGTACTTCGCCGCATTACAGATTAATATTATTATCCAACAGTACTCATGCTGGCTGACTTTAGAAGAACGAATGTGGATTCATTGGGATTCGAACCTTTGACCAAGCTAACAAACAGATATCTCTGTAATGGATGCATTAATCCACTGAGCTGCAGAACCTGTCTGGATGCTAAACGATTTTACTTCTCTGTGGACATTTTTGAACCCGTTCACAAAGATACTCTAATACCCACAGACGGTAGAGTATAGCAATGGAGGAGGCCTTTTGGGGATTCCTTCAATTTAATTTTACCAGGTTTTATTTTCACTGTATAAAAACGTATGCATGCATTGTTTTGAAAAATGGATAGTTCATTTTACTTAAAAGTCTAAAGAATGAGCACAGATATAGCTATAATCTGGGCAGAGACATGTTTTGCCCCACTGTGGTACTTTATCTCTGAAGCTGATATGGGAGTGGCATACGTCATGTCAAGGAGTGGACACTGTTCCCAGTAAGGCTTTCTTTTTTGTTCTGAAAGAAGACTTTACAAAGTACTTGTTCAAGTAATTTAAAATTTAGTAAGTGTCTGGAGAACAGGCACTTTAATAGCACAAAGATGCATATGGATCAGAACATCATGATAAAGCTATGGGAGCTGAGATGGGTAGACCTTGATGGAAACCTCTGATGATGATTGTACAAATCCTGGCTGACAGAGTGGAATGTCTTTTCCATGTGTTGGTGTTGCAGTGTGTCCTCCAGGTGGCCATTCGTCTAGTTAGACTTACCCTGAAATAATGATGTATCCAATAGGTGTTACATATGTGAGAAAGTACCTCTTACCATATGCTAAAAGGATATTGCAAGTCAAAGATGAGTTTTGCTACTAAATAGGGCAGAGGTCTCCAACCTTTGGCTCTCCAGATATTTTGGACTTGAACTCCCATCAGCCCTAGCCAGCATAGTCAATGATGAGTGATCATGGGAGTCAGACTACAAAATATCCGGACAGCTACTGGTTGCAGACCTCGAACATAGGGGAAGGTGTAAGAGGATTCAATTCAGCACTACAGCCAAGTTAACGCCTAGTCTAGAATACTGAATGAAAACCCTTATTGATATATCTTTAGGTCCAGTTCATGCGTTCTGGATGACTACCCTTGTATAACACCCCTCTCTTGGAATCCCCCTGACCCCACTGAGCCAAGAAGTAATTCTGTTTTGCAAGTTTAAAAGGTTTATTTGATAAATTAAAATATATATCACACTTTTTAATAAATTAATAATTGAATATCACACTTAATCTGATATGGTAAATATTAACAACGGAGAATCTGGCACTAGCACACTTCTTTAATCACTAATGAGTTGACATGAAATGGATAAGGTAGCACACTGGTAAATAGGAACAAAAGTATAATGTGGTAGAGGATGCTTTATGTAGGCTCAGGTGGATGCAATATTCAATGAATGCAGTACAGAAAATACGCAATATGATTTCAACCAAACAATGTAATCACTTTTCTCTGGCTACTCCCCTCCCCCCCTTGATGCAAGGCAAGGAAATGGAAGGAAAACACACAGTTCTCAGAAATGCAATCAACTGTAATTCAGTTCAATCCAGCAAGCTTAAACAGAAGTTTGAAAACACAGGCAAATGCTTTGATAGGTGCTAGCAATGAATGAGAAATATGCTGGAAACGCTCTTAATTCCCTTTTAGAGGTTCAGGATGAGTGGTATCTAGTTAATATTAGTCCAGGCTCACACTAGCAATGATGCAGGGATAGTTAGCAGGTTAAACGAATTTCTGGCAAATGAAATCAGGCAGCAGCAGTTTTTTTACATGTGAAGAAATTGCAAATCGCGGCAAAATTCGCGGATGCGCCGAGCGCTATTACAAAGGAACCGCAAGGACTATCTCTACTGTTTTGGGGTCCTAGGAAAGCCTGGGATCTCAGCTTCCAAATGAAAGTTATTGCAAGTCTCTAGCCCAAACGGTTGCGGAGATATGAGTAATTTAGTAAAGGTCGTTTTTGG
Source organism: Ambystoma mexicanum (assembly GCF_040938575.1). Classification (NCBI taxonomy): domain Eukaryota; kingdom Metazoa; phylum Chordata; class Amphibia; order Caudata; family Ambystomatidae; genus Ambystoma; species Ambystoma mexicanum. Next base: position 921,593,247 of record NC_090930.1, on the reverse strand, counting down.
TTTTGTAAATTTTAAACGCACACTTTTTCAAAATGACAAATTTTACTAGAAATGACAGGTGACAGATAGGAGGCAGTTCTACTTAGGTTAAATAGATTGAATTAGATGAATTTAAACTAAGAGATGTGTTCTGAGTTTTGCTAAGTACTCACAAGAGATTTTGAACAGGAAAGCGACTTGGTCACGATCTTCAGTCTGGTCAGGTCTTTCCGGATTCTGCTCACAGCGCCTGGTCTGGTCTCGGCTAGGCACAGCACTGCTTTCTCTCTGGTCTGGTCTCTGCTAGGCACAGCACTGCTTTCTCTCTGGTCTGGTCTCTGCTAGGCACAGCACTGCTTTCTCTCTGGTCTGGTCTCTGCTAGGCACAGCACTGCTTTCTCTCTGGTCTGGTCTCTGCTCTGGATAGATTGAAGTCTCTAGTTTGGCTTTCTGGAGTTTGATGGAGGTAAGTATGGATTTTTCCGGCAGGGCTTCCAGCGGCAGATGAAATTGAATGTCTCTATGTGTCCTGACTCTCTGCTTTTATCTGTTTCTTGAGAATGGGTGTGTGTGTTGCATCACTAGACTTGCCCCTCTCATTCGTCATTGGTCAGGCTTCCATTCCTCCGCTTGATTGGCAAACTGAACTGTGAGTCAGATTGATGTCATTTTATGATCTCTTGAAACAACCTCCCTTATCATCTGTGCACCCAAATATATATATGATCAAAATCCATACTTCAGAGTTACACAGTTGTTTGAAATTACATATACATGGTGTGGCTGAATTTAGCCATGTCTATGTCCAAATCTGCTCATTCTCGGAGCTTGCATTCAAAGAGTGTACATAATTGACTTTTTAACTGCTTTTTCAATTTCCGACATGGACCCAACTTTACATACATGTGTGCAGGGGGTAGGGACATTAACTGATGAAGTTTCAGATTTTTAACATGCACACATTTAGAGTAATATCCACTTTTCCGCTAAAACCCCCCTGAACATACCACCGGTTCCTACCACGTCTTAAACTGTGGGCAGAAAAATCACAAGAATTATGGTATCATTTATAAAATTTTCACATGTCCGCACTATGAATTATCCCCCTTTTTATAAAACCATATCCTTGCTGCAGGGGTGTGTCTTTTCAGGTCACATGGTACAGAAACCAGTCTTTCCAGTTTCTGCCAAGCCAGCTTGCTTCTCACAGGCAGTGCCCCTCCCAGCTTCTCCAGGAGGAAGCCACTTTTTACGACGTCTGTAATAAAAACCTTTGCCTGAGTGGAGAGGGCTTTGTTCACTCTCTGGCAGAGCACAGGAAATTCAATTATCAGATAGATGGCATATCCTTAGTGTGGGCAGCAAAAGGAACATTGGCCTGGGAACATAGTTGTGACTCAAGTTTCACTCCTGATGGGATCCGTTGCTAGGCAAAATCAAGTTCCTTAAGCCAGACCTTCAGCTAACTTTTTGTTGCTTTTAAAATAACTTGTAATTTTACACATGCAGCTAGAATGCTGATTCTAAGTGCAAAACTATGACATTTCAACAGTTACAAAGGCATGTGACACCAAACATAGGTCACTCATTTAATTTAACATTTTCGATTTTGGTGGTTTTAAATCCAGTTGCAGTTAGGCTTAAGCTGCTGACTCCATAGCATTTTTGTTATAAGCATTGTTTTTGGGCTCTTCATTTCCCAGATTTTGTAGGCACACAAAACTCCATTCTGCCAAATGTCTGCTGGTGTTCAGTGAATATTTTGCACATGTTGCAAGGTTTGAAATAGGCATTTTGCTTGCCTTCAGAAAAACACACAGTGGGTTTTAAAACGCCGGCTTTTGGATAGTGGTGAGTACTGGTACTGCACCCATTTTTGGGATTTTCTTGGATTAATGCATTCTAAACAGGAATGGTTCTTACATGGTAGTAAATCCTTGCTTAACATTGTTTTGATGGGGCTCCTTACAGTAAGATGGTTATGTGGAACCCCACAAAAAGGGTTGAATCTTTAAAGTGGTCCAATGAGTCACGATTTCAGCAACTTTTTGACATCAGTAAAAGTGGATTTTGTTAACAAAGACCTTTCTTTACCCTGGTGGGTGGCAAGTTAGGTAACCATTTTGGTGTGCGCACAACTGCGCAGCTTTCCTGGATTTCGGCGCACATGTGGGTTTTCCGCCATCTTGAATTTCCTAAGCCCACAGCACCAAATGTTGTAGCAGGGTAGCTTAAACGTGGGTCAGGACACCCTACAAGCCCCCCCACGTGACTGCACTTTGAGTTTGGGTCGATGGGGAGTCGCGTGCCCAAGGGTTTTGACCCACGCACCGGTCTGTCCGCATAATCTTCTTCCTCTTCTGTAGATGGCACAGTTCAGCATCTTCTTCTCCATCCGGTCAGATCGATCAGTTCTCCTCGCCGGTCCTGATGGGAAGATTGGGCGGTACCCCGGGCCCGTTGTGTCTTTGCTCCCGGTCTCCGGATCGTCCTTCTTGGTCATCCTTCATGGTTTCATCTCTCCTAGGATGATAAAGGAAGAGCGGCAATATCTACTCATAGACGATTTTTTTTCCACCACTGTTGAGATAGTGGGGCAGCATATGCATTTCATCGTAACGAAATATTACATTCTTATTTTGAAAAAAAAAAAACAGCATCACTAGAGACAGTTTCATGTAAATCACAATATTTTAGAGACTAGATGTGGTAGGTTTTATGATTGGAACTGAATTAGTCTGATACAGTACCCGCTAGGATTCCAGAGGATTCCTCCAGTTGTTGCAGAGTGTGCCTGGGATGGCAACATTTCAACTGGTTTATGTGGACCCACTTGTCTTCCCCCTCTGCCGAACCACCTTTGGGGATGCAGATCTTGTAGGCCACAGGGGAGATCTTATCGACGATCTCAAAGGGTCCCTTCCATGTAGGCAAAAATTTGCGCTGCTTGGCCTGGTTCCTTTGGAAGTTGTATAGATAGACCCGGTCTCCCACCTGATATTCCTTCCTGGAAGTTTTCAGGTCATAATGGGTCTTCATGCTATCAGTCGATCTTTCTAGATTCCGCTGAGCATAAGCAAAAGCATGTTGGAGGTGTTTCCTTAAATTCTCTACATACTCATGAGTAGTGGAGGCATTTATCAGTGTCTGCTCTTGGGTCCTGTAGAGCAAATGCTGCGGAAGCACCATCTTGCGCCCAGTCATCAACTCAAATGGTGACATTTTGGTTGCAGATGAAGGGGTAGATCTGATGGCCATTAGGACCAGAGGTAATCGGATATCCCAACTTGGCCCAGAATCTGCCACAAACTTCTTTAATATGCTCACAATTGTCCGGTTATATCTCTCTACTGCCCCAGAAGAAGCTGGTCTATAAGCAATATGCAGCTTTCTCTTGACCCCCAGTATCTCCCACATCTTTGTCATTACTTCACTGGTGAAGTGGCTACCTCTGTCTGACTCAATCCTTTGAGGTAGACCAAAACGGGAAAAGATGTGGTTAATCATCAAGGCCGCTGCAGTTTCTGCCTTGCAATTTGGGGCTGGGAGACATTCCACCCACTTGGTAAACAAGCATGTCACGGTCAACATGTACTTATTCCCCCTAGCCGAGCGAATCACAGGGCCTACAAAGTCGATTTGTAAATCTGACCATGGCAGTGTCATTCCCCTCTTTTGTAAAGGCGCCCGGTGTGTGAGGGATGATGGCTGAAATTGTGCACACACAAGGCAACCCTTCAGGTACTGGTCGAGGTCCTGCCCCATGTGTGGCCAGTATGCAACCTCTCTTAAGATTTCCAATGTTGTGTGAAACCCCCTATGACCGGCAGTGGCCGCATCATGGGCGTGACTTAACATCAGGCTTCGGAATGAGGTAGGAACCACCCACTGATCGTGGCCAGCTTTGGATTTCCTTACCAACAAACCGTCTTGGATCCGGAACATTTTGGGACATTTCATCAACACTCTTAGGTCCTCTTTCCCAATGTAATCGGTATCCGTCAGGGGAAAGTTCTCAGGGTCCTCAAGGTGCTGGTAAAATTTACCAATTATTGGATCCCCCTTCTGAGCAGTAATCAAATCAGCATCAGGGGTCTCCTTACTCCATTGTGCAATTGAGAGGTCGTTGTGAGCATTTGTCTGGGACCTAGTGATGGCAGTGACCTGGATTTCCCCCAACAGGGACTCAATCTCAATTAGATCCCCTTGGATGGCCCCGGTTTTGGCCAGCTGATCAGCTAAGTCATTTCCAGTTTTGTCTGGTCCCTCTACTTTGGAATGACCCTTGATCTTCTTCCAATAGATGGTCATCCCATTCGAGGTGACCAGATCATCAATGTTTTGGATCAACTTCCCATGTTTCAAGGGTTTGTTGTTAGCACATACCATGCCTCTGGTCTTCCAATTAACCAGGTGCTTCACGAACCCGTTCCGTACATAATCCGAATCTGTGATTATGACCAGTTCGTGGAGTTGATGCTGGACAGCAGTGAGGATGGCCTGATGCACAGCCATCAATTCTGCCACCTGACTACTTCGGGGACCAATTTTGTATCCAGCGGAGGGTTCTGGGGACTCATTCACCCATGCATTCCCTACGCCGGCCACCAGTTCTTTCTCCCCGTTGTTGTCGACATGGTAAGAGCATCCATCCACATACACAGTGGGCATTCCCTCACACTTGTCTTCTTCAAAGACTTTGTGGGGGGAATTAAGGTATGCCTCCATGTTGTCCTTTATTTTTAGACTTTCGTCCTCGAGACAGTTTTCTCTGGCACAATCATGCAAGTCAGCCAGACCTTGCGCGAGGGGACTCTTCTTGTTTTGGCCATATCTGACCTCCACAGGAAAGCCTTGCATTGACAGAATCCAGGAAGTAATTCGGGAATTACTCACATTTCCGGCCCGGATTCTGTCACTTTGGAGATATTGCAGAGGCTGGTGTGGAGTCTCCACTATGATGTGTTCCCCCTGGATAAACGGGCGGTAATTCTTCAATGCCCACACCGTTGCCAGGAGTGCCTTCTCACAATCGTTGAATTTTTCCTCCACAGAGGATAAAGTTTTGCTCGCATAGGAGATTACTTTATTGACCTTGTCATGCTTTTGATATAATACTGCCGTCAAGCACGTATTAGAGAACCCCGTCTCCAGGAAGAACTCCTTGTTTCTGACAGGGTAAGCTAGGCAAGGCGCTTGTGAGAGGCTTCTTTTGAGTTGTTTTACTGCCTCGGCTTGTTCTGGACCCCATTCCCACTTGACCCCCCCCTTCAGGAGATGAATCAGGGGTCTGGTGATCTCTGCGTAGCCCTCAATGAACTTTCTGCTGTAATTAGTCAGTCCAAGGAGGCTCCTTAGTTCCCGCAGAGTTGTGGGGTCTTTCAGTTTCTGAAGTGCTTCCACTTTCTTTTCCTGGGGACAAAGACCCTGAGGAGTAATCTCATGCCCCAAGAAATTAACACGGGTTCTACACCACTGTGCTTTCTGAAAGGAAAGTTTTGCTCCGGCGGCCCTCAACTGTGTCAGAACATAACGGATCTCCGCTATGTGTTCCTCAACAGTTGAGCTTTTGATGAGGACATCATCTACATAAGCCAGGTTACCCCTTGCACCCAAGTCGGGCATGGCCTTGTGTAGAAAAATGTTGAATTCATTGCCGGAGTTGAGGTATCCGAAGGGAGTCCGGGTCCAGGTGTACTGCTGGCCCCCAAAGGTAAAAGCCAGTTTGTATTGGTCCTCCCTACTGACAGGCACGGTCCAGTACCCATTGGTCAGGTCTATTGCAGTGAATACCTGTGACCCCTGGATCTGGGCCAGCCCTTGGTCAATGTAGGGCAGTGGCCATCGGGAAGTATGGACCCATTTGTTGAGCTCCCTGAGGTCGGCACAGAGTCTCCACTGGCCGTTTGGCTTCAATATTCCCAGCACCGGATTATTGAAGGTGCTGTGGACTGGACGGATTATTCCCCGGGACTCAAGGTTCTTAATTATTTCAGTAAGGGACTCCATTGATGCGAGAGGCAAGCGATATTGCTTCACAAACACTGGAGTCATGCCAGGGTCCGTGGGGATTGTTGTGGTGTGGATGTCGGTGCGACCACAGTCATATGAGTCTACCGCAAAGAGATCTTGGAAATCCAAGAAAACTTGTTTCAACTTTTGCTTTTGTTCCAGAGTCACACAGGCATCAGCTAGGTTGACTCTCTCTTCCACCATCTGCCTGAAGCCTGGAAAGACTTCTGGTTTGGCTATCTCCGCGGCCTCCTCCAGCTGGGTGGAGAAGTCCCTGGTCAGAGTGCTGATTTGGACCGGAGGCTTCAGGTGGGAAAGGCAGCCCTCATGGACCTGGAAAATCACCTCATCCCTCCTGAAGTCACAGGTCACATCTTCCTTACCATAGGGGCAGGAAGTGTACACCAGGAAGTTCCCCCCATGCCGGGTAAAAATCCTGTCTGGTGTTGCGTTGTCATCACTGTCACTGTCAAAACAGTCCTTGGGGATGGGTCCTAACAGTTCATTTACAAGATCAATGGAGAAATGTCGGTCATCAACCGCCATTCCAATAATGGTGCCTGCGGCTAGAGTAATACTCTTTAAGTCGCTGTTATCCACCTCTATTAGAATGGGGTCATGTTCTATGTTGACTAATGGAGTCGGGTTTACCCCCAACCCTTGCTGTTGGAGAGAAGCATTTAGATGTATGTAAGCATCAGGGTTTTTCAACTCTTGTCCCCTTTTAACTTTCACTTCCAGGGAGAATTGTCGGGTCCTTTCTGGGATGGTGACTTCCTCTTTAACCTGAATTTCAACTGCATAAGGTAGCAATTGAGCTGACCTAAATGCTTTTTCTGGATCATCAAAGCCCATGGGATTATCCGCTAATCGGGACCAAGCTTTGAAGTTTATTAGGTCCAAACTAATGGCAAAGCGATTGAGAATGTCACTGCCTAAGTAAAAGGCGGCAGTGACGTCTCGCACGACCCAACAATTATGGACTATGCTCTTGTTGCCAATGGAGATTTTGAGCATACACCTGCTTGGCAGGAGATGTTTGGAGTCAGGTGCTTCCAGGTCCATTTCCCATTTGTCTATCAGTTTGAAGGTGGGAATGGCTGGATCTTTTGGGAGTTAGCGAAACATGGCTTCGCTGATGAAGCTCTTACCGTTGTTCACACACACTCGAGCGAGAACCGAGTCCTTCCCATCATTTAACTGAACAGGGATGAACAACTGCTCTCCAATTTGCTGAATATCAGCCAGGCTTTGAGCTGATTTCACATCTTTCTGGACTATAGGAGTGGGGGTTTCTGATTGTGGATTAGTATAGAATTTCAGAGTGTTTCCTTCCAGCGTGGAATACCACTTTAGACTGGAAGGAAGGTTGATTTTCAGAAATAGAGAGGACCCCCCATCACCAGTCTGTTGTCCTACTGCTATTACCGTCACGTCTGGAATTTGGTTGTTCTGGAAGTGAAATTCTACTTGGTCAGATTTTTGTTCAACCATGTGGCATGTGCCGTTTAAACTAACGTGGTTGACACTCTGTTTTAATTTTATGGGTCGGCTAGTCTGAGTCCAGAGGACCTTGTTTACGCAATCTATTAGGGGTGACAACCTTCTCAGGAGGTCATTCCCTAGTAAACAAGGGGTGCCCTCTGGGGTCACAACTATGACCGGGTGTTTCAACTTATGTCGCCCGATCTTAATGTCCAAGTCTGCCGTCCCCTCGACGGGAATTTCCTTCCCGTCAAAGTTCTGCAGTTGTCCAGGAAGAGAGGTGAGAGGAATTTGGTAATTCTCTCCCCTTCCTGCATTCAGTTCGTCAAAGGCCCTTCTGGACAGAAGGGTAGCTTGAGATCCAGTGTCCACCAGTGCTGAGATTGTACCCTGCCCCTGTACTTGTACCGGGGCATAATATCTTCCCTCCTTCTCCTCAAGGGGGCACAGATAATGTACATTTTTGGACAACTGGTGGGCTAATTTTCTGGTTTTGGACATCGCTAGCGAGGAGATTTGGGCAGAATTCTGTGGAGAGTCTTGGGAATCTGAAAGAAAAAATTTGCAACTGGAGATCAGAGCCATTGTGGGTTCCCCTGGCTCCGTTTCTGGGCCGCCCCCCCCTTTTTGGAGGCAGTCGCCAGGATGGGTTTGAACCAGGGGATTTTCTTGCTGTTGGTTCTGGGATGAGATGGTGGGCGGCGGTAGCTCAGTCTCCACATCTCCCCAGTCTGGATTTGCATCCCTAGGGACCCATTTTTCTTTGGGAGGAGTTCCCCCCTCTCTGAAGGAGAAGATCCTTTTCCCAGGATCCTCTGAGGATCCCTCTCCCTCAAATTGGAAGATCTGTACCTCCTCCTCAAACTGAGTCTGTTTGGGTCTTTTGTTTCTCCTACCCCCCCTCTGCTCCTTAGGAGGCAGACTTTCAGGGGCAAGAGATTTTGTTTCCGGTTCCTGGGTTTCCAGGGGCTGTTTACAAGTGAGGAAGGAAGCTTCCTCCAAGGCTTTACACCCCCCTTCCCTTTGTGCCTCCTCCCTGGGAACCGGTGATTTATCGGGGTGCTGCCCCCGTCATTGTTCTGGAGCACCAGGTCCAGAGTTGGGTGCGTTCTGCGCCGGCATGCTGATCTGAGGGTTCTGCTGTGCCCTCAGTATATGACCCATATCCCGCGACATGTTTTGAACCTGGCGCTCTAACTGGGAAACCCGCTCAGGCTGATACGGGGCCCTGTTTTCTCCCCTGGGCTGATCCCGGGAAGGGTAGCTGTCCCTCCTCTGGTAGTACCCCTGGTTGGGAAGATTTTGGTACCCCTCCACCCTTGGCCTCCCCTCTCCCGGATTCAGTGGTCTGGGCTCAGGGAATTGAGGAAAGAAGGATGGATGATTTTGGGGTCGGAAGTCGGGTGGATATCTGGGGAAAAAGTTCTGCCCAGGGTTTGGTAAATTTCTGCCCTCCTGTGGGAAGTTTGGAGGGAAGTTCCCTGGGTTAGGTGCTTGGCTGGATCCCCCCCCTTGGGCTGGAGGAGTCCACACATAACCCAGGATGGGTCTGTTACCTTTGTAGCGAGGACTTACATAGTCAGGAGAGCGAGGGACCCCATTTGTGGGGCTGCCTCCCTGGCTCCCTGTCTGCGACTGGCCCGAGGACCTTCTGGGCCTAGCATTATTAGGTGCAGGTAGGTTTTTAGGCCCCCCCATCTCCAAATCCAAAACGGGGGTGACCTTTACCTCTGCCACCTTGGCAGCAGCAGGGGTGCTGTTGGCTTTGGGGTTTTTCTGGGCATTGCTTTTATTTTCTATGGGCTTCTGCACCTCATAGATGCGGGTAGCCTGTTCAATGACCCAGTCTAAAGATCTTTTCTCGTGAAAATCCCTCACGAGCTGGGTCATGATATATTTGGGCAAGGCATGGAAAAACGTGTTTATAAATTCACGGCTATCCGTGCGCACCCTTCTTGTGGTCTGTGCAAAAGCCTGCTTTAACTCCTGCACAAATTCTTGTGGGGCCTGATCCTCCCCACATTGCAAATTGTAGGCTGCCTTGCGAGCCTCTTGAGGATTTCTGTGAACAGAAAAATGTTTCAGGATGGCCGCCTTATAGGTGGACCATCTTAAATGATTTTGGTCCTCCAGCCCCGCAAAGAAACTGGAGTATTCCGGGGAGAAGGTCCACTTTACATATTGAATGCAGCTTTGGCTGTCCTTCAAATGGAAAGTCTCCATCATTTGTTCAAACAACTCTAAGTGCTCCCAAACAGAATACTTAGCGTTCTTATGGTAAGGCGTGATGACGCTCCTGATCGCCTTAATCTGCTTTAAGGGGTCCTTGAGCAAGGCCCTTTTTGCCTTATTGGCCTTTTTGGTTCGGGTAACCCTTGTCCATTCTTCGTCGGACTCAGAGGCACTGCTCCCAGAGGTTCCCGTCTGTTCTTCCAGGTTTTCCCGGATTCTGCGAGCCTGGGAATGGCTGGCAGAATGTGGGGACCTGGTCTCCTGTGTCCTGCGCAGTTCAGAGGAGTCTTCAGATTCCTCCTTGCTGTCAGGATTTGATGGGTACCCCCTCCACTGACCTAACTGGGCAGAGGTTTTCAGGATGCCCTTAATGGGCCTACTCTCCTGGGGTTCCCCACTGAACTGTATTGTACTTGGGTGCCCATACCCGGATGCCCACCCCTCCATTTCTGGATGGTACTGGCCTATGAGCCCCATGCTTCTGGCTGGATAGTAATCTGCCATCCCTGTGGCCCTGTGCTCATGTGCGCCAGGGGACATGGGGGTGGCAGAGTCCAGGGACTGAGAGGTATGAGGGCCTCTGGTACTAGGGCTCCTGAGGTTATGCTCCGGAGTTTCCATTTCCCAGCGAACCTCATCTCTATCCGCCCCTGCTCCCTGTTGCAATGCAAGAGCCTGCATTTGTGCCTTCAGTTCCTCAGTTAAGGCCTTACTCGACTCTATCAGTCTCTCCTGCATCGCTACCTGCTGTTGGAGCCTATCATTGTGTTGACAGAGGGCCTCATTTTCCCTCTGTGCTTCCTGGTTGGTCCTGGAGAACTGGGCCAGTCTTTGCTGCAGGAGGGTTACCTCCTGAGCTGTGTCCCTATTGGCCTGCTCCTTCCTTGCTAGAGCATCCTCCACCCTCCTGGTGTGCTCTAGCAAGTTCTGGTTTTCTTTTTGGAGGTCACCCAGTCCCTGGTGGGCCAGGTGATTTTCTTCCATTTTCCTTTTTAAATGGCAGACTTCCTGGCCTAAGGCGTCTCTTTCCTGACTAAGAGCCTGCATTTGTGCCGCCAGGTCGTCCCTTTGCCTTTGGAAGGCACCAGCTTTCTGGCGCTCCTGATCAAACTCTGCCTGGGTATCCAGGTCTTTCAGGATCAGTTTATTGCTCTCCTCTTTCTCTCTGTCTAGTTGGATTTGCAGGGTGGCTACCTGCTCTGTACACGCCCTGTTGAAATTGATCTGTTGCTCCAGCTTTTTCTGGCTCTGCAGTAGGGAGTTCAAACTGTCTTGGTGCTCCTTCTGCAAGGCCAGAAATCTAGTATCCTGTTCTACCTTTTCCTTTTGCAGCACATCCATATCCTCCTTTATTTTAGTGATGTACAGTCTGCTGTCATTTTCTGACTCCTGGCTCCTCTGCAGCCTCTGCTCAGAAGAGTCCAGATCAGATTGGACCTTCTGTAATGCCATCTGTTGCCTATTTGCCAGATTTTGGCTTTCAGCACATCTATCCTGCATGTCTCCCATATATAGGTACAGGTATGCTGCTATCCTGGCGATCTTATTGTGTTCCTCTTTGGCTTTAGGAGCCATATATAGTTCACTCAGGGCCACATGTAAGGGACCCTGATCTCTATATATATCTGACCCTGTTTCAGTGACCTGTTGTGTGATGGCCTGCAACCACACATCCTGGCCCTGTTCGGTCCATTCACCTCTCACAAATAGCTTATGCAAGAGGTGCTCTCTGGCTATTTTCATGTCTACTAAGGTCGTCATTCTAGAGATTGGTCTCTGTCCTGACTTACAGAAGTTAGTATTTTATTTTTGCAGAACAGAACTTTTCTTGGAGTGTCCCTTTTGAGGAATGCTTCACAGCGTAATGCAGCGTGGTGATCCGACCGGGTGTATGTATCCCGTCAGTTAGCACACTGTATTAAGCTGCACAACTGGTAAATCTAACCCAACGTCTCGGCTCGAGCCCCCACTTTGTAAGAGGATTCAATTCAGCACTACAGCCAAGTTAACGCCTAGTCTAGAATACTGAATGAAAACCCTTATTGATATATCTTTAGGTCCAGTTCATGCGTTCTGGATGACTACCCTTGTATAACACCCCTCTCTTGGAATCCCCCTGACCCCACTGAGCCAAGAAGTAATTCTGTTTTGCAAGTTTAAAAGGTTTATTTGATAAATTAAAATATATATCACACTTTTTAATAAATTAATAATTGAATATCACACTTAATCTGATATGGTAAATATTAACAACGGAGAATCTGGCACTAGCACACTTCTTTAATCACTAATGAGTTGACATGAAATGGATAAGGTAGCACACTGGTAAATAGGAACAAAAGTATAATGTGGTAGAGGATGCTTTATGTAGGCTCAGGTGGATGCAATATTCAATGAATGCAGTACAGAAAATACGCAATATGATTTCAACCAAACAATGTAATCACTTTTCTCTGGCTACTCCCCTCCCCCCCTTGATGCAAGGCAAGGAAATGGAAGGAAAACACACAGTTCTCAGAAATGCAATCAACTGTAATTCAGTTCAATCCAGCAAGCTTAAACAGAAGTTTGAAAACACAGGCAAATGCTTTGATAGGTGCTAGCAATGAATGAGAAATATGCTGGAAACGCTCTTAATTCCCTTTTAGAGGTTCAGGATGAGTGGTATCTAGTTAATATTAGTCCAGGCTCACACTAGCAATGATGCAGGGATAGTTAGCAGGTTAAACGAATTTCTGGCAAATGAAATCAGGCAGCAGCAGTTTTTTTACATGTGAAGAAATTGCAAATCGCGGCAAAATTCGCGGATGCGCCGAGCGCTATTACAAAGGAACCGCAAGGACTATCTCTACTGTTTTGGGGTCCTAGGAAAGCCTGGGATCTCAGCTTCCAAATGAAAGTTATTGCAAGTCTCTAGCCCAAACGGTTGCGGAGATATGAGTAATTTAGTAAAGGTCGTTTTTGGTTTTGTAAATTTTAAACGCACACTTTTTCAAAATGACAAATTTTACTAGAAATGACAGGTGACAGATAGGAGGCAGTTCTACTTAGGTTAAATAGATTGAATTAGATGAATTTAAACTAAGAGATGTGTTCTGAGTTTTGCTAAGTACTCACAAGAGATTTTGAACAGGAAAGCGACTTGGTCACGATCTTCAGTCTGGTCAGGTCTTTCCGGATTCTGCTCACAGCGCCTGGTCTGGTCTCGGCTAGGCACAGCACTGCTTTCTCTCTGGTCTGGTCTCTGCTAGGCACAGCACTGCTTTCTCTCTGGTCTGGTCTCTGCTAGGCACAGCACTGCTTTCTCTCTGGTCTGGTCTCTGCTAGGCACAGCACTGCTTTCTCTCTGGTCTGGTCTCTGCTCTGGATAGATTGAAGTCTCTAGTTTGGCTTTCTGGAGTTTGATGGAGGTAAGTATGGATTTTTCCGGCAGGGCTTCCAGCGGCAGATGAAATTGAATGTCTCTATGTGTCCTGACTCTCTGCTTTTATCTGTTTCTTGAGAATGGGTGTGTGTGTTGCATCACTAGACTTGCCCCTCTCATTCGTCATTGGTCAGGCTTCCATTCCTCCGCTTGATTGGCAAACTGAACTGTGAGTCAGATTGATGTCATTTTATGATCTCTTGAAACAACCTCCCTTATCATCTGTGCACCCAAATATATATATGATCAAAATCCATACTTCAGAGTTACACAGTTGTTTGAAATTACATATACATGGTGTGGCTGAATTTAGCCATGTCTATGTCCAAATCTGCTCATTCTCGGAGCTTGCATTTAAAGAGTGTACATAATTGACTTTTTAACTGCTTTTTCAATTTCCGACATGGACCCAACTTTACATACATGTGTGCAGGGGGTAGGGACATTAACTGATGAAGTTTCAGATTTTTAACATGCACACATTTAGAGTAATATCCACTTTTCCGCTAAAACCCCCCTGAACATACCACCGGTTCCTACCACGTCTTAAACTGTGGGCAGAAAAATCACAAGAATTATGGTATCATTTATAAAATTTTCACATGTCCGCACTATGAATTATCCCCCTTTTTATAAAACCATATCCTTGCTGCAGGGGTGTGTCTTTTCAGGTCACATGGTACAGAAACCAGTCTTTCCAGTTTCTGCCAAGCCAGCTTGCTTCTCACAGGCAGTGCCCCTCCCAGCTTCTCCAGGAGGAAGCCACTTTTTACGACGTCTGTAATAAAAACCTTTGCCTGAGTGGAGAGGGCTTTGTTCACTCTCTGGCAGAGCACAGGAAATTCAATTATCAGATAGATGGCATATCCTTAGTGTGGGCAGCAAAAGGAACATTGGCCTGGGAACATAGTTGTGACTCAAGTTTCACTCCTGATGGGATCCGTTGCTAGGCAAAATCAAGTTCCTTAAGCCAGACCTTCAGCTAACTTTTTGTTGCTTTTAAAATAACTTGTAATTTTACACATGCAGCTAGAATGCTGATTCTAAGTGCAAAACTATGACATTTCAACAGTTACAAAGGCATGTGACACCAAACATAGGTCACTCATTTAATTTAACATTTTCGATTTTGGTGGTTTTAAATCCAGTTGCAGTTAGGCTTAAGCTGCTGACTCCATAGCATTTTTGTTATAAGCATTGTTTTTGGGCTCTTCATTTCCCAGATTTTGTAGGCACACAAAACTCCATTCTGCCAAATGTCTGCTGGTGTTCAGTGAATATTTTGCACATGTTGCAAGGTTTGAAATAGGCATTTTGCTTGCCTTCAGAAAAACACACAGTGGGTTTTAAAACGCCGGCTTTTGGATAGTGGTGAGTACTGGTACTGCACCCATTTTTGGGATTTTCTTGGATTAATGCATTCTAAACAGGAATGGTTCTTACATGGTAGTACATCCTTGCTTAACATTGTTTTGATGGGGCTCCTTACAGTAAGATGGTTATGTGGAACCCCACAAAAAGGGTTGAATCTTTAAAGTGGTCCAATGAGTCACGATTTCAGCAACTTTTTGACATCAGTAAAAGTGGATTTTGTTAACAAAGACCTTTCTTTACCCTGGTGGGTGGCAAGTTAGGTAACCATTTTGGTGTGCGCACAACTGCGCAGCTTTCCTGGATTTCGGCGCACATGTGGGTTTTCCGCCATCTTGAATTTCCTAAGCCCACAGCACCAAATGTTGTAGCAGGGTAGCTTAAACGTGGGTCAGGACACCCTACAAAGGAGGCAGAGGGTGGAGTTCCTTCATAAGGTCACTGATCTCCAATGTGCCCGGAAATGTTTTTTCTACCTATGGAAGGGATATTTTGTGCCTTATAATACACAGCTGCAATGCCTTTCCCCTTAATACTTGGTCTCCTGCTTACTCCAATGGAAGGCATCTTCCAGGTATTAATTCATGTAATAAATGTAGACTCTGTTTGGCTGGCCTTCCTCCACCCCCAAATTAATATGCAGCTATAGATGTGTTGCAAGAATTTTTTTATTTTATTTCGTTTTTATAAGTTTTAAAGTAAGGGTTTCAACATTCAATTACAGGCATTTTCCATGAGAAGTTGTATAAAAGGAAATATACAAAACATTGCATATAACATTTGGTATCGTTGTGAAGCTTATAATTTTCTCAATAGTATTTTCAAAAGCCGTCTATCCTCTGTCCCCTACTCCCCCCTTTCCCTCATAATACCAACAGGAGGGTTAATATAATTCACCTTTCCACATCAGGATCATTATTAGAACCATAACACTAAGCAGAGGAACATAATAATACTTTTTGAATTTGGTTTAGCAGACATTGTCAACTGTTTTATAGGATGTCTCTGACTTTTATAATGTTTCGCACACATTCTACTGTGTGATGTAGTTAGCCCGAAATTCTGACCATTCATTTTCAACTGAGGTGCGGTCCCCATGAAGGGCTGTGGTCAGGTTGTCCATTCTATAAATGTTTCGGGCGACACCTAACCATTCTGTTTTGGTAGGGAGCATAGCCCTCTTCCACACCATAGTGAGACAAGCTCTTGCGGCCATCAGTAGGCCTTGTATCATTTTGGGTGCTTTAGTGGTCGTCTCTTCTGTTTCGATAAGGCCAAATAGAATCAACAATGGTTGTTTCTCCCTTTCATCATCATCTAACTCTTTGATCCAACTGAGAACTTCTGACCAGTAAGCTTGGACTGCCCCACATCCCCACCACATATGCCAATAGTCAGCTTTCCTCCCACAGCCCCTCCAGCAGTATGGGCTTACTCCTTGACACATTTTAGCTAATCTAAGTGGGTCGTATTGCCATCTGTATACTAGCTTGATGGCATGTAGCTTGTATTGGCAGGATATGGATGATTTCGCTGTTCTCCTACATAATTGTAAACATAGCTTCTGTGAGATGTGTCTACCCATATCTGCTTCCAATTTGTTCTTCAGCGTGAGGGATGGTGTGATAGACACCTCAACCAGCGACGAGTACATTGTGCTTATTAGGCCTTTAGAGCTCGTACAGGTATCAAGAATTCTTTCGAACGGGTGAGGTCTCTTTGTAGTTGGCTCTTCCATATCGCCCTTGTCACAACCCCCTTAAGTCTCAAGTATAAGAACACCGAGAGTGGGCCTATACTGAGTGCCTCTTGAAGCTCCTGAATGGTGATGAAGGTATTATTCCTCCACAGCTGCCCAGCTCTTTCTAGTCCCGCCTGATACCAGTCCTCAAAGCTCCCAGGGTCCAGGATCGCGTCTCGGATTCCTGGTGCCCACAGGTGTCCCAGAGGGGAGGGACACGTTGTAATTCCCTCCTTTTTCTTGGCAGGTGTACACAGTGCCCATATTGTTCCAATGATGGGGTGAGTTTTAATGCTGTTCCGTAATTGGGGCCCTGGGACCCAAAGCCATTCACCTAGGATGAATGGGCAAAGATGGTAATTGTCTAGGGCTATCCATTGCGGGTCTGACTGTTGCCTGATGTACGGAATCAATTTGAGCAATTGGGTCGCTCTGTAATACGTTTTTATGTCTGGGAGGCCTACCCCTGCATTGTCCTTTCGTAGTTGGAGCAAGGATCTGAGGACTCTGGGCTTTTGATTTTGCCGTAGGAAGGTTAACAGGGACTTCCTAGTGTCAATTAAATATTCTTTGGGCATTCTAATAGGGAGCATTTGAAACAGGTAGAGTATTTTGGCAGTATCACCATTTTTATAGCGTTTAGGCGGCCAAACCAGGAGATGGTGAGTCTGGACCACCTTTCGATATCTTTTTGGAGGGAAAGTGATAGTGGGGGGAAATTAGCTTGGTATAAAGAGCCTAGTTCTCAGGTAACATTAATGCCCAGGTATCTGAGTGTGGAGAGGCTGACCTTCACCCCTAGCGGAGTGAATCGTTCCACTTCGGAGTCCTTGCTTTTATCAATTGGGAGGAGGATCGACTTTCATGTATTAATTTTGAGGCTGGCTAATTCGCCATATTCTTCAATTATACATAGTGCAGCTGGGACTGAGTTTAAGGGATCAGTTAGGTGTAGGAGAATATCATCAGTATAAAGGCCCAGTTTATATTCTCGTTCTCCCACTTTAACTCCTCTAACCCTGTCATCGTGTCTTAGTTTCTGCGCCAGCGGTTTGAGGGACAGCACAAACAGTATTGCGGACAGTGGACAGCCTTGTATCGTTCCCCTTTCCAAACGAAACCACCTTGAGTAGCCTCCATTCACTGTCACAAATGTCGTGGGAGATGTGTACAGTGCCTTAATGGCGCGACAGAGTTTTGGTCCCAACTCATTCCAAACTAATACTCTCTCCAGGAAGTCCCAGGCCACCCAGTCAAAGGCCTTTTCGGCATCGAAGGACAGAAGAGATGGGTCTTCTCCCATTCCTTGTGCTTCATGTATCAGATGGAGTGTTTTTTCTCATCGTGTCAGCTCCCTGTCTCCCGATGACGAAGCCAACTTGGTCAGAGTGTATAAGTCGCGGTAGGTACATTTCAAGCCGGCTTGCCATCACCCTTGCGTATATTTTAGCATTGATGTTAAGAAGAGAGATGGGTCGATAGGAGCTGCAGTGTTTAGGGTCTCTGCCTTCTTTTGAAATGACAGTGAGGAGGGCCTGAGCAAAGGATGGGGGCGCTTGGCCCGTTTCAAAGATGCAATTAAACAGGGTTGCCAGAAAGGGGGCAAGGAGTGTAGAGAACGCTTTATAAAAACCAGGCGTGAAGCCATCTTCCTCCGGGGCCTTTCCTGTCTTTAAGCGCTTTATGGCAGCAGTAACTTCCTCTTCTGTGACTGGAGTGTCTAGGGATTCAGCCTCTGTGTGTGTGAGTGTAGGGAGCCCTGTATCCTTAAGGTATGTGTCAATACTTCCTAATGGAGGGGGTGGGTCGCAAGTATACAGGTCTTCATAGAAAGTTGCAAGAATATTTTAAGCGGTTTATACAATGCATTTAAAAGCTCCTTTGTGGTTTAAAACAAGTGATAACAATCTGATGGATTTGTGCTCTCCTTTGTTAAATTCCATCAGTGCAAAAAATAAGCACGCTACATAAACATTTCCTTATCAATTAATGGCAGGAACCACACATAAAGCTATTTCCGAAGAAAGTCATTGGAAAAATTAGCAGCTGAAATCCTTCTCTGTGTTGGCTCAAGCAGTAGGCATTGTGACATCGCAGACAGCTGTAATGAGTTATTAGAGCTACAGTTGGGATGCCTTTTTGGATGTGGTACAGCTTGTAGTGGTGCGACTCACTGTGACCATTTCCCTGCATTCTTTCTGTCATATTTATGTGGGAAAATCCCCCATGCACCTCTACTACACATACACCCTGGGCCAACTACCTGTAAATGTAAAGAATAAGTCCTTAACCCTGCACCTCCATAAAAATGCAGCAAAAAATGTGGCGAAACGTCTAAGAACAAAAGGTGGGATTTATAATGGAAAAGGCAAAATGATAAGTCCAAGAATGTAGAGTAAAAACATGACTGGATGGGCATCTTCAAAGAATATGGGTTATGTTGCATGTTGCGGACCAACAACACTGAACACCCAGGCATCCAGACCTGGCTCTCTGCTATGCACCTCGAGGCTTCACGCCCCAGCTGGCCACCTTCGTCAAGTCCCTTGCATTTGACATCCACAAACACCTCTGCTCCAAACAGCTCATAGCAAGTAAGACACAAACGTCTTGGTACCAACTTTCTCTCCTGTGGAAAATCATGCCCTTGATCCCAGAAAACAACTTCTGATCTGCTGACCAAGCCTTGGTCCTCTCCCACCTGAACGGTTGCATTGCCCTTTTGGAATGCTGTCCAGTGGCTACCCTGGTTGCCCTGGGATGTGTCAGGCATGCAGCAGCACGACTCATCCAAGGGCTCCAGAAATTCAACCACATCAACCCGACCCTCATTGACCTGCAGTGGCTCCCGTTGCAAGCCCATATCATCTTCAAATCCTGCTACATCATCTACAAGAATGTCACCCTGACGTCCTCAGGCTACCTCACTAAGAAACGCAACATCTTCAGAGACCTATGATCCACCAGAAGTGACTGCATGTGTAGAGTTGAACTCGGCTGGTGCAGGAAGGAATAAACCAGAAGACAGGCCTTCTCTGTTTATGCCCCAAGACTTGGTAACCCGCTCCCCATTATCATCCAACTAGCCCCATTGCTTTTACAGTTCAGGAAGGAGCTCATGACCTTCCTCTTCAAAGTATGGCTCCTCTCTAACACCTAGGTCCATACACTGTCCACTCCCCACCACGCCTGAGACTGGGTGATCTGATCCCCACTGTTTCCTGCCCTGGTTAATCATAGATCCATTGCTGACAATTGCCCCTGCCCCTGTTGTTAGATTCCCACTCCTTTGTTTCTCTGCTCCCTAACCTTGTCCTTCTACCTATGATTGTAAAGTGCTCCGTTGCTTCCATAAGCTACGTCCGTGCTCAATAAATACCCTATTAATAATAATAATAATAATAATAATAATAATAATAATAATAATAATAATAATATATATTGATCAGATCAAGGGCAGCAAGTGGCTTGCAGGAAGCACATACCCAGAAATTAAGAATACAAAGGTCCTTGGTAGATAAAAGTGTTGATTTAAAACAGAATGTACCACACAGAAAACAAATTGAGTGATATTATGCCCATTGATTTCCTTAAGGTCAAAGTTCATGCAACATTTCCTCCTGTGACACACTCTGTGCCAAAGGCCATGGGATGTAATTTCATGTGATGTCATCAGCTGTATGGTGTAATATCTGCTACCCCAGGCAATTTGGTGAATTGATGTCCCTGCAAAAGTGATCCCTCACAATTCACGGGTCAACAAACTTGTGAAACATTCTCCCTTGAATGCATTTTGGGAAGTTTACCCAAGGAGTACACTTCCCTTTGACCATATCTCTTGCAGTAAGAGCTAAGGGCTCTACTCAAAATAGATTGGGAGTAGACAAGTGCAATCCAGTGGTCAGCTGCTGAGATGATGCAGCATCATGCGCTGATACCACTTGTACATAAACAGGTTAGGCCATAGGGGGGACTTCTGTCAATGTAGGCTCAGCAAACGAAACAGCTGCCTGTTGGAGCTTTATGCAGGGCTTTAAGTGGGACAGGGCCGGCTGGGTCAGAGCCCCAACAGTCTCTGAACAATACGTCCAGCACGGGGCACTGCCGGGCTCCATAAAGTCAGCTGGCAGCTCTGTCGATGAGCTTTCTAGAGGCCAAGGCATTTTGCCTCATGTGCGAGAGTTTGATACTTAAGCAAAAAAGCGGTGCCTGTTGATGGTCGACAGGACCATTAAGGAAGAAAAGATGTGGCGCTGACCATCACCAGGCATCCCATTTGCTAAAAGATGCAGGGATCATCACTCTCTCACCTGGAGTGCGGGGGCCCTGATCCCTGCATTCCTAAGTTAAAGGGATGCCCGGTGGGGTTTGCCGTGGCATTGACCCCCGCCAGGTACCCATTTAAGTAATAGATGCAGGAATCATCACCCTTGCATACCGGGTGAGGGGTGATGTTTGCTGCAAAGGGATGCCTAGAGGGGGTCAGTGGCATGTACCGTTCCTCCGTTGTGCCACGCACCCTTTAGGCCATGCCCCTTAACAGAGTCCCCCCTCGAGTCCACATGCCACTTGAAGCACTGGCTTTACGTTTCACCCTTTGATCATAGACTTCACATCTATTATTAGCCAAGTATGCTTTTCCAGCTACAATTATCCATTTACAAGCTAAACCAACAATGAAACAACCTACACTTCACAGACTTATGGCCACGGAATCAACATTCCCACATGCAACAAGGACAGGGCTTCTTTTTTCGAAGACAGAACGTTGGAGTTTTTCTGCCTGTGAAAGGGAGTAGCATAAATTAACATGAAAGGCAGCTGTTGCCATGGCTACAGCTCCTAACCATAGAAATTAGTTGTGTCATATTGAAGAAATGTTTGACGTGTATGTTAGGCCTGGCTTGAGGCTTGCTTCGCACATGTTGGTGTTTGTAATAAGTCGGGGATTTCCAGTTGAACACTTCCTGGACTCCCCTGCCTTGCTTGTTCCTGGCAATGTGTGGGGACTGAAATCCCCTGGAAGTCTGCCTGGGGCAGGGATCCCAACGCGGAGGAAAGGGCGATGAATGAGGGGCGGGCATTCGGCACCTGCAGCCGGGCAGGCGCAGCGGGAAGGTCGGGCTCATTAGAGAGGGAGAGTTAAACACGACACGCACTTCAACTAATGAACACATTCCTTTGACAACGCAGCGAACTTAAAAGCAGAGCAAATGCCACCAAATAAAAGGACGTCGCAGTGCGTTCACCAATTAGCCCATACAAATGCGGTGTCGGCGGGGAAGATGAGCAGGGACGCGTACTGTTGTACTGCACTCAGTGCCATTACTCAAAGGCCCACGTTGCAGTCTCTGGGCGCCGCCAGGAGAGCTCGGATCTTTGACATTTCATTGCATCTCATCGCACCACATCAGCAGGAAGCAGGCCTGCTTCGTCTGTTTTGATCCCAGCCTAATTGCAAGCAGTGCCCGTCTCAGTGGGTGACCATTCACTGCAGAAATGTGTTCTTAACATGCGGGTCACATTTCTATTTATGCTAGGGTGACCAGATTTCCAAAAACGAAAAACCGGGACGACCAACAACATTAAAGAGGGACTACCCCATCACAGCCCACCAATTACCGCCCTTCTCCCAACACGCCCCCACAACCACCACCTGATCATATTTCCAGCACTTCTCCTTTCTATAAAGTGTATATGATCTCATTTGTGCAGTTTTGTCTGTGAATGTTGCCATGTTTTTTTCAAAACAGGCGTTTGCTCTAATTGATATGACATTGCTTGCTTTACACTCATCATTTCCAAGCCAGTCTCTGTGGCACAGTCAGTAAGCATTGTGACTTGCACCTGAAAGGTTGGGGGTTCAAGCCAGTCCTCCAACATCAAAATACTGAAAGTGTTGTGACAAAAATAATACTATTTTAATGACCGTAGCCACCCTTCCCTGCAAACCCCTAGCCACCCTTCCCTGCAAACCCCGGACGGGTGGATGGGGGTTTCTAAAATGAAAAACCTCACGGGACCCCAGGACGGACTGTCCTGGGAAAACCGGGACGTCTGGTCACCCTAATTTATACGGTTGCTATTCTAGTCATTTGCATGGTGGCCATTTCCGAGGGGACTCAAGACTCTTGAGGCTGGCCAGATCAAGCACATGGCTGGGCGTTGCTGAAGGAGCAAGGTTTTCATGGTTTCCCAGAAAGCCCTTGCATTTGGAATTAGCAATGATTCAGAGTCGCAGATGTGAAGTGTGCCAGATGGATGGGCCTCACATCACATATCCCCCGCCACTACGCGGTAATTAGTTGCCAGCCAGGTGATTAATCGGGCACCTCTAGAAGAGCTGGCAATGTCTTGCCGAAGTGAAGGGACTGGTGAGTTGCAAGGGCACATCCATGTTTTATTCTGTGTTTCATGGTCCAGGAGCTCAACTTTAAACAGGCCTCTGTCTTTGACCAGGACCCATGGAAGGGGTTTCAGAACCGCCAAAATGTCATCTATTCGGCTGACTTTGACGTTAGTGTGAAGAATGGCACGGGATCTGAAGGTTCTGGAGGTGTCGTGTCCACAGTGCTTGTGGGTGGTTTCTAGCTGGTAGTCTAGTCTAGGTGTGATCCTGAGTTAAACAATGGTTCTAATCTGATGTCAAGGTTGGAAAGTAAGTAGCTCCTGTTTCTGATGCACTTGAACAGGACATTTTTTAAGGAGATTAAGGAGTTAATTTATTTGGTAAATGTACAAATGGTGTGCAGGCACCGCAAGATCTTTCACTTTCTCAGGAGCGAAGGTATTGCCATTTATATGGATGGTTAATCCTGCCACCTTTAGGGTCTCTCTGGGGGAGGCATATGTATAAGTGGAAGAACACCAAGGAAAGGATGGACACCAGAGGGATGCAACTGGACATTACAGCCAGGGGGCAGGAAGGGAGAAACAGATGGGTTGAAGCATCCGCTGGCCACTTCAATAATTTCTCTAGTGATGGTTGTATTCAAATCAGCATATCGAGAAGGGCAACGCCCTGGCAAAGGTGTGTGAATGCTTTACAAGGGTGTAGTTCATGGAGCTGGGCCCTGCCAACCATCCAATAGGAGGACCCTGCCTTTGGATTCCATGAGAGGATACATTGGATGGGCATAGCTGTCAACCAACTCAAGGGTGTCGCCAGTACGGTCAACAAGATGCAATGTAATGTACTGTACTGTATTTATAGAGTGCAGACTATGGCCAAGGGCATCTAGACACTGTAGAGGAACCAACTGGTGAGCTAGAAGCCACGGGGACCACTAAAAGTGGCCAGCAAATGTAACTACCACATTTTAACTTTACATTGCAGCAGAAGGGCACTCTACAGACTGAGGATGTACAAAGTGGTTGATGCCAAAAGAGGACTGGGGATGTGTTGCTATGATGGTTTCCAGTATTGTGGATAGTGACGGCTGAGTGAGGCCAAAGGTTTAGCTTTGGAGTAGATTGTGGGATTCAGTGTTGGTTTGACGCATGCTTGCATGAGACTGCTCTTATTGCAGAGAGATGTCATTATAGGGCTGCAGTGTTTGCCTTTTTATTTTGTGATTTACTGTGGGCCTGATGAGACTGGGGACCCTGCCATTTTAAAACTGATTTTGACCACATCCTCAGAGGGAGAATCGGGAACTAAAAACAACGAAGAAGATGAATGAACAATGGGAAACACGTAGTTTGCAACAAGGTATGGATCAGCTTTCCATAAATGGGGTGTTTCCAACTTTGGTGTCCTCAATGCCCACAAAGTGCTCAAGCTTTACTCGCATTGGGCCTGATTTGCAAAGCGTCTTTGAATTCCCATTCAAAACACTTTGGTAAATCAGGCCTAACGTCTGTCATGATACCCATGGAACAAGTATTTTGAAATGTCCCACATCTTCCAAGTGGGGCGCTCCAGGGATGCAGGTACACGGACAGTAAACGTTAGACTTTCCCTGCAGTGATTACACAAGAGACCGTCTGCAAGTTTTGGGGATTTCTGTACCCTATTTGGGAGAGCCTTCAAGAATGGCTAATAGTGAATTTTGCACTGAACCAGTGGTCGAGGTGGGCAGGAGCGGTTGGCAGAGGTGCTCCTCTAGTTTTAAAAAAAAGTTTTACTGTTCCCATACTTTTTTTTAAAGAACCCATTCCGCAATGGTTTACTTTTGAAATAAGTGCAGGAAGAAGTTTAAACTTGCCCTTCAGTGCACTGCACTGCACATTGCCTTAAGCAGCAGGTGCGTTTGTTTGGGGGTTTGTATTGCGCGTGGGAGGAGGCGTGCCAATGGGGTTCGTGGGGAGCAGGTCAGGCCAGCGCGGAACATTGTTCGACTACCTCTTTTCGTACACTGCTGCCGCTGCACTGAACGCAATGCAAAAGAAAATGTCCGCCATGGTCAGGTGCATCCTGCTATGCTAAGCAGACGCCGCCTCGAGGGACGTCTTCCGACGTGTTCACCATCACGGTGAAAGTGGCGTGGCCTGGCAACACTGCTCAGGTGGTCGCCATGACGCTCTGCCGTGGCTGCAATTATGAGGCAGCAGATGCGGAGCTTATTACATTATGCATCAGGTATATGACGCGCTGAATGCAATTTGGAGGCAATTAAAAGATGCGTTAAGAGGGACAGAAACAAATTGCGCAACGACTAATATAATGAGTTTACCTGTGTGATTGAGTTTTCTCTTCAGTGGCCGAATGTGCTTTTGGGGGGCTGGAGGCTTTGCTTCCTAGCAGAATTTAAACGACAGTAATGATTTATTTAGCAGTGTCATTATGCACTAACAGAAGACAGGTGCACCAGAGTGCCGTTCAAAAATGGGTTTATAAAATATTATAATAGCAAAACGTCTACAACGGGTAAAATACAAATGTATCAATAGGAAGAGAAAAAAAAGAAACAAAGATTAAATGTTTGTATTTGTAATGGCGACACATGAAACGAGTAAGCAACAATAAAAAGACAGAAAACAAATGCGCTACCTCGCTGTTCAAATCTATGCGGGTCATTACAAGGTGGGCGGTAAGGGATACCGGGCACCGGTAAGGAGACTGGTGCCGGTAATCCCTTACCGCCCTATTCCAAGGTCCCTTGGTGGGGACCGTAAGGAACGTGTGGTCTGACGACATGTTCCTTACGGGTCCCGCTAAGGGACCAGGGCGCTAATAACGGGCTTGCAAGTCGCGAGCCCGTTATTAGCGCCCTCCCCATTCCCATTGAGCCCTATTGGGGTTCAAATGGGAATGGGGAATGGTTTGTTCAATGGGGACTTACCGGTCCCGCCAGGGTCGGACTACACCGGTAAGTCCCCATTGAACGAGACTGGACACGGGCACGGTATGGGAGGCAGCCATGGAGCCAATAGCTCCATGGCTACCACCCATCTCGTAATGAGGCCCTATGTCTTCAGTGTTTTTTTTACAGGAAAAGAAATCTATTGCTTTCTATTTATTTATTTTTGATAACACACCTAATACCATACCTGAGTTTGGTTTCTAAGCACAGATCGGGGATTCGAACCTCAGTCGCTCTGCGTGGTCTTGTTTTCAAGAGGAGTACGTTGCTCCTATGTTGTCCTCCGTTTGGACATCTAATTACAAGGAGTTCCATTTTTTTTGCCACCTGATATTAGAAGGATCGCCCATCGACTCTGCCCCCACCATTTATTCTTGGGAGGGGGAGGAAAGGTACTAGAGTTATATCTTAACTAGCAGTTTATGTCTGAATAGCTGGTTTTTGATCAAACATGGCATCTATGGACCAAACACATAACCTTAAACATCACTCTCTTCTTTACCCCAGTGAAATACGCTCAGATTTGTTTGTTCAAAGAAGGAGTCTGGTTGCAGTCTTCTGGATTCGCTGCCTCTGGGTCATAGGTTTCTGAGGGATGAAACAAAAGCGCTCCTTCTTGATTTTATGAGCGAAAGGTAAGGAAGATCATAGATGTTTAAGCTTCCTCAGCTGAAAGAAGCAAGATTTCCTCACCTGGGAAACCTGAGGCCGAATCATGCAGGCAAAAAAAAAGAAGCACCATGCATTAGTAGTTGCAATAGTGGACACTACTTCTGTTATGCTAGGGCTTATCTTTAAACAATTTACATCCATCCAACTCTTTATGTCTATCAAGCATTTCCTTAGTTTGAGTTATAGCATTTCTGTTTTCAGATAGTTTTACTCAATTGTGTGTGTTGTCCGCATCGATTAGCAAACAGAACACAGCCTGCCCAATGAATTGATTGACTAGACACATGTAAAGATTAAAAGGTAATGGTGATGGGGACGTGGCAAGGTGCCGTACGGAATGGCAGCATAACGCGCTTGCTCTGGCTCCGTTAATTTGTGTATTTTCTTTTTTCATATTGGTGACTAGCCTCTAGTCAGAAAAGGTTGCTGCATACCTGCCAAGTATCCCTCGTGGTCCGTGGGCTATAAATGATCATGCGCTGCTCCGAAGTAAGAAGAACTCTGTGACGGAGGAGTGAGGCCTGCGAGCCGGGAAGTCCTGTGACTCGCATACCGACGTTCCAGTCAGCTGTTCGGAAGCGCTTTAGAGGAAGGACTCGCTAAGCAGGCGGGTTCCCGTTTCAAGGACAACACGGACCCGGCACCACTCAATTCATTATAAAATGCTTGTACTTGGCATTTAAAGGTACAAACACGCTTTTCTAGAATTATATACGGGAAAATACAATGCCTCTTCAGACTAGGAAATGGCAGTTTGCAATACTTAAAGACACATGAAGTATTTTTTACAACATGCCTATTGACTTTACACCTTTTTATTACGAATTCCAGCTAATATATGTGCTATAATGATCATATATGGAACAAAGTTAATACAATACTGCACATGATAGCGTTACATAATAACAATTGCTCTCACAGAGTGAAGTAAGTCTTATAGCTCAGCATCTGTATATTAACTATTGGCGGAAATGCTCTCAAAGTTGTGAAGTTAATTTGCTTGAGCTTGCCTGCAAGGTGTATTGATTCTACAAAGACCTTTTCGTGTGAATACTACCAACTACCTTTCTACTCTTCACATTAGAAGGCTCAACAGGCTAGTGCTGTGAATTGATACACAAGGAGTGTATCCTTGGGCTGTTATCTTATCCAAGTTTGTGACTATAGAAATTTTCTCCAGGTGAGTGGTCAGACACCATACTATAAATCTCATTATGGCAACTAAAGAAATTCAAACCAAAGAAACTCCTATTTCGACACCTAGTAAAAGGTCTAAGAGTGATTCACCAACGCCTGATGAAGACACATATAATGACACCATGCAAGCCATACATATGGAGGTAAAAACATTAAAACCCTTCATGGAAGCAACAAATATCAAGCTGCAGCAAATGGATAAAAAATGGTCTAATTTTGAAACAAGAATATCTGAAGTTGAACAAAGGATTAGCAATGCAGAGGATGTGACCGAAAGAGTTAAAACGCTTGAGAACACGGTAAATCACTATAAAAGCATGCTGAGAACCTAGAAAATCGCAATAGAAGAAATAATTTGCGAATTATTGGATTACAAGAAGGAGTTGAAGGAGAAAACCCTATCCTGTTCACAAATACTCTCCTGACTAAACTTCTGGGACTTCCTCTTTCAATTAAGCTAAACATCCAAAGGGTACATCGTATTGGCCCTTACATACCGGTGCAATCTTCCAGCACTGCTACCGACAACTCGTCAAGAACAATGATACTTGCTCTACTAGATCATACCCATGTTCTTATGATCCTACTGAAAACCAAAATGAAAAAACACCTAACATGGAATGGCAAGAAAATCTTCATTACCCAAAATGTTTCCTACACCACAGCTAATAGAAGGAAATAACTCCTTGCCCTTAGACCTGCCCTCAAGCAACGTAACACAAGATATGGCATGATACACCCAGCTATCCTCAAAGTAACTCTCAATGGTCATACCTCTTCCTTTCAACATCCTAACGCCTTAAGACACTTTATTCAAAATCAAAGAAAAGAAGACATGGATACATCAAAAGTTCCTACCTGAAACATCATATCAAATTCCTTTTCTTTTTTGCTTCTTTGCTGGTCACCTTTTGCCTCTCTATTTTTCAGAGCGGGATGCAAGACTAGCTGTCTTCCTTTGAGGCTCCTCCTCCCCCAACTCATATTCTCTAATATTCAGCATGGATAGAAGTGGTCACTTCCTGTTAACCACTGCTATTACTAACGTTTTTTCTATTCCTATTTTTTTATTGCTCATGCTGATCCTGTTTGTCTCCCCCTTTTCCTCCTGTTTTCTTACTTATGTGTCTTTAAGGAATGCATATATGAAAATGAATATTATTTTATGCATTTACTCTGTATTAATGTACTGGTGGCACATTTACATAAGCATCATAATTTAGTGGCATTAAACCTGACGTATTGTTTTGTTCCCTTTACTCATGCCACTTAATATAGTTTCATGGAATATTAAAGGATTACATAATCCAATTAAAAGACAAAAAGTGTTATATCACCTTAACAGATTGAGACCATCTGTTGCCTGCATTCAAGAATCACACCTCTCTATGAAGAAGCAGCAAAACTTAAGAGACATTGGGTTGGTCAAGTCTTCACTAGTTCTGCTAATGGGAAGAAAAACAGAGTCATAACATTGATTAATAAAACACTTAAATGTAAAGTTATATCTACTGAATCCGATGATCTGGGAAGATGGGTTCTATTTAAATTATTAATTAATTCCAAAGAATACTCTATACTAAACATTTATGGCCCAACATCCCCTGACCCTAACTTTTTGCGGTTACTTAGGAACCACTTACTTCAATGTGACCTCCATAATTTGATTGTCTGTGGTGACTGTAACCAAATCATAAATCCTTTTCTAGATAGGAAATCCAGTGTACGGTTTATTAACAATTCATCTCACAAACATTTCATTAAGTTTGTGGCTGATCTAGGTCATGCTGATGCTTGCCGTTTAACTTATCCTACTGACTCTGACTTCACCTTCTACTTCACACCTCACAAGTCCTTCTCGCAACCTGATTACATTTATATACCTAATTCTATGGTTAGCCTTCTCATTTCTGCTCAAATTGAATCTATTACAATCGCCGATCATGCCCCAATATATATCCAATTTGCATTCCCAGGTAACTCTAAAAGCTCAAACAGATGGAGAGTTATTGCTAACTTACTGAGCGATGATTCCTTCTCGCCTTTTATAGCCCAACATCACAACAACTACTTTGCTGACAACAAAAGTCAAGATACAACCATTACAAATAACTGGGACTGCAACAAAGCTGTTCTTATAGGCTGTGTAATATCATTTGTGGCTAACAAAAGAAAAAGACACAAACAAGAATCAGAATCCATTCTTAGGCTGCTGAAATCCAATTTGCTAATAATAATTCTCCCTCTATTCTTAAAGATATTCTTAAATTAAGATTTCAATATAATAAAATCATCACACAATATTCTTGTGCTAATATGCTTAAATATAAATCAAAGATATATCAGCTTTCTAATAAATCTAATAAATCTCTAGCAACTTACATTAAATTCAAGAAAGAGAGGTCTAGGATAGTTGTCCTTAAGGATCATCTGGGTAATAGAAAATTCTTGGATAAAGATATTATCAATACATTCTCCAAGTTCTACTCTAAACTATACACCTCCGAAGCTCTTCTCAAGAATGCTTTTGTTGATGAATTTCTGCATAATATACCTAGGAACTCATATTCCCATTTAGATCTTGAGGAACTTAATGCTCCAATCACTCCTTCTGAAATACTGTTAGCTGTTAAACATCTTAAGAAAGATAAAGCTCCGGGCCCTGATGGCTTCTCTACTGACTTCTTTGCCCACTTTTCCAACCTCCTACTCCCTAAATTTAGTGAACTTTACTCTCACTTCATATCAGAAAGAGAGGGTCATGGCTCATTCCTCAGAGCCATACTTATTGTATTCCTAAGCCCAATAAAGACCCTGAATTCCCCCAAAATTATCGTCCCATCTACCTTATCAATACCGATTGCAAGATTTATGCAAAGATTCTGGCTAACGGACTCCTTCCTTTTTTTTACCTAATCTTATAAAATAGGACCAAGTCGGATATATCAAGGGTAGAGTGTCTTCTTCTAATATTAGACTCTTCTTAGATGTCATAGACCTAATTTGTAATTCCAAAGATCTCCATCCTACATTTAGTTTAGATGCGGAAAAAGCATTTGACAGATTGGAGTGGGACTTTCTATTTAAAACTCTTAGATGGCATGGTTTTGCCCCCCCTTTCTTGATATGATAAAAGTCCTTTATTTTGTGCCTAAGACTGCAATCTTTGTTAACAACAGCTTTCCTCCTTTTTTCCTTAATCAAAAGGAACACGCCAAGTTTGCCCCCTTTCCCCAATTCTGTTCATATTAGCACTTGAGCCCTTCCTAGAAACCATTAGACAAAATGAAAACATTATAGGAGTACATTATAAACACCGCCATATCAAAACTGCTGCTTAAGCAGATGATGTTCTCCTCTTTCTGCAAAATCCAGAACAAAGTGCCCAGCTTTTACTTCACATTATCTCAGATTTCTCCAAAGCATCCGGATATAAACTTAATATAGAATAGTCGGAAATTCTCCCCCTTAATATCCATTGTACATCACATCATACACTTTCCCTTGGAATGAAGTTGTGCCCCAAAGGATACAAATATCTTGGGGTTCATATCTCAGCCTCCATTAATACGCAAACAAAACTTAGAAGCTATACTAACCAGAATTAGAGAACTAACTACCTCACAGTGACCCCTTTTATTGTCTCTTGGTGGGGCCGTCTTGAAGCAATAAAAATGATGATATCTCCCATCATCCTTTGTTTCCTTTACATGCTACCTATTTCCTTCCCTGTTTCATTTTTTTTAAATCCATTGACTCCTGTTTAACTAGATTTCCATGGGGAAAGAAAAAGCATAGAATCTCACTTGCTAAGTTAAAAAAGCCCCGTTCTTTAGGAGGTGTTAACTTCCCAGATTTGAGGAAGTATCACATGGCCTTTGTCATTAAACAAACACAGATGTGGTTTATCCAAGAGTAACTGATACCTGTACCTTATTGCGTCTGCTTAGAGAGAGCCATGGTTTCCCCAATCTCCCTTGCAGATACCTTATTAAAGGTAAAAGCAAATTGATTACTTACTCCTGTATTCGCCAATCTATGCTCTATCTTAAACTTTATATGCTTCCATTCTTACCTAAATTTTCCCAATTCATCTCTCCTTTCATTTGGCTTAATCCCCTTATAAAAATGAAAGGTAAATCAGTTCTTTGGAGACCATGGCTCTCTAGGGGTATAACATTTTATAGTCAATTCTTCATGCACAATGCTCCTATCGCTTTTAATGAATTGGCTATCAGATACCATATGCCGGCCTCCTTCCTGAAATAATATTTGGTCATCATTGCTGCCCTTTTTGAAAACTATGAATTAATCATGCATGAGTCCAATATCCCTGATGCACAGAGACTTCTACTTATGCTGAATTATAAAACTGCGGCCTCGGCTTATTACAAATTGCTGATATTAATGGTCACATTGAATCCGGATCAACTTCATGGTGATAGGGAAAATTAATGTTCAATGCCGGATCTTCAACTATGTTGGCCCTCACAGTGGAAATGCATATCTAAAATTACTTCTTCAGCAAGCTTTACCCAAACTCTTTTCTTTTTTCACCACAGAGCCTTTGTTATCCCTGTTTCTCTCTTCAAATTTTGACTATTACCTAATGACTTTGTTGGAGCTGTTCATACACTCAAGGTTCTTTTAAGCATATGTTTGTAGATTGTCAATTTGTTAAACCTCTGTGTGGCGGACTATCAAATCCATTTAAAAATTTCATCACGATTTCTGTTTTGACTTTCTTCTTTTTGGAAGCTCCCTCTTATGGAATAGTCAAGCTAACAAATATATACATTTTCTTTCTGACATATACTTAATAGTTGCAATTCAAACCATCACTGGTAATTAGAAGAACTTAAGCCTTATCCATTATAGAATCTGGTGGAATAGTATCTGTACTATTCATAGATTAGAAAGTTGCATTGCGTCTTCTCCTGATCTTTTCTGCAAACATCAACTGAAATGGCAACCATTCCTTGACTACTGATCCAACACTGACTCTCATTAATATTACCATTAATATTAATAATGAATTATTTGACTTCTTTATCATGCATCCTATTACCTTGTAAGCGATATTCAACCAACACTACAGCTAAGTCAATGCCTAGTCTGGGATGCTGAGGAAAACCCTTATTGATGTATTTTTATGTTCAGTTCAGTACTCTGGATGACAACCCTTGTATAACACCCCCCTCTTAGAATCCCCCTGACCCCACTGAGCCAAGAAATAGGTTTGTTTTGCAAATTAAAAGGTTTATTTGAAAATTTAAACAATATATATGTCACACTTCTATAAATAAATTGATAATGGATATTACACTTGTGAATATGAACAGTAATCAGCAAGAGGTAACTATCAATAGGAACAGAAGAACAAGGTGGGAAAGAATGCTTTATATGGTTCAAGGAAACGCAAGGTGGAATAAAATGCAGTACAGAAATAACTTGTTAGGATTTTAGCAAAAGATAAGATAATCACTTTTTCTCTGGCAATTCACCCCCCTCCCCTATGCAATGTAAGAAATGGAAGGAGATGGAAAGAGGAGCACACAGTGCTCAGGAATGCAATCAAATACAATTACGAAATTCAGTTCCCCCCAGCAAGCTTAGAGGAAACAGGTAGGAGTTTGAAACACAGGCCTAAAATGCTTTTTAAATGTGATGGCAATGGATGGGAAAATGTGCCAACTGATTTTAATTCCCTCTAGAGATTCAGGGTGAGTGGGAGATGCGTGTTGGTATTAGTTCAGGCTCACTTTAGCAATGCTCTATGAGTTATTACCAAGTTGCAACGGATTTTAACAAAAGAAAGAATGGAGCTGCTATTTTGACAAGTGGAGAAATTGAGGCAAAATCGCAAATCGCGGTAAATTTCAGAGGAAAGTGAAATCTCGTTCCTAGCCCAAACGGTTCCAGAGATACGGACGATTAAATAAAGGTAGTTTTTCGGATTTAAAGTAAACTCAAAATGACAGGTGACAGCTTGCAGCTGCAGAATTGACAGGTGACAGTTGTGCTGCTTTAAAAATGACAGATGACACGATTTCTAGGAGGCAGTTCCACTTAGGTTAAAATAGTTTGGATTAGATTATTTTAACTAAGAGATTGGTTCTGCACAGTTCTGCTAGGTACTCACAATATAAATTTGAACTAGGCCTCGTCACGGATCTGGTCAATACATCCGGCTGCGGTTCTGTCTGCTCGGCGGGTCAATCAGGCACCGGTTCTGCTCACAGCGATCTGGGTCAGCTCTGCTCTGCTGGTATAGCCTCTCTGGATTCTGGATGTAACACTGCTTTCTGGGTACTGCTACAGGTTCTTGCAAAAATTCTCGGCAAAACTTCAAACAGCTTGCCCGGCTGTTGAATAGTTTGGTTAGTTTTGAGGCCTGCTGAAGAGGATTCAGCTGGTGGATTCAGGCCTCTCTGCTACAAATTCTGGAGTTAATTTCTGCTACAGGTTCTGGAGATTGATGGATTTGAAGTCTGGATCTCTGGATGTGAAGTCGTCGGTCAACATGCTCCGCAGCAAATGGAATGGAATGTCTCTACCTGTCCCAGCAGTCTCTTTTTATGTGTTTTGAAAATGGGTGTGTGCGTTGGTCATAACTAAACCTGCCCCTCTCACTTATCATTGGCCAATTCCTCCTCTCTCCCTTGATAGGGGGAAGGAAATGTGAGTCAGAGTAATGCTGTAGGTTTTATGGTCAGAGGAACCTCCCCTTGTCAGATTGCACACAAATCTATTTCTGACCCAAATACATATTTATCTATGTACCATTTTTCTAATATTATAGGTCCAGTTAACATATTTTCTGTAGCACCAAACCATCCAATTCCTGTCTTTGTACGATGTCGTGTCCACTGATGACAGAATTCTCCCCTTTTCATCCAGATAACGACCTCTAAACCTTTCCAGATTTTACACAAATGTGCTCCAGGGATATGGGTTACAGATGATAAAGTGTCAGATTTTTAACATGCATACATTTGGAGTGAGACCCTATTTTCCGCTAGCAACCCCCCAGAATACACCATAGGGTCCTAACGCCTCTTAAAATGTTCACAGAAAAATCACAAAAATAATGATATTACTTATATAATTCTGACAAGTCCGCACTATGAGTTATCTATCTTTTTAATATTGTGCTCTGGTCAAAAAGGGGTGTGGCTTCCCACATCACAGGGTGGAATAACTGGTTTATCCACTTCCCCCAAGCCAGCTTGTTCACAGAGGCACAGCTGCCCCCCAGTTTCTCCCAAGAGGAAGCTATTTTACGACGCCCCCAATATAGCATTTGCCTGAGTCAAGGAAGTTACATTGTTCTGTCCCTTCCAGTTCCCAGGTGCTCCACCCCTAATCTAATCAGAGAGGTGAACTACTTTTGGCAAGGGGCAGCAGGATGCAGCTAGGCCTGGGAAGAGTGTGCTGTTGATCCAGTTTCCACTCCTGTCGGGGGTAGTTGTCAGGCAGAATTCAGTTTCATTAAGCCAGGTTTCAGCTAAATGTCACTTTTTTGTTCCCAGTTTAAATCAAAACTTACAATTTTTACATGTACATTAAATAATTACTTCCTTCAAGTCATTTCAGAATATAGTTTTACATTGTATCCACCTCTTAGCAAGTCTTTCCTTGGTCTGGTTTTGTTTCATTTGTTTAGTTTTACACAAAAGTCTGGTGGTTTTAAAACGCCGGCTTTCTGATAGTGGTGAGTACTGGTAATGCAAACATTTTTGGGATTAAGAAAATGAATTCCCCACAGTTCTGAATTGCTTTTTGGCAATCAGCATTGCCATTCCCAATGGTTTCAGGCTACTGTGTGTGTAGCCCAATGATGG
Organism: Ambystoma mexicanum; assembly: GCF_040938575.1. Taxonomy (NCBI): domain Eukaryota; kingdom Metazoa; phylum Chordata; class Amphibia; order Caudata; family Ambystomatidae; genus Ambystoma; species Ambystoma mexicanum. Next base: position 921,557,985 of record NC_090930.1, on the reverse strand, counting down.
TTTTAGGCAGTGCCCTCCTGTGCTCACAACATAGGCAAAAATGGGTGGCAGCCTATTCTTCATGTTTTCCCTGTGCACTCTCAGGGGAGTTCTGGCCATCATGATGTTTTCCATGCCAGCACTGCACAGTTTTATGGTAGGGCTTGGATGCATGGGTAAAAACATCCCACAACCTCCTTACATCCTATCTTCTCGTGTCTGTTATGTCCTGTCACTGTCCTGTTAGTTATTCGTTGTTCCGTTAGCTGTATTGTCTCCCACCCCCCATCTTTTAATTTTTTTTTCTAATTTCTTTACTTAGTTACTCAAATATATTTGGCACCTATGTACGCCAAACATATGTTCACAAACAGATTTTGTTATGCCTCTTTCATATGCTTATCATATAACTTATATATCTTAATGATTATCAATTGCCATGTATATCTATCTCTTACAATAAAATCTTTTAAACCCAAAAGGTAACGGTGATAACGAAGACTGCTGTGGGCCACCACATGCCAGTGTAACGGTTTAAATAAGACCTTTCTGTATCAGTTGTGATTGGACTGACAGAAAAGAGGACAGACATTATGGACTGTACTGCTTAATCAATAGGACTTCAGGTGATCCAAGGGAATGTGGCCCACAGCATGAAACACTGCAAACAAGTATAGCAAGAGCATGCACCGTCGCGTCCCAGATCAGCCTCCTGCCTCAGCTGATCAAACAACATTATTGTAACTGGTTCAGTGACGCTCTTGGCGTGACACTCAGTTGTGTCCTATGCAGGAGACTGTTCTCCTCAATAGATGAACTCAGCTGATTAATCACTGCCTGCTCCAGGTGCTACTTGGAAGGGTAACTGAGGAATCAGTCGATAGTTGTTTGGATCCCTCTCTTTCATTGTTAAGGAAGAAACCCAGTCACCCAAGATAGACTGTATGGGTTCTTGATCTTGGAATTAAACAGAGGGAGATGCTCTTCTGTGGTGTTTGTGGGTAACATACCAAGTGGGGATCCAGAGCATCAGGCACACAGGAGTAGCATGTCCATGGCCTCTAAGGTTAGAGTGTGGAAATTATGTAACTTGAAGGACAAGGGGGGTACATTGCATGCAATCAGACACAAAGATATATCCCTAAAAGACCTCCACAAGATAAGATCTAATTCTTTTGATGTTCTGAAAGAAATATCCAGATACATTAACCTTCATATCGTGTGATTTGAAGAACAATAGTGGATTATGCTTGAGGACAGCATTGGTACTTCAGTATTGAAAGTAATAATAAAATGTATAACCTTTCCCATCTGAGCACACAGCAAGAACCCATTCAAGGCACCATCTGTCATTCTATGGAAATATCCCCCCCCATTTGCCTGTTATAGAGCAGAGCGGGGGCAACTTCTGGAGTGGTCATGGGAACAACGTTCTATTGAATCAAGGAGTCAGTGCCCCACCAATAGCTTTGTGTGCTGGACCCAACCCGCTACAATGAGCTTGGGTAAAGATGTGTGCTGACTGAGTGATGAAAAGTACTCAAGCAGAGTAAACAGCGGGGCTCTTGTTCTTCTTCTTTGTATGTTCCACATTCAGCCTCACTTAGAGTTTGGTGGAATGCAGCATAACAATTCAGATACCCTGTATTTGCGCAAAATCTGTTGCAGTTCCTTAGAATTTAAAGTACAGTTGAATGCAGTAAATGTTGCAGTAATATTGTGCCTGTGTTTTTACTGCATCGCTGAAGGTTTCATTCACCGTAGCTCATTAGAAGTTAAAACATCTGCACAAAGAGATAGGGAGTTACTGTAGTGCAGTGTAGACTACCAATCTTGTGCCAATATTATTGATGACTCTTGTGTTTTGTAAATATCTTTCTTGCCAATAATTCACGTTCAGTAATATAGCAAACTGCGGTTCCATGTGTTTATATCCCATACAAAAATATTGCCATATTTTTGCAGTGGTATTAAACCATGGAACCTGTGGACTGGGGGACACCCCTGCAACCCTGTCCCAATAACCCCATAAATTATCCCCACTAATAATATCACCTATGGCCTTACCCCACAACCATAAAAATGGGGATTTTATTGGTGGGGATAATATTACCTGATGCAGAAAACTGCATGGTTGAAGCACTGTGCTCTTCCTCTTCCCGTATGCCTTTCTGTGTTGCACATGGGTGATTGTGATGTCAGGTTATTTGTTTCAGGTCATCCATTAATTGCTCCCTCTGATAGTATTCCACCTTTAGCAGTTGGAGCTTACCCACATGGGTAGTTGGACCTTGTGGGCCCGTGTCCTACAGAATATATGTGTAAAACAGTGACTTGATAAATGGACTTACCTGAAGACTTACCTGGGGTTCCAGTGGATTTCATGAGTGGTCACAAGTTGGTCATAGATACAGACCAGTGTGCACCAGGACCCCACCCGGCCCATAAAGCTCGGGGTTGCCCAATAGCACTTTAATATGGAATAGCAGCACCCGTGAGATGGATGGGGAGGCAGATTAATACTCAAGCATCAAATTAATAATGACAACTCAATGGTTTGGCAAAGGGAGTCCATTTAATGACAAGTACAAAAAACAGGGAGTTTCATGAATATCCGCGGTTGCGTGATCTTCCTTCTCGCTTCACAACTCCAATGAACGACATAAAAAACACATCATTTATACTAAAAACTTGTCATCACGGATGTGTAACGCTTAAACTGTTGCATGCAATTCGATTGGTTCTAGGAATGTAACTTTAATATAGGTACTATATCTGTATATGGTAACGGAATAAGGGGATTGGGTAAACACTGTCAGGTGGGACATCCAAGCCCTACCTTAAAAATGGCTACTGTAGACATCACTAAAAGTATGACATCCCATTGGTTCTACTAACTATAGGACCCTAGATTACTTGGTCCACTATGATTGGGTTGGCACCAATCCCACTCATACTTTTCCATTTTGCCTAGCAGCATGCAGAATAGTCGGCTAGGTGCAGGGTTCCCTTCAGCTCCCCCAGCCTTCCTCCAATTATTGCTACAGTCAATCATCACTTCAGGGGTCATGTGTCAATTATTTCACTGTGGTTGGCCTTGAGACTGCATCTCTGTCTGGAAAAAGCTCTGATATCTTTGCATGGCACTCCGCCATGCGTAGGTGTGAAAGTCTCACTTCTTCTTGTTCGGCTGGTCACGTGATTCAGACACTGTAAATTTGCCTTCTTCTCCATGTAATTTGTGTATTTGATTTTCGTTTTGCCCACCACCTTCCTTCTGCTTCTTATCTTGACCTTTCTGAGCAGGATATTCTGTTCCTTGCTTCATTAATTGTAGCTACTGTTCATCTATTTTAGCTGATACGGCCTTGGCTTTTTGGCACTATTTGTCTCTGCTGAGTTTCGCTTCTGCCTTTTATTCTTTATTTGTTAAATATGAAGCTCTCCTTATGCGGCCTCTAGTAACCTTTGGCTGATTCTGCTCTTTTGCATAGTGGAAGTATACTTATATAAAGTGCTTATTTTGAGATATATATGTATAGGTGGCGCTTGCGGCAATCTATCTTACTACTAAGCATAGCAAACCACACAATTTTCTTATCTTTCTTGCGGTTCCAAACATATGTACATGCGTAAACCGGTCGAATATCTTCGTCATGCTCATGGCATAAGCTTCTTACATTTGACATTGTCCTTTTACTTTAGGTTTGCGATGTCCTTATTCATGGCATTTCGTCTCTTTTTATCATTCTCAGGTCGTCATATCTTCTATATGTGAGTCAGTCCGGGTTCTTGTGGCATCACCATTCGTCTTCCATTAAGACCCTTTTGGCTTCTTCAGGGACTGTACTCAGACAATCTTCATTTCATTTCATTTGTTGATATAGTTTTTTCAATGGATACCTTACTGTCCATGTTTTCTTTGGTGTCGGTAATTCAATAGGTGCTGTTATTCTGACAGGTACTGGACAGAGCCCCACTGCAGCTCTCTGCTGGTTTATTTTCTCATCATACGTCACATACTTCGGCGTGAACGTTCCTGGTACTTCAAAATTGACGGTTGGAGTGCGGGCCGTACTTGGGACCTTCTACCGGTTTAATAGTACTGCTGTGGTGGGGGAGTAGCCTACAGTAGGATCCACCACAACCTGGAGAAGATTCACCACCCAGGTAGTTGATTGCCGGACTCAGAAGATTTGAAGCACCTTGAGGTGGGAAGTAGCAATGCAGATGTCCAAGTTGGTTAGTTCGAGAGAAACACTAGGGACATTAGAAGTTAGCAAAGACATATTCTATCCATACAGCTAGTTATAAGAGCTCTAGAAGCTAGCAAACTTTGAAAATCGTGGTGGAAGAGCGCAGAGATGCACAAATGTGTGAGCCATGTTAAATGAGCCTGTACAAGCCTATGCAGAAGGGCTATATTGCATGTGGGAGCTGCATTGCAGTGCGTTGACCTCGAGTCACCCTGTCTGTGATGTGGCTGTGGCTAGTGGGGTCCCACATGAATGTTTGTGGTCCAGTAGGCCTTGGTAGGTGTGCATTGGTAGGACACATATGAATAATGTGTCAAGGACCTCCCTCTGTGGTGCCTGCAGTGGTAATTGCGACCCCAATGCCCTCAGTCTCAAATGCCACAGGCAGCATTCTGAAGGATGGTGGAAGTTGCTTCTATGATGGTGTGCTGGCATGGATGTTCCCTAGTTTATAGCGAAAGATATCACAGGTACTTTCACAACCCGGCACGATAGTCTCAGAAAGTGGTGTTACGTCTTTGGCAGGCCCAAAGACGACCAATGCCAAGAGGGTTTGACATATACATAGCTGGTCCTAGCATGAAGGGCATTGGGGGCATGCCTTGTGGCGTGAAATGACAAGTGCACAAGGTCTGTCCTTAAACATTGAGGAGGACAATGGTACTGGCCATGACTGAGCACGTTCTAAAAGACGTTGTGAAGATGCCAGGATTCTAGTGGGGGTTTTCTACATGGGCATGAGGAGGATCTTGTGAACGCAGCTTGGCCATTATTTTGACGATTGGCTGAGAAGATGTGACGTCTGCAGTTTCTTATTATTCATTGGCTGCTGTGTTCTGTGACGTGCTCTGACTCGTCTCACTCCTTGTCTTTGCAGTATTTTGTGTTCCACAAGGGGTAATAGTTTTTGTTTACACTAGAACAGAGATGTCATGAGAGGCTGTGCGATTGGAGCGACTGGTGTGGCCTCATGTCTAGGAACCCGTGGATATGACCATTCATGTTCGACAATTACCTTAGGATATTTAGCATAGTGGGCTGTGTGGTATGTGGGTCACAATTAAATTATAAATCCAGTATACAGAGATGTGCCTTGGGCTAGTCAAGTGCCGGTGTAGGTTATGACAAGGCACGGGGTAAAGGTAGTTATGCTAAATAGTCCTCAGTAGAGGCAGTATAGTATTAATAGTGTAATCGTATGTACACGCATTGGATGGCTCCCAATGTGTGCTTCCTGATGTTGCCTATGGGGTGCATGGGTTAGGTCGTCTATAGAAGCATGCCATTAATGTAAGGTATTCTGGGGTGGATTAGAGTCGTGTTGTTAGGTAGAAGTCAGATGTGTGCCACTCTTATAGTGTTTAGAATGGAGATGTGCACCCTCCTGCAGTCGACTGTCGATTGGTCACATGTGTGGTATTATGTTCACCTCAGGTCATGTCAAATGTGGTGTGGAGAATACTTGCCTTTGACACACTGACTGCAGACGGTTACGCATTGTGTGGAAAATTCCACGCTTGCTGCACCCTTATGAGGCTTTCACAGGAACAATTCTATCACTGTGACTGGTGGAGTAATGTAGATCCTCTCGTTTTGCGTGGATGTGCAGTTATTTGTGGTTGTATCCTGGCTACGGATTTGGTATGTAGTGGTTTTGTCTGATGTTGGCTGATGGTGGATGGTACATGTCTGGATGTACTGGTGATTGACTCCCTAAGTGAAAGGCAGGCGGAGGTTGCCATGGGGTTCGTGTGCGCCCCCTGGTGGTAGTAGTTTGGAGGGTTGGCATATTGTGCATTAATGGTTGTGTAAAGTTGAGGTGCATGCTATTACTCTACAGTGGTTTGCATAACATTTCTGGTGGACTCTATCAGTCGGTGGTGATTGTGCCTCTACGTGGACAGGAATAGGGGAATTTGTTCGTCTTCGCTTCCTATGCAGTCGTTCTCCTTTGATATTTTACAGGGATTTTCCAACCCTGCTAGGACACTGGGAAGCAATTGGTGGTCGTGTGGTGTAAGGCCTGTGTCCCGTGGTTCGTGTGGGTCTGCGTATTTTGCTCTTGCTTGGGACACAATTGATCTCTGCTTGGGATAGTCGTGTGCCTGCTGCTTGATGTATATTGTGTGTGACTAAATGTGAGCTCATTGGAAACTGCCGTTTTCCTACACTGCCTGCATGTGTCTGCATTGAACGACTGGGTCCTAGGCATGTGTGATGAGCTATGGAGATCTGTAATGGATGTCTGTGTTTATGTTTCTGAAAGGAGTAGATAATAATAATAATAATAATAATAATAATAATAATAATAATAATAATAATAATGTGACATCTTCTACTGTAACGTCAGTTATGTGTGTGTGATGCCATCCATTGATTGATCCCCTTGGAAGGTTCCTACCTGGATGGTGGGAGCCAGTGAGTCTCATATAACTTGTATAGAAGTTGTTACTTAATAACGTGACTTACCTTAAGCCTTACACGAGGCTCTGCAGTAGCCCCATACTTCAAATGTTTTCTCTTAAAAGCAACCACATTGCGTAGAGATCACCACCTATCTCATCTCCCTCAGTGCCTCTCTTCTCACTTTTGGCATTATTTTCTAAACTGGACGTTTGATCTGAGACTGTGAGTCAGGGGCTAAATGACCTGACACAGGAACCCATCCTTTTGCATTTTGGGCCGGGAGCTAAGTCGCCTGACACAGGAACCCATCCTTTTGCATTTTGGGCCGGGGGCTAAGTCGCCTGACACAGGAACCCATCCTTTTGCAGTTTGGGCCGGGGGGTAAGTCGCCTGACATAGGAACCCATCCTTTTGCAGTTAGGGCCGGGGGCTACGTCTCCTGACACAGGAACCCATCCTTTTGCAGTTTGGCCCGGGGGCTAAGTCGCCTGACCCAGGAGCCCATCCTGTTGCATTTTGGGCTGGGGGCTAAGTCGCCTGACTCAGGAAGCCATCCTTTTGCAGTTTGGGATGGGGGCTAAGTCGCCTGACACAGGAACCCCCCAGTTTCCAGTTTGGGCCGGGGGCTAAGTCGCCTGACACAGGAACCCCTCAGTTTGTAGTTTGGGCAGGGGGCTAAGTTGCCTGACACAGGAACCCATCCGTTTTGCACTTTCGAGCTCTCCACCATGATTTCTCACCATTCGGAAGCCAAAGCGGCAGACGCAGAGGAGCCATTGCAAGTTCTGAGATCTCCTCACTTTCTTGCTCTTCTGAAATCAATTCTCATTTGACACAAATTCAATACGGATGTGAATGCAGCATCCGTAGTCGATCTACTAACTGAGATAACAGCGTCTATATTGTTTGCACTGCGGCGAAGACAACGTATGCCTTTAAAACAACCATCCATTTAACATGTTTTTTAAAGCTCCTTGATACAGTAAGCGATGTACTGCTCAAACGGTGAAGACAACGTATGCATTTAAAACATCCATCCATTGAACATGTTTTTTTAAAGCTCCGTGACTCAGTAAGTGATGTACTGCTCAAAAAGGCCAGGAAATAACTTTTCACGGCAAATGACTCCGCCTCCTCGTCATCAAGGCACAGGAGGAGAAAGGAAACTGGCACCGAGCAGGCAGATGTTGCGTGCATTATGCTACCCGGGGCATGCTGAGTATCCACTTTATGAATTGCCAGACCTGGACTTTTTAGAATAGGTCATCACTCTGTTTGAAATGCCACCATAATAACACGTGGACGCCTTCACTGTCTGTGTGAAAACCTGTATTTGAAGTTCTTAGGACTGTCTTTTTTTTAAAAAAAATGTCTTCAATTACTCCAGTCGGATTGAGACATCACTACCCACAAGTAATAAGAAAATGACTTCACTACTCACCTGTCATGAGATGACCTGAACATCACGATGCCAGCACAGAACAGAAGTTCAGCTGCCATTAGAGCACTTCTTAAAGGTGCAGCTAGATATTCAGATTCCTTTCTTCTGAGCCTTCTCTTGTATTTCACAGTCCTTCGTTTTTAATTAAAAAGACATATAGGGCCTGATTCACATAATCCGTTTACAATGATGCAATCCCATTGAAGAATGCTTTGTTAATCAGGCCCATGGAGTGGTCTGTTTATTTCGTACACTGCTGGAGGGGAGTATAGGAGGGCATTGCATCTCCGTTATCCCTTATTTTAAGCCACTCAAGGACCTTCTTTTTAATGCACTTCGCAAACCAAATTAAACATTTTTTTTTGTAACACACAATGTTTTTGTTTGTTTTATCATTTATAATGCGCATCATACCCGGGGTATGGTAGCAGGGGTCAGCAGCTACAAGTATATGCAAGGCTTAGTTAAAAAAAGGTATAACATTTTACATACAGGTCATTAATTACAAGAAGGTAAATACAGATGGTACAGATGGTAGCTATTTAAAGGCGTAGGATACAAGCGGGGTACATGCAAATGTTACAGACATTTTACAGAAGCAATATATACATAGTTGAGGTGTTTATAGATATAACCGGGTAGGTGATAAGTACATAGATACAAGTATGCTGGCAGTGAGTGGGGCAGTTGTGGTTACCCCAGGGTAGGAGGTCGGGAGAAACAGGAAGGATGCACTCCATACAGGATCGAGGGACCGTAGCAGAGAGTCCTAGCTACTTGCTGAGCAGGGGTTATCATTTACTGGTCATTAGATTTCAGCCACATGATGATGTTGGATCTGAAGTTTTGGTAGGATTGGCCTATTCTCAGAGTGGGCAGCAAGGAGTTCCACAATTAGGCTGCTTTCACAGGGAAGCTGTTGCCTCCGATGGTGGAGCGCTTAAAGCTGGGTATAGAGAGGTGACCTCTATTAGCTGATCTAGGTGGTCTCAGGGAGGTATGTTTATGGAATCTCTCGGCCAGGTAGATGGGGGCAGCATTGTTGAGAGATTTATGGGTGAGCGACAAAGTTTTTAGAAGGATTTTGTCATTGGTTGGGAGCCAGTTCTGACGGCTACTCTCGGAGATGTGATCTCTTCTGGAAATGCCTAGTACCGCTCTAAGGGCATTGTTTTGTAATGTTTGGATTCTTCTGATAGTAGCTTTAGTCGATCCTAAATAGAGGGCATTGCAGTAGTCCAGGCGAGACAGGATGAGGGCTGTGGCCAGGATGGTGCAGCTGCTGTCAGAAAGAAATGGCTTGCCGGTGCGAATAAGTATGCACGTATAAGTCGTGGAGGAGGCTAAGGAATTGACCTTGTTTGGCAAATGAGAGGTTTGAGTCAAGATAAAAGCCTAGTGTTTTACCTCGTGTTCTACTTTAATGCTGTTGCCATCAATTATGAATGAGGAACAGTCAGTTCCTAGTTTTTTTAGGTTAAAGGGGGTGCCCAGGATGCCCAGGAGTTCGGTTTTATCATCATTCAGGCATAGACCATGCATGGCCATCCATGCCGGGATGATGATGTACGCTCTGTTCTCCAAGGCCAAATCCTGTTGATAATCCCCTGAAAGCGGTAGGAGGATCTGGGTATCATCTGCATAGTTAGTGTAGGTGATAATGAGATGATCCAGATCATCGAAAAGGGGCTTAGTAAAGATGTTATAGAGTGTGGGCGAGACGCAAGATCCCTGAGGCACACCACAGGTGATGGGTATGGAGTCGGCAGTTTCTAAAGGCGAGAATACCCTCATTGTTCTACCGTTTAAGAAGGATCTGATCTAGGTGACAGTGTTGTCAGAGAAGTGTGCTGCTGTGTCAAGGTGGCTGCATAGAATAGTGTGGTCAACCTGGTCGAACGTAGCTGAGAGATCTAGGAGGAGGAGTAAGGCTGATTTGCCATTGTCTCTCAGCTCATCAACCTGGGTCTTGAGATCGATGAGGGCTGTCTCTGTTCCATGTTGGGGACGGAAGCCTGACTGTCTGGCTCGTAGTAGATGGTGTGATTCAAGATGCTTTTGGATTTGTATGTAAGTTACCTTGTCCAGAATTTTCAGAAGGAAGGGCACTGTAGTAATTGGCCTATAATAGGTAGGTGTAGATGGGTCAAGAGTAGGTTTTTTTAGGAGTGGGAGTACCAGGATTGTTTAAGGTTGGTAGGGGTGATGCCAGTAGAGAAGGACGCGTTGATAAGTTTTGTTATGAAGGGTGATAGGTCTCGGGCCGCATTCTTGATGAACTGCGCAGGGCAGAGATCGCCCTGACAGTTGGAAGGTTTAAGGGACAGAATAATTCTTTCCACTTCAGGAATAGAAACTTTGGTGAAGTTGAATCACTGATGTGATGTGTTGCATCTTAGTTGTTTGACTCTTTCACACAGATTCCACATTTATTCTAAATTTAAACAATCGGAGGATATCTTGGACCCCAGTGAGTAAGAGACCAAGAGCCTCATTCCAAGTATAGTGGTGTGGAAATAAGGGTGCCAGTAGCAACAGACAGGCACCCTTTCCGGACTGCCATACTACAACAATGCCGGTGGTGGCTACGGATCAACCGGCCCCTTCCACACAGTCTCCAGGCCTGGTTGACTCACTGACGCTGTTACTTTTCCACTTATTATGATCTTGAACTTGATGGCGGGCAGCCTCCATTTGTGCGGAGCTGACCCACCACTTTAACTTTCCACTTTATTAACTCGTTAACTGGTACTTTGAACACTTCCCCTTTCTGCACCAGCTTTATTCTCAGCCGGATCCACTTTTACTACTTTCCCAGGTGCAGGATCGTTTAACCTACCCCGCTGTCGTCACCCCCCCTGCTCCCCGTTAGCTTGGTGTACATACTCTACACTTTCCCTTCGCCCAACCCCTTCTTAACCCCCGGCCCCCAGGTCCCTATCTTATTCCTCGCCCCCGGGGTCCTGCCGTTCTCTCGCCTTCTCACCCCTCCCTCTTAAGGTATATGACCTGTGCCCCTTCCACACAGGCCTACTACTCGCTCCCCTTTGCTTGTGTGACTCCCCTATTGGGGTAGGGGCCAGAAAACCCAGCAGGTCAGTCCGGTGCCGAAAGGGGAAGTGTTCAAAGTACCAGTTAACAAGTTAATAAATTGGAAAAGTTAAAGTGGCGGGGACAGCTCCGCACAAACGGAGGCTGCCCGACATGAAGTTTGAGTTCATACTAAGTGGAAAAGTAACGGCTTCAGTTCTGCTACCGGATGCTGTCGCCATCAAGTTTGAATTCATGCTAAGTAAAGTGGAAGAGTAACAGCATCAGTTCCACTCAATGGATGCTGCTCACCATTCAAGTTTGAGTTTATACAAATTAAAGTGGAAAAGTAACAGCGTCACTTCCGATCAGCCGATGCTGCTCGCCACCGAGTGGGGAGTCTAAGGGGGTGCAGCTCAGAGCAGAATAACCTGATGCTGTATTACCAAGTAACAAGTAACGGAGCACCTGTAAGATACCTCCTGCTAATAAAGCAACTGCGGCCTGTACATCCACAACCCGAGTCAGTGTATTATTTCTGGGGGGTTTTGGGAAGGGTATGGGCAAAGGGAAATGTGTGAAGGGCCACAAGTTGAACCAAAGTGAATTTATAAACCAGGTAAATCAAATGCAGGGCCTGTGGAAGGCCGGTGTGGGGTGTTGCGGATAAGCAGGGGGATGTGCCGTGTGCAAGGAGGAATGTAGCAGACACCATCATAGCCACAACACACAGCCGAACACACTCGGGCCCATGCACCTCATCCCCCTCCAACAACAGGATGGGGGGATCAGGGGTGGGGGGACCTCCTCAGACTGGATGGCACAAGGAGACAGGAGAAGGGAGGGAGCAAGGATGTGCAAAAGGGGTGTTGGGGGAGTGGCCTAGACCATCCCCTATCTCAGGCTTAAAGGCACAGGGAGGTGAGGGAAACAGCCTTATTCTCCGACAACCACGTTTGGGCCAGGGGCTAAGTCGCCTGACACAGGAGCCCATACATTTGCAGTTTGGGCCGGGGGCTAAGTCGCCTGACACAGGAACCCATCCTTTTGCAGTTTGGGTCATGGGCTAAGCTGCCTGACACAGGAACCCATCCTGTTGCAGTTTGGGCCAGGGGCCAAGTCGCCTGACTCAGGAAGCCATCCTTTCGCAGTTTGGGTCGGGGCCATGTCGCCTGAAACAGGAACCCCTCCTTTTTCAATTTGGGCCGGGGGCTAAGTCGCCTGACACAGGAACCCCTCCGTTTGCAGTTTGGGCTGGGGGCTAAGTCGCCTGACACAGGAACCCCTCCATTTGCAGTTTGGGCCGGGGGCTAAGTTGCCTGACACAGGAACCCCTCGGTTTGTAGTTTGGGCCGGGGGCTAAGTCGCCTGACACAGGAACCCATTCGTTTTGCAGTTTCGAGCTCTCCACCATGATTTCTCACCATTCGGAAGCCAAAGCGGCGGCCGCAGAGGAGCCATTGCAAGTTCTGAGATCTCCTCACTTTCTTGCTCTTCTGAAATCAATTCTCATTTGACACAAATTCAATACGGATGTGAATGCAGCATCCCCAGTCAATCTACTAACTGAGATAATAGCGTCTAGCATTGTTTGCACTGCAGCGAAGACAACGTATGCATTTAAAACAACCATCCATTGAACATGTTTTTTTAAAGCTCTGTGATTCAGTAAGCAATGTACTGCTCAAACGGTGAAGACAATGTATGCATTTCAAACATCCATCCATTAAACATGTTTTTTTAAAGCTCTGTGATTCAGTAAGCGATGTACTGCTCAAAAAGGCCAAGAAAGACATTTTCATTGCAAATGACTCCGTCTCCTCGTCATCAAGGCACAGGAGGAGAAAGGAAACTGGCACCGAGCAGGCATATGTTGCGTGCATTATGCTACCCGGGGCATGCTGAGTATCCACTTTATGAATTGCCAGACCTGGACTTTCAGAATAGGTCATCACTCTGAAATGCCACCATAATAACACGTGGACGCCTTCACTGTCTGTGTGACAACCTGTATATGAAGTTCTTAGAACTGTCTTATTTTTAAAAGAATGTCTTCAATTACTCCAGTCCGATTGAAACATCACTACCCACAAGTAATAAGAAAATGACTTCACTACTCACCTGTCATAAGATGACCTGAACATCACGATGCCAGCACAGAACAGAAGTTCAGCTGTCATTAAAGCACTTCTTAAAGGTAGAGCTAGATATTCAGATTATTTTCTTCTGAGCCTTCTCTTGTATTTCACAGTCCTTCTTTTAAATTAAAAAGACATATAGGGCCTGATTCACATAATCCGTTTACAATGGTGCAATCCCATTGAAGAATGCTCTGTTAATCAGGCCCATGGAGTGGTCTGTTTATTTCATACACTGCTGGAGGGGAGCATAGGAGGGCATTGCATCTCCCTGTTATCCCTTATTTTAAGCCACTCAAGGACCTTCTTTTTAATGCACTTCACAAAGCAACTTAAACAATCCTTTTTGTAACACACAATGTTTTGTTTGTTTGTTTTATTATTTATAATGCGCATCATATCTGGGGTGTGGTAATAGGGCACAGCAGTTACAAGTATGTGCAAGGCTTAGTTACAAAAAGGTATACAATTTTACATACAGGTAATTAATTACAAGAAGGTAAATACAGATGGTAGAGATGGTAGCTATTTAAAGGCGTAGGATACAAGTGGGGTATATGCAAATGTTACAGACATTTTACAGAAGCAATATATACATAGTTGAGGTGTTTATAGATATAACCGGGTAGGCAATAAGTACATAGATACAAGTATACAGGCGGTGAGTGGGGCAGTTGTGGGTACCCCAGGGTATGAGGTCGGGAGAAACAGGAAGGATACACTCCATACAGGATCGAGGTACCGTAGCAGAGAGTCCTAGCTACTTGCTGAGCAGGGGTTATCATTTACTGGTCATTAGATTTCAGCCACATGATGATGTTGGATCTGAAGTTTTGGTAGGACTGGTCTATTCTCAGAGTGGGCAGCAAGGAGTTCCACAATTTGGCTGCTTTCACAGGGAAGCTGTTGCCTCCAATGGTGGAGCGTTTAAAGCTGGGTATAGAGAGGCAATCTCTATTAGCTGATCTAGGTGGTCTCAGGGAGGTCTGTTTATGGAATCTCTTGGCCAGGTAGATGGGGTTAGCATTGTTGAGAGATTTATGGGTGAGCGACAAAGTTTTTAGAAGGATTCTGTCGTTGGTTGGGAGCTAGTTGTTCTGACGGCTACTCTCGGAGATGTGATCTCTTCTGGAAATGCCGAGTGCCGCTCTAAGGGCATTGTTTTGTAATGTTTGGATTCTTCTGATAGTAGCTTTAGTCGATCCTAAATAGAGGGCATTGCAGTAGTCCAGACGAGACAGGATGAGGGCTCTGGCCAGGATGGTGCAGCTGCTGTCAGAAAGAAATGGCTTGCCGGTGCGAATAAGTTTGCACGTGTAAGCCGTGGAGGACGCTAACCTGTTTGGCAAATGAGAGGTTTGAGTCAAGATAAAAGCCTAGTGTTTTTACCTCGTGTTGTACTTTAATGCTGTTGCCATCAATTATGAATGAGGAATAGTCAGTTCCTATTTTTTTAGGTTAAAGGGAGTGCCCAGGATGATGAGTTCGGTTTTATAATCATTCCGGCATAGACCATGCGTGGCCATCCATGCCTGGATGATGATGTACACTCTGTTCGCCAAGGCCAAATCCTGTTAATAATCCCCTGAAAGCGGGAGGAGGATCTGGGTATCATCTGCATAGTTAGGGTAGGTGATACTGAGATGATCCAGATCATTGAAAAGGGGCTTAGTAAAGATGTTGTTGTGATATTTCAAAATCATTACATGTACTCAGACTCAAATAGAGGTAAAGAAAACTCCTACCTCTCTCTTCTTTGGGATCGATGGTTCGGTAACCTTCTGGAGTAGTGGGAAAATACCTAGAAACCCCTCCACCATCCGACTTCGGAGAGTCCGACAGTGGTGGAGCCTCCAGGGAAAAAACCCTCACGGGGAAAAAAACCTGTGAAGGGCTGCTAGAGAGCGTAGTTTCCTGAAGACTGCTTCCTGCAGGTGTTTCTGGTGGAGAATGATCAGCTCCTTCGGTTGAACTTCCCAATCTCCTCCAAACTCTATAAGTGCTAGGCGCAAGTAGACACAGAGAGGAATTAATGACACGAAGGATAGATGTTACAGACCCAAAGAGAGGATAAAAGGCTTACCCTAGGAACACCTAAATCGGGCGCGTAAGACCGGAGGGTTAAGTTCCTGGATGGCAGTTTTGGAGAAAACAGGGGGAATAGTTGCAAAGCCTAACAAAGTGTAAAGAAAATTAGACTTAGTCTTTCCCCTCCCAATCCTGATCTTGTTAACTGAGAAGGAAAGTAACTTAGCTTACCTCCTGAAGGAGAGACTGACTCTCTGCTAGTACTGGGAAGAAGTAGGCAGCGTAATGGCCCGTGTAAAGAGATGAAGGTATCCTAAAGAAAGGAGATTGTGAAGAATGGAAAAATCCTGGGTAAAGCAAAGGAAATGCCACTGAAGGAAATCTGACTTCTATATCAAAGATCGTACCAAGACCTGCGTCCTAGAATCCTTGGAAGAAGGATCGTCTTGTAAGGACAGGGACTCCTCGGATTCCACGGAAAGCAGAGAAGAAGGCGGAGGATCTAAGCCGCGATCAGATGATTGCCTAAAGTGAATGGTAAGGGAGTTTCAATAATAAGTAGGAACAGGAAAACAGACACAGGATAACCACTTAGCTGTACGAGGAAAGAAGTGGAAAGGCTGCAGGCACGAGTGCAGGCTTGACTCTGGAAAGAGAGCGTCTTGACTCTGGAAAGAGAGTAGCAACACGCCGATGTGGAGGTGCTGGATACGGAAGTACTGCTCGCCAGTTTGGGGGCGTGGCTACAGCCTCTTCCTCATGTGGCCCATCGGCTATACCGTGACTTGCCGCAATGGGATTCTCCATGTTGGATGAGTAAAATGGACGCTGTACCTTTCGTCCGTTGTCCCAAGGTTCGTGTATTCCACGAACCATCACAGTTGTAGAGTGTGGGCGAGACGCAAGATTCCTGAGGCATACCACAGGTGATGGGTATGGGGTTGGCAGCTTCTAGAGGTGAGAAGACCCTCATTGTTCTACCGTTTAAGAAGGATCTGATCCAGGTGACAGCGTTGTCAGAGAAGGGTGCTGCTGTGTCAAGGTGGTTGCATAGAATAGTGTGGTCAACCAGGTCGAACGCAGCCGAGAGATCTAGGAGGAGGAGTAAGGCTGATTCGCCATTGTCTCTCAGCTCATCAACCTGGGTCTTGAGATCGATGAGGGCTGTCTCCGTTCCATGTTGGAGACGGAAGCCTGTTTGTTTGGCTACTAGTAGATGGTGTGATTCCAGGTGCTTTTGTATTTGTATGTAAGCTACCATGTCCAGAATTTTAGAAGGAAGGGCACTGTAGTAATTGGCCTATAATTGGTAGGTGTAGATGGGTCAAGAGTAGTTTTTTTTTTAGGATTGGGAGTACCCAGGATTGTTTAAGGTTGGTAGGGATGATGCCAGTAGAGAAGGACGCATTGATAAGTTTTGTTATGAAGGGTGATAGGTCTCGGGCCGCATCCTTTATGAGCTGCACAGGGCAGAGATCGCCCTGACAGTTGGAAGGTTTAAGGGACAGAATAATTCTTTCCACTTCAGGAATATAAACTTTGGTGAAGTTGAATCGTTGATGTGATGTATTGCATCCTAGTTGTTTGACTCTTTCATGCAGATTCCACATTTATTCTAAATTTAAACAATCAGAGGATATCTTGGACCGCAGTGAGTAAGAGACCAAGAGCCTCATTCCGAGTATAGCAGTGTGGAAATAAGGGTGCCAGTAGCAACGGACCGGCACCTTTTCCGGACCGCCATATTACAACAATGCCGGTGGTGGCCACGGATCAACCGGCCCCTTCCACACAGTCTCCAGGCCTGGTTGACTCACTGACGCCGTTACTTTTCCACTTAGTATGAACTGGAAGTTGATGGCGGGCAGCCTCTGTTTGTGCGGAGCTGACCCACCACTTTAACTTTCCACTTTATTAACTTGTTAACTGGTACTTTGAACACTTCCCCTTTCGGCACCAGCTTTATTCTCAGCCGGTTCCACTTTTACTACTTTCCCAGGTGCAGGATCGTTAAACCTAACCCCTTGTTGTCTGCCCCCCTGCTACCCGTTAGCCCGGTGTACGTGCTCTACACTTTCCCTTCGCCCAACCCCTTCCTAGCCTCCGGCCCCCATGTCCCTATCTTATTCCTCGCTCCTCGGGTCCTGCCGTTCTCTCACCTCCTCACCCCTCCCTCTTTAGGTATATGACCTGTGCCCCTTCCACACAGGCCTACTACTCGCTCTCCGTTGCTTGTGTGACTCCCCCATTGCAGTAGGGGCCTGAAAACCCAGCAGGTCAGGCCGGTGCCGAAAGGGTAAGTGTTCAAAGTACTAATTAACAAGTTAATAAAGTGGAAAAGTTAAAGTGGCAGGGTCAGCTTCTCCCAAACAGAGGCTGCCCGCCATCAAGTTCGAGTTCATACTAAGTGGAAAAGTAACGGCTTCAGTTCTGCTACCGGATGCTGCTCGCCATCAAGTTTGAATTCATGCTAAGTAAAGTGGAAAAGTAACGGCATCAGTTCCGCTCAATGGATGCTGCTCGCCATTCAAGTTTGAGTTTATACAAATTAAAGTGGAAAAGTAACAGTGTCACTTCCGATCAGCGGATGCTGCTTGCCACCAAGTGGGGAGTGTAAGAGTGTGCAGCTCAGAGCAGAATAACCTGATGCTGTATTACCAAGTAACAAGTAACGAAGCACCTGTAAGATACCTCCTGCTAATAAAGCAACTGCGGCCTGTATATCCACAACCCGAGTCAGTGTATTATTTCTGGGGGGGTTTTGGGGGAGGGTATGGGGAAAGGGAAATGTGTGAAGGGCCACAGGTTAAAGCAAAGTGAATTATAAACCAGGTAAATCAAATGCAGGGCCTGTGAAAGGCCGGTGTGGGGTGTTGCGGCTAAGCAGGGGGATGTGCAGAAACCATCATAGCCGCTACACACAGCCGGACACGCTCAGGCCCATGTACCCTATTCCCCTCCAACAACAAGATGGGGGGGATTAGGGGTGAGGGGACCTCCTCAGACAGGATGGCACAAGGAGACATGAGAAGGGAGGGAGCAAGGAGGTGCAAAAGAGGTGTTGGGGGTGCGTCCTAGACCATCCCCTATCTCAGGCTTAAAGGCACGGGGAGGTGAGGGAAACAGCCTCATTCTCCGACAACCAAGTTTTGGCCAGGGACTGAGTTGCCTGATTCAGGAACCCATCCATTTGCAGTTTGGGCCGGGGGCTAAGTCGCGTGACTCAGGAACCCATACCTTTGCAGTTTGGGTCGTGGGCTAAACTGCCTGACGCAGGAAGCCAACCTTTTGCAGTTTGGGCTGGGGGCCAAGTCGCCTGACTCAGGAAGCCATCCTTTTGCAGTTTGGGACGGGGGCTAAGTCGCCTGACACAGGAACCCCTCAGTTTGTAGTTTGGGCAGGGGGCTAAGTTGCCTGACACAGGAACCCATCCGTTTTGCACTTTCGAGCTCTCCACCATGATTTCTCACCATTCGGAAGCCAAAGCGGCAGACGCAGAGGAGCCATTGCAAGTTCTGAGATCTCCTCACTTTCTTGCTCTTCTGAAATCAATTCTCATTTGACACAAATTCAATACGGATGTGAATGCAGCATCCGTAGTCGATCTACTAACTGAGATAACAGCGTCTATATTGTTTGCACTGCGGCGAAGACAACGTATGCCTTTAAAACAACCATCCATTTAACATGTTTTTTAAAGCTCCTTGATACAGTAAGCGATGTACTGCTCAAACGGTGAAGACAACGTATGCATTTAAAACATCCATCCATTGAACATGTTTTTTTAAAGCTCCGTGACTCAGTAAGTGATGTACTGCTCAAAAAGGCCAGGAAATAACTTTTCACGGCAAATGACTCCGCCTCCTCGTCATCAAGGCACAGGAGGAGAAAGGAAACTGGCACCGAGCAGGCAGATGTTGCGTGCATTATGCTACCCGGGGCATGCTGAGTATCCACTTTATGAATTGCCAGACCTGGACTTTTTAGAATAGGTCATCACTCTGTTTGAAATGCCACCATAATAACACGTGGACGCCTTCACTGTCTGTGTGAAAACCTGTATTTGAAGTTCTTAGGACTGTCTTTTTTTTAAAAAAAATGTCTTCAATTACTCCAGTCGGATTGAGACATCACTACCCACAAGTAATAAGAAAATGACTTCACTACTCACCTGTCATGAGATGACCTGAACATCACGATGCCAGCACAGAACAGAAGTTCAGCTGCCATTAGAGCACTTCTTAAAGGTGCAGCTAGATATTCAGATTCCTTTCTTCTGAGCCTTCTCTTGTATTTCACAGTCCTTCGTTTTTAATTAAAAAGACATATAGGGCCTGATTCACAGAAGCCGTTTACAATGGTTTAATCCCATTGAAGAATGCTCTGTTAATCAGGCCCATGGAGTGGTTTGTTTATTTCGTACACTGCTGGAGGGGAGTATAGGAGGGCATTGCATCTCCCTGTTATCCCTTATTTTAAGCCACTCAAGGACCTTCTTTTTAATGCACTTCGCAAAGCAACTTAAACAATTATTTTTGTAACACACGATGTGCCTCATCCTAGTGTTTGACTCTTTCACACAGATTCTACATTTATTCTAAATGTAAACAATCGGAGGATATCTTGGACCGCAGTGAGTAAGAGACCAAGAGCCTCATTCCGAGTATAGTGGTGTGGAAATAAGGATGCCAGTAGCAACAGACCGGCACCCTTTCCGGACCGCCATAGTACAACAATGCTGGTAGTGGGCACGGATCAACCGGCAGGCCTGACCTGCTGGGTTTTCAGGCCCCTACCGGCATGGTTGTCACGAAAACACTGGCGCTGTTCGTTATGGGGCCAGTGCTTTCCTTTTCCACATTTCCATGAAGTCCTATTGTAACCGTTACCACCGCCCTTTTGAAATCCGGTGGGACAGGGATATCTGCTGACAGTAAGGGTGTTACGGCGTTGCCGGTTAAACCCGCCGGTAATGAGCCCCCAAGCATTGAAGGGGTTGGTGGTGTGACCATGAAGTATAACAAAATAACCACTATAGTAGCGTACTTATTAAAGACACTGCAGGTCACCACAGAGTGCTATGACCTTAGAGAGTAACTCAGCTTTCACAGCCTCATTTCTCTATTTCGTCAGAGGGCTCCAGTGTTTTGCAATATCCTTACAATATATTGTAGAGGGTATTCTGCCCTTTATTTTCCTTTGATATTTACCATTAAATCCACTCTTTCAAATCAATGCCATCCTCCTCGATGTAGGAACTCCTTTCAGAGCAAATGCAAGAAAATCAAAATATTTTTGCCAGAGATGGAATACCAGGTGTCAGCTCTTCCCTTCGGCGGGTTCCGTGAATCAGGACATGTCTGCAAATGCTGCGTGTCTCCAGTGATGGGCAGGGCTGGTAGATCAAGATAGATCAAGTCATTTTTACAAAAAGGTTCTGTTTGAGCCTTGAAAATGGAGCAAATCCCTCGAGTAAGTACTGCGACGCCTCTGTGAAGATTGTCATTACGGTTGGGCTCGCCGCTACACCGAATAGTGAATTCTGATAGGGTAATCAGAATGAACTAAAACAAATTCAAATAATATCCATTCAAATGTAATAACATATGTAAATCTATTCATTGTGGATATCCTGAAATCCTGATTGGTTTTTGCTTTCGTCGGGCCACGAGTCGAAAGCCAAATCCAAGTTTTCCTGGGGAATCTATCTTTGTTTAACAGTGAGAAGATACTTGCTAATATTTGTGAGTTATGTGACACATTGTACAGTGTATTATTCCATGTGCTTTAAGCAATTATAAATCAAAGCGATAATGTTATTCTAAGCAGAACATTAGATTTGGGATTGCTTCTGATGTCTCTTGTAACACAGAACTACATTTTGTGTTGAGAGATATGTCTTTTGGGACTGTTCATGTAAATAGTGAGACAGGATGTAGACGCATGTAATGAGTCAATGAACTTTATATTAAATGGAAATATATGCACTTTCCGGCTTTGACGTAATTGGATACATCCTCACATTCACACCTTTTTAGGAAAACATTCCCAGGATAACTTGGGACCTGACCATGTTGTGTTTGCACAAGGATTGAAATAACCTATTGTTGAATGTAATAAAAGGCACAGCTAGGTTCTGTAGGGCTGACATAGTTTGCTCTGCTTTTGATGATCTGGAAAGAGCCCTAATAGTCTTATTTTTAGATTGTGAACCAGAGCTCATAGGGATGAGATAGCCTACTATTACATCATCAGCCATTGGCCGATTCCCCCAGTCTGGAGAGTACCATTTACACTCTGACGCTGTTGGATTGCAGTCCAAGAATGATCAGAACTTGAGACTTGCTTATGAACACAGTTTGGGTATTTTCTTTCTGGTTGTGTACTGGCTACATCTCCATTGTGTTATATTAGCATTGTAATTGACTGAGGTTATAAACATGCAATAGATGATTTTATGTGAATATTGATTGAACGTTTTGCAGTTTGAATGTGTGATTTGTTGACCTGACGTCTTCCCCTCAGAATAACCTTTTGAGGATTTTTAGAATGTGTCTTCCCCCCTGTACCTGGTTCTCTATGCTGCACCTTATAGTGGATGTGTGCTTTCATGTTCTTTCTTTTCTATTTTGCAAGGGACGATTCTAGTGAAGTATGAGCCGGCCACTGGGGCACCATCAGCCAGCAGAGGGGCTACCAGATTTCACCTAGATGCAGGAAATCTGGCAGAGCTGCTTGGTATATAATGCAGAGCCCTTGTGGGTTGTGGCAGTTACAATTTATAGTTTCACAATTTCATCAAAATGATGGTAGAAAGAGAGGGGGAACACACAATAATTGCACCTCAGTGACATGGCAGGAAGTGAAATCATTTACAGTCACTTTGCAACCATTTCTTACACCACCGCTGCACTCATAGTGCTCCCCTGTATGTGCTAGATCACAAGTGGCACTGCATTATATGAAGTAAGTATGTTACTGAATTACATATCATTGCATAACCAGTGACGCTAACCATTCATCATGTCTTTGTGTACTAGGTTGCAGGGTGCTACTTGTTTGACTGTGTAAGATGATAATGTTGAGTGAGAGGGAAATGGTTTAATTGATTTTGTACCTATAGTAAATATCCTACGTACAGTGTGCCAGCAGGGCAAAAAGCTACAGGTTGGGAAAAACCTATTAGCAGGAATTATTGCAGGAACAGAATGAGGTTCACAAAGAAAAAGAAGTTTATGTTGTTTTTAGTTAGGTTTGACCCATATTAAATACTCACACATAGCAACACAGAAAGAGCAACAGATGTATTACTGTTGCGATTGCAGAGTTTAAGGATAAGGCAATATTATAGGCCCTGTGTTTAGTTGTGGTAGTGAAAGCAGTAGTCAAGGTATGCAGGAAGAGTGTCAGGTGGAAGATAGAGCCAGAAAGGTGCTGCAGTAGAAGCAAGGTCAGTGTGTTAACTTGACAGAAGTGTCACCATATTGGAAGTTGAGGCCTCGTACATTATGAACAGAATAGAATACAGGCCCTGCTGTGTAGCTCAGATCTGAAAACAAATCCCCTTTCCTGTGCCAGGAGAGAAGCTAAGGTCAGAGGCACCTGAGGCATACAGATACATGTTAATTGTATCCAGCTGCGGGGCCTGAACGTGGTGGCAATGGAATGTGAGCTGGTAGGGATGAGCCCTTTGAAGGACAAATTCATGAGAACAGGGCATAAAGTTCTGTGATGCCAAGAGACCAAGTAGAGACAGTAGCGTAACATAAAATGTGTCCCCCTGTGAGACCTCCTGATGGGGAGCCCCGTAAGCACTGCCCCAACATAGTTATACCCCGTACACCAAATTAGACCATGCCTACCACCATATGCCCGCCCATACACATTTGATCCACTCTTACTTTTAAGCTCCACTCCTAGCCTCATGGAGGATCTGTCCAAATGTGTAACAGTTCATTGAGAAGCCACCCTCAACACCGAGAGTCCCTTCCCTCCCCACTCAAGTGGTTACGCAACAAACTGTTTAAGAGATAATTTTTCTTTAGCCCTATATCAGACACATATAATGCCCCTGGATCCCTCTCCCCTGAGCTAACAGTGAGCCAAGAACCAGGCGGATGTATGGGAAATATATTTGTATTTATTTAAACTAAAAGTAATAGAAATCAGCACAAAAAGTTCAAACAACACTTTATCCGTGGCACAACACAATCAACCCCAATCAACTTCTCTCAGCATAAATAAACCACAAACGTGATTTGAAAAGAACACAATCACAATTCTTCACTTTCTGCAAATGTCACTTTACGAAATAATTACACTGATCAATAACGACGGGAATTATCATATAATGTTGTGTGATTTTGATTTTCCTGCAGGCTTTAAAGGCTAGCAGTAGAAGTTTAAAATAAACAAAGGGTGATTTAGCAGGTTATTTTTCAGACCCCCGTTTGCTTAGGTCTATGTTGGACAGTCAGACAGAAAAATAGGAATAGTGAGGAGGTGAAGTTTGGATTTCAGACCCCCGTTACTGAAAGGCCTGTGTTGGGGACACTGGATAAAAAGGTTGGGCAGATTTAAGAACAAAAACACTCTTCTGCCTTAAAGAAGTCAGGACAGCTGGACAACTAAGATTACCCAATTAATGTATAGGCTATAGTTTTCAGCACACACTGGGAAGTGAGCGTTGTTCATTTTGAATTTTAACAAAATTCACCCATAGAGTTCTGCCAGATAGGGAATTAATTAAATTAATATTTTTGGTTAAATAGGCTAAGGATCTACACAGTTTTGCACCCCCACCCACTATAAAGAGAACAGATTCAAGGCAAGCAGACTCCTCCACTTTTCGGTTTCCCAGGGCTCAGTTCTACTTACATAGCAAGCCCCTGTTTAAGGTTGAGGAAAGCCAGCTACATCTCAAGACACTCTGGAAAGATAGGGCAGGGGTCAGGTCACCCCACTCTCAAAGATGGCCTCCTGCTCTCCACCATAGGACCCAGTCAGCTTTGAGGCTTTCCTAGAGATAGACAGCTCCACCCAGATGCACTCTCAGCAATCTCCTGTGGTGTTTCCTTCCAGTTGTCAGATGGTAAGTTTCAGCAGCCCTCACTGTCTCCTGTCTGTCTGTCTTTTCCTGTGTGTGCAGTCCCCCTTATATAGCAGTGATGACACCACCAATTTTACAATCTGGGGGAAGTGCCCTGAAATAATTCTTGCCACTAGGATTGGGCAGTTACCCTTCTCTCTCCTCCCAAACCCAGCCTCCAAGTCAGGATTGGCTTAGGGGTCGGGAGCAACATATTGCATTTCCCATTTGTAATCACCCTTTGTTCTCCTTTCAACTTTTTGGCAAAAACTAGTTATGTATCACAACTTCATAATTTTACTGCAACTTCCATAAACATATTTTCTGATTCAGCTAATCATGGAGAATTAGATAAACCAACCACCAAATCCGTTCCAATGTAGCACCTTTCTGATGTTTCCATAAATAGCACAACAGTTATAAATATGTAAGTTATTAAGCATCTCCCTAATTCCATTTTCCACCCACTCACCAACTCTCACATTTGGAACATGTTCAGATGACCCAGAACCCTAGTTTAACTGGCCATTACAGTTCCCTGAGTCACAGATATAAGATTTTTATATCCCCAAAAATCGCCTGGAAATTACATAAAAATGGTACATAAATGAAATCCATCCACCTTAGGATGGCTGAGAAAAAAGGCCTAAATGCTAATAGTCTTAAATGAATCGTGAATCTTCACATGAGACAAATGGCCTTCCTCCTGCCTTCTAGCCATTTGTTTTCACTGGGTCAGCCTGTAGCCAGAGTTTTTTTTAACAGTCTCCTTTGTGTTGTAGCTTGCTCTTTGAAGTGGGTGCCCCCATTTTCACACATATTAATCATGCTTCAGCAAAGGGAAACATTTCTTGAAGTCAATGTTTTCAGAGCCAGCAGGTGTGGAGAACACTGAATTTTGACACATTTAGCAGGACATTTTATTGCATTTGGTAATTAGATGGGAGATGTTACATCCAGGCTGGAGTGGGAGATTTCCTTGTGAAGTTTTGCCCACAGCCCGCAAAAGGGTCAGCCTGGGGCTGACACCTTTCATGAAGACAAAGTGGCTTTTCAAAATGTCACTGGAGTTTTGTAGGTGAAACATAATATACAATGCTTTTTGTCACCCACCACATCATGTTTTGTTTTCCTGAAATGTTTCTGTGAGCAGTGATCCTTTTTTATTACTTTTCAAAACTGTTTTTATTTGCACACAACTGTGCAGGCCTTTTTTGTTTTCAATGTTTAAAAATGTAAAAATCCTGTTTTCCATGTGACAGGGATCTCTGATTCCTCCTTCTTTTGTAAATTAAAATGCTGCTTATTCATTTGTAATGACAAGTGGCCCCTTTCCACATGGCTCTTTAATTTGACTTGAAAAACAATCTTTCTATTCCTGTGAAAGAGACTTCTGTTTGGGGCCTTGAAATGCACCCCACATGCCCCACCCTGTTCTTCCATGGCCCTTTGTTGGGGAAGAGCAGGGAAGAGTGGGGATCATTAGGTGTAATTTCCTTCATCAGGGAGTGCGCACTCCTGTCTCCCGTTCCATCTCTGGGTAGGGGTGTATGGCATGGCACCCCTTTTTCTTCCTTCTTTTGGGAGTGGGCACCAAAGCCTCTTCTTCCATCTTTGGGCTAGAGGGTGTGGCATGGCACCCCCTTTCTTCCTTCCTTTCCAGGCCCCTGGGGCTCTCACCAGACTCCACTCTCACCTCCAGGCTGGAAATTAAGGAGGTTAGTTCTTTAATAAAAGATAGAAAAAGAGTTTCAGTACTTTTTACACACATTTTTCCCTGGGAGGATTTACATAGAATTCACAACAACCCTTCAATTTCAACCTGACATTTTCACCATCTCACAAAATACATTTTGGGGTCAAATGACATCACTCCCTGTGATGTCATCAGGGGGTCAAGGGTCGTGCGTTGTCACTTATGCTACCCCTGGCATTTTGGTGAAATGACATCCCTGTTCATACTCTTTCTTGGTGGTCTTTATATCATAGTAGGTCTTCATTCCTTCAGCTGACTTTTATAAATTGCGCTGAGCATAAGCATAGGACATCCTATACAAAAATAAAGTTATTGAAACAAAAAAAAACTATTATAACGAGCAAATTTCAGGCGCATCCAACTCCACGGGAAAGTTGTTTCAAATTTTAAAATCCTTTGAAAAGCCACCTACTCTCACCCCTCCCTTCCAGCCATCTTTGCTGGAATGCGAAAAGGTCCAAACTGCTTTTTCTCTAAAGATTCTAAAAGCTAGGGACACCATTCTAAATTGTAATACTACTGATACCCCAATGACTCACAACAAGGCTGATCTCGAGATTAAAGTACCTAAATTCCAATTCACACCAATAACATCAGAAATCATGGCGGAGACCCTCTCTAACATGAATTGCACCTCATGCCCTGAAAACATACTGCCCCCCAAGTTCATTCTAGATAATGTAGACACTTTCTCACCCTTTCTTTGCCGCATGACAAACTCGTCTTTCAGAGACCAGACCGTTCCCATCAGCCTTAAAACAGTTACTGTTACACCATTGGTTAAAAAACCCGGCCTCGACCAGCAAAATCCAGCCAATATCCGCCCTATCACGAATTGCAACTTCTTGTTGAAAATTCTTGATAAGGTGGCCACTCATCAACTCCAAGAATACGTGGACAAGCACGACCTGCTACATCCCCAGCAATCTGGATTCAGAAGTGCACATAGCACGGAATCAGCATTACTCGATCTCCAATCTAAAATGCTAGAAATCCTTGATAAAGGTAAGGCCGGCCTACTCGTCCTATTGGACCTCTCGGCGGCATTCGATTTATTAGACCACGGGAAGCTCCGTGAAGCCCTGGGAAAAGCAGGTAACTGTGCCGAGGAAGCCAACCTCTTTTTTGGGGGACAGAAAATCCAAAATCACCTGGGGTGGACATTCCTCTGGCACGAATCCAGTGGATTGTGGTGTCCCACAAGGTGCTAGCTTCTCCCCTCTCCTATTCAATCTATATATCCGTTGTCTCTGCGCCCTCCTTTCACAGTTGGATATTTACTTTACCAATTTCGCAGATGATACTCAACTGATTATAGAACTCAGCGGAGACCACACCACAGACAACAACAGACTCTCAACAATCTATAATACTATAGAAAGCTGGATGAAAGCCCGCTGGATGTGTCTGAATAGTTCAAAAACAGAACTTATGACATTCGGATCTTCAAAAGCCTTATCCAGTCTAGGCCCAGCCTACTCATCATTTCTTATCAAGGACTCTAGCATCACAGTCTCAAGTAAGGTGAAAACACTTGGCATATACCTGCAATCCTCATTAGGAGCAGATGCTCAGGTCACTTTTCTTTAAAAAAACTGCCAATACTACCAGAGACTACTACGCCGTATTAGGCCATATCTCAACGTCACAAATTGCGCCACCATTGCTAGAGCTACAATCTTGTCCCGACTGGATTATGGGAATGCGCTGATGCTCGGTGCAAGTATCTCTTGCATTAAACAATGCCAGATTATCCAGAATAACGCTGTTAGAACTATTACCGGGAAGTCCAAGCACGAGCACATCACCCATGACCGAATAGGCCTTCACTGGCTCGCCATTGAGGAGCGTATTAAATTCAAATCTCTGACACTTGTTCACCGCTGTCTTTTTGGCACGGCTCCATCATACCTAGAGAAGGAATTTATTTGGTATGAACCAAGCCGCTGTCTTAGATCAGCAAAAAAAGGGCTACTCAAAGTTAGCCACACTAGAGTCAAAGCTACTCTATTCGGGAGAGCTTTCCCCACCAAAGCTATTGCGCTCTGGAACGAGCTTCCTGACAATCTCAGATTGGAAAGTAGCTACTCGCTATTTAGGAAGCAGCTGAAAACGTTACTTTTTCGATAATTCGTTACATATTCAGCACGGACTCCCTTGAGTCCCCCGTCCTCTCTTTTTATGTTGTCCCGTGATTTGTCCCCTCGTGTGCTTGTCGCGCCCTGATGCTTGCGAGCTTTGGCGCGTTATAAATATATAAATATAAATAAAAAGCATGCTGGAGGTGCTTCCTTAAATTTTCAATGTACTCATGAGTAGTGAACGCATTTATGAGTGTCTGCTCCTGAGACCTATAGAGCAGATGCTGTAGTAGAACCCTTTTCATCCGGTCAGGAGCTGAAATGGAGACATCTTTGTTGAAGAAGATGGTGTAGACCTAATAGCCAACAGGACAAGCAGCAATCACGTGTCCCAACTGTGCCCAACATCTGTCACAAACTTTTTTAAAAAAAATAATTTTATTCATTTATTCAAACCAACAACAATACAAACCAAACACGCAGTGCATGTATCAACATTTCAATTGTTCATAGTTTAATTCCGGTCACTGCTCCCCATATCCCAACCCCCATTACGAGCCTGTTTATTCCAAACACTCTGTGTCTGCCTCACGTGGTGGGGTCTCACTTTCCATGGATTCCGACATATCTTGTGTTATTCCAAACAATTCCGCTATTAATGATTTCCATGCCATCAGGGTTCCCGCCTCCTCCTCTCCCCCTACATTGCTTGCCTCTTGCCATACCGTGGTTTCTGCCTCTGCCCATTTCTGCAACTCCTTCCACCACACCTCCACCCGTGGCCTGTGACATGTCTTCCACCCCATGGCAATCCTTCTTTTTGCGAGCACATATGCTAGCTCCTTCAGTTGGCTGACATGTTTAAGTTTCTGTGCTCTGAGGTACCCCCCCAGCAAGCATGCCCAGGCCGTGTCTATGACAATAGCGACCCTTTTTTCTGCCAATCTCTGTGCTATTTCACCCCAGAAACCCTCGATCACTGGGCATGACCAAAACATGGGTACCATGTCAGCATTTTCCTCATCACATTTGGGACATGCCTGTCGTCTGGCGTTTTTGAACCTAGATATTTTTTGAGGTGTCATATATGCCCTATGCGTAATATACAGTTGTATCTGTTTCAGTCTGGCGTTCCTTGAAACCTTCTTATGGTATCCCAGGGCCCGTTCCCACATCCCATCCTCTATCGAGGCCCCCACTTCCGCCTCCCACTCTAGCCTCAATTGCGTTCATTCTTTCCCGACTCTAGACATCACCATCTCGTACAGTCTAGAAATGTCCCCCTTCCGTTATATCATATATCACATCTATGATTGCGTCTGGTTCTACTTCCAATACTGTTTCGGGTCATGTTTTCCTAATTCTCTGCACCATTCTGTGATATGTAATATACTGGCCCGTATGTAATCCCGTCTCCTCCCCTAACACTTCAAACTCTGTAATAGTCCTCTCTCGCCAGATATCTCCCATCGTTACCAACCCCACCGATTCCCAATGGGTCCTTATTATTGTTCTTAATTGCTTATCTCCCCCTGCAAGTGTAGCTAACGGTATCTGCGGGGAGCACGGGAGTGGGTTCCCCATCATCCGGCACACCTGGTGCCACATCTTCCACCCAAGCCTCATCATCTCAGGGCGCTCTCTTAATTTCTGTTTTAGCCAGCCAGATCATTTCTCTTAAATAAAATGGGGCACAATCATGACCAAACAGCCTAGATTCGGGGGTAACTTCGTCTAAGAGCCATTTGGCAATGTATTGCAGCTGGCTCGCTACATAGTAAACCTCATAATTTATCCCTCCTTTTTCATAAAAGTTCTGCAGCTTCCATAGCGCCACCCTGTTCCGGCAACCATGCCATAGGAAGTGCCTAAACATGCTGTTCAGTTTACTGAAAAACTTCTTAGGTATTAGGTATGGAATGTTCCCAAAATAATGCAGGAGCCTGGGCAGGACCACCATCTTCAACATTGCCCCTCGTCCCATCATTGCTAGGGGCAGCTTCACCCAGAATTTCATACTCTTCTCGATTTTCACAATAGCTACTTCAATATTGTGCCTATGTTCTTCCTTAACCGTATGGTACACATCTATCCCAAGGTACTGAAAGGTACTCACCGCCCGTGGTATTTGTAACACCGGCAGCCGCCCCCAGGAGTTCCCCTATAACTGCCTAGCGGAAACATACTGGATTTTTGAGGGTTCACCGCTATCCCAGACAGCCCCGCATATCTCTCCATCACCTCCAGGATATATTGAAGATTTTCTTCCGGGTACCTCAAGTACAGCAGCAAGTCATCCGCATATAAGGAGAACAAGTGTCGTTCCCCTCCCGCCTCAATACCTATAGTGTCGTATTGCTGTCGAAGGTATATTGCTAGGGGCTCTAGGGCTAGTATATAGAGCATTGGGGACCACGGGCATCCCTGTCTGGTGCCTCTGCTGAGTTGCCATCTTTCAGATATTACTGATCCTGTTCTAACCCTAGCCAGTGGTTCACTGTATAGCATTTTCGCCCATCTCACATATCCTGGCCCCAAACCCGTAACCCACCAGGGCTGCTAGCAGCCATGGCCACTTGACCGAATCAAAAGCCTTAACCGCGTCTAAGGACACGATCGCCATTTCGCCTTCTTGCTTACTTCCCCATTCAACAACTCGGTGGAGTCGTCTATGGTTATGTGTTATATTTCTGTTCGGGACATAGCCCGTCTGATCGGGGTGTATAAGTTTGTCAATAACTCTCCTCAGTCTGTTTGCCAAGACCGCCGCCAATATCTTGCTGTCTTGGTTCAAAATCGACAGCTGTCTGAAGAGCCACAGCTATGCCCCCGGCTTGTTGGGTTTGGGAAGCGGTATTATGATCTCTTCCCTCATCGACTCCGGCAAGCCTCCCACCTCAAACGCCTCATTCAGCATTTCTAGCATTGGGGGAGCACTTCAGCCCTATAAACCTTGTAAAACTCAATAGGGTATCTGTCCGCCCCCGGAGTTTTACTCGTGGGCAGCTGCTTCACCACCTCTTCTAACTCTTCCAGCGTGACCGGTGCATCCAGCTCTTCTCTTTCTTCCACACTTATTCTAGGCAGTCCTATGTCTTCTAATGTTTCCATTAATTCCTCCAGTATCCCCATATAATACCTTATAATACTCGGCAAACTCCTGGTTAATTCCCTCTTGGGTATCCGCTACAGTACCATTGTCTCTAGTTATCGTTCTGATCATGGGTCTGGGAGTTTCACTCTTATATAACCATGCCAAAAGCCTTCCTGTTTTATCACCTCCCACATGCTGTCTCTCTACATATTTTTGATAGTTGAGGTTGCACAGCCTTTCCCATTGTTCCACTCATTTCTTTTTCAGTTTGAGCAGCATCTCCGTGTCTCCACCCACTTTATTTAATGCCTTTTCTAGTTCCTTTTCTGTTTCTTGTAGTTCAGCCACAATTCCCCCTTTCAGGCCTTTTGATTTAGCTATGGCTACCCCTCGCATCACTACCTTGAAGGCTTCCCATAATGTACTCGCTGAGTGAACACTACCCGTATTCACCTCCAAGTAATTTATAATTTCCTCCCTTACATCCTTCCTGAACACCGGATCCTTAAGCGCCTCCGCCCGGAGGCACCATGTCAGGATCCTTGCTCTCAGAGGGCAGTATTGCCACCCGAGAACCAGGGGCGAGTGGTCCGAGAGGACTCTCGCTTTATATTCTGCTTGAGTAATCTCCATTAATACTTCCGCTGTGGCAAAGACATAGTCCAGTCTCGTATGTAGCTGCTGCGGGGCGAAGTAGTGTGAATACTGCCTTTCTTGGGGGTGTTTTGTTCTCCATACATCTGTCAGGCCAAAGTCGTCTAGCAGTGTCTGCAATGCTTTTGCCGCTGGAGTGGGTCTCTCAAACTTGCCATCCGACCTATCTACTCTGGGATTTAGTACACAATTAAAATTCCCTCTCCAAATCACTGCACTACCCACGCACATGCTAAGGTCGTTGCATAGGGCCTCATTACACGGTAGGCGGTAAGGGTTTACCGGTACTGGTATTTTACCGGTACCGGTAAATCCTTAACGCCTTACTACGAGGTCCCTTTGCGGGTTGGGGAATTTAACGCCTGCTTTTTGCATTTGACTCCGCTGCACCATCAGGGTATAGTCCGGGTAGGCCGTTATGTGTGCCGCCCCCTTTGAATTGTTCCACCTTTGCGGAAGTGCTCCAGTATCCTTTCTCGATCCCGATAGTTAAGGATCTTGGCAATCACTGGCCTAGGTGGGTTACCCGGCAGCGGCTTCCTCATCAGAGCCCTATGCACCCTTTCCACCGTGAACCATTGAGACAGGGGCCCTCCAGGTATCTCCTGCAACAACATGGATTTGATAAACTCCGTGGGGTTGTGGCCTTCTGCTCCCTCCGGCAAGCCCACAATACGGATGTTATTTCTCCGGGCGTGTCCTTCCGCTTCCTCCGCTCTAATCTCCAAATTGCCCACCCGCTGCACCAGGGCCTGTAGTTTCGACTTGTGTGAAGCACAGTCTGCCGTGTTCGGGCTCACCTCTTTCTCGAGGTTCTCAGTGCGCTCCGCCAGTGACCTTACACCCTGCCGAAGAAGGTTCACCTCTTCCTGCACCTCTCCGACCTTGCGGTCCAGCGCTGTTTTCAGTTCAGTCACAGCCAGTTCAAGCTTGGCCTCCCATGCCAACTTCAGGTCCGCAATTGCAGCTAGGACCTCTTGGTTCATGCCCGTGACGGCCATGCTGCCCGCAGGGGGCCTGTCCTTGCTCCTGGCACCTTCCGGGCCGGGCGCCGTCCTGGCGTATTCGTCCAGCATAGGCTGCTTCCCCTTAAGTCTTGGAGGTTTGTTGGACATGGTGCTACAGCTGTAGGTCGTTGATCAGCCCCACCCCTTGTGGTCTGCAGTTCCAGCGGGGGCGACCCGTTGCAGTCTCTCGCGTTCAAGGAGGCCGCCTCAAAGGTGTTCCAAGCCCAGCCCTTATTCGCCGCAATGGATTGTGCTCTCCCACGTAGTCATATGAGTCCTCTCTTCGCTTCCTCTATGCATCCACGGGGATGGGCTATGATTCTTGTCCGGATCAACGGTGAGTGACTACTACCATTGAAGGCCCCAGTTTCATTTGTCAGGCCACACCCATGGGCCTTGCAGCCTCCAGCCGCATCCTGAGTCCACCATACACTGGGCCTGCTGGCTGGCCAGCGTGCTTCACTTTGTTTCGAGCGGGGGGACACATACTTGGTCCCAGTGTCGTCAGTGCCACCTAGGCTTGGGAACACCAACACTGCAGCGGCTCATCCAGCCTCCCCCTCAAACCAGTCCTGGGCGGCTCACGGTGTTTAGTTGGTCTGCTCCCTCCCTTCTTTACTGCTGCTGGGGCAGTGCCAGCATGCCAGTGGTGGTCATGCGCCTTACCAAAGCGTTTGCGCCCTTGGAAGTGCCTTGGTTGTGCTAGGAAGTGTCATGACACAGTGTTTTGTGCTATCCAGATTCCATTTAAAGCAGTTCATACACACTACCGTTGCTTTTTTTAATAGTGGCACAGCCCGGGCATTTCGCTTCCCATCTGGGGGTCGCCACCGAGCATCAGCTGTCTGAGGAGCAGGTGTGCCACTCTTCAGCCCCGGGGCTGCAGCCCATGTATCCTTTGACTCTAACGCAATAGAGCCTCTTCGTTACAGCATGTACTCTCGCGGAGCATGATCCATTGGCTTTTCTCCTCGCGCTCACTTCCAGAGCTGCCATTGCGCAACTATCCAGAACGCTTGGATCGCAGCTGGCAAATATGTTGCCCCGCTGCCTATCTCGCGATCCTTCTTGCATACACGGTCGGGATCGCAATTACTATTCTGTGGCCTCTTGAACATGGGCCTCGCTGTCAATTGTCATTTCCTTGGGCTACGCACCCATCGGAAACATTGTATCTTCCAGGCTCTTCGCCAGCTCTGCGGTTATAGTCCCGCTCCGTGACAGCCCCCGTCACCTTCCAGTCCGTGAGAGCGGGTGCTGTCGCCGTGGCCCGCAGCTGTCTCAGCGGCTCGCGAGCCTCTGCTGCCGCACACCAGGGAAACTCCTGCCCATGTACCGGGCTCCCCACACATCAATATCTCTTGCGCTTCGGGCATTCAGGTTAGTTCAGGCCCGCACACTATCACAGGGAGCTCTGTGCATTGCGGGACCAATTTCGCTTCCAGTCCGCTGCAGCATTTTCGCCATCCGGCGGCCAGCTGAATCCTTTGTCCTGACCCTCAGTCGGCCATTTTGCCTCCTCCTTCTGTCTGGCTCTCGCAAACTCGTTACATCAATCACTCCGTCACAGCTCCTCTTATATGCTTACAAAGTTCAGCGGGCACGGCTGCCCCGTTCATAAGCCTGCATGTTGAATTTCAACGAACGTAGGCATGTGTTAATGCACTATTTGCCAGGATCGTTGCAGGATCACAGGAGCTCCTCCAGAACACGTCCTCCTACATGGCCCTCTTGGCCACGCCCCCAACATCTGTCACAAACTTCTTTAAGATACTCACAATTGTTTTGTTGTATCCCTTCACCCACCCAGCCCCACCCTGAGGCAGGCAGTAGGCAATGTGGAGTTTTCTTTTTACCCCTAGAATCTCCCACATCTTTGCCATCATCTAACTGGTAAAACGGCATTCTTGGTCCGACTCAATCCTTTGCGGGAGGCCGAAATGAGAGAAGATGTGGTTGATCATTAGTGCAGCAGCTGTCTCCACCTTACACTTCGGGGCTGGAAGACATTCTACCCATTTTGTGAACAAGCATGCCACAGTCAACATGTACTTGTTTCCTCTAGAGGAGTGAATCACTGGCCTGATGTAATCGACTTGCAAATCTGCCCAAGGCAGCGTCATTCCCATATTTTGTAACGGAGCTCTGGGTCTGAGTGAACTGGGGTGGAATTGAGCACACGCAAGACACCCCGTTAGGTAAGTCCTGACCCATGTGTGGCCAGTAGGCAACATCACGCAAGATTTCTAAAGTCGTATGTAACCCCCTATGAACAGCAGTGGCCGCATCATCGGTGTGGTTCAACATCAGCCTTCGGAATGATGTAGGTACCAACCACTGGTCACTGCCAGATAGGGCTCTCCTTACCAATAAACTGACTTGGATCCGGAATATCTTTGAAAATTTCATCAACACCCTCTTTACCTGCATAATCCGGTTCTGTTAGAGGAAAACGTACGGGGTCTTCAATGTGTCGATAATATTTCCCAATGATCGGGTGCTCTTTCTGTGCAGTGATCAAATCTGCATCTGTGGTATCTTTACGCCACTGGGCTGTTGAGAGTTCGGTGTTAGCTTGAATTTGTGACCTGGTGACAACTGCCATTTGTATTTCACCCAGCAGGGATTTTGTTTCTATGAAATCCCCTTGCAGCGCTCTGGTTTTAGCCAGCTGGTCGATCAGGTCATTCCCAGTCTAATCTGGCCCCTCTATCTTGGAATTACCTCTTACCTTCTTCCAATCGATGGCCATCTCATTGGAGGTCACCAGATCGTCGATTGACTGGTTCTGTTTGGCACGCTTTAGGGGTTTGTTGTTGCCACAAAGCATGCCTCGATTTGTCCAGTTAATCAGGCGCTCCACAAACCCATTCCTGACATAATCAGAGTCTGTGATTATGACCAGTTCATTGAGTTGGTGGTACACTGCAGTGAGGATGGCTTGATAAACAGCCATCAACTCTGCAACCTGACAACTTCAGGGTCCTATTTTATAACCAGTAGAGGGTTCTGGGGTGTCATTCACCCATGCATTCCCAATGCCAGCCATCAGTTCTTTTTCCCCCATTGTTATCAACATGGTAGGAGCACCCATCCACATAACCTTTTGAGATCCCTGACACGTGTCTTCTTCATAGACCTTGTGTGGGGAAGTTAAGTACACCTCCATGTTGTTGTTGGTCATTAGACTTTTGTCCTCGAGACAGTTTTCTTGAGCACAATCATGCAAGTCTGCCAACCTTTGCGCTAGGGGACTCTTCTTGTTTTGGCGATATCGGACCTCCACAGGAAAGCCTTGTATGGACAGAATCCAGGAAGTAATTCTGGAATTACTAATGTTCCCCACCTGGATTCTGTCACTTTGTAGATACTTCAAGGGTTCGTGAGGAGTCTCAACAATGATGTGATCCCCCTGTATGAATGGGCGTTAATTTTTCAGTGCCATACCGTTGCCAGTAGTGCCTTCTCCCAGTCATTGAATTTTTCCTCCGCAGAGGACAAAGGGCCTCATTACACGGACGGCGGTGGACCAAGGTGCTATTAGCACCTTGGTCCATGCCGGTAAAATACCAGCACCGCCTTGGAGGAAAGGGGAATAACCACCCTATTCCAAGGTTGGTGGGGCAGTAATTCCCCCTTCCCCCATTGCCCTTCCCCATTCCCATTTTGGCCCCATAGGGCATAATGGGAATGGGGAAGGTGCTAATTACGGCACCGCAAATTGCGGTACCGTAATTAGCTCCCTGGTCCCTTTGTGGGTTGGTTTTTAACGCCTGCAAAAAGCAGGCGTTAAAGTCTCCAACCCGCAAAGGGACCTCGTAGTAAGGCGGTAAGGGTTAACAGTCACCGGTACCATTAACGGTGACTGTCAACCCTTACCGCCGTCCGTGTAATGAGGCCCAAAGTCTTTTTTTTTTTAAATACCACATTTTATTGTTTTTTTGGAAACACAAAACATACAGCCCCACACAGTGGGGTAAACAAAACTTCCCATATCCGCCCACCAACAACTCCCCGCTGTGGTCCCTTACCAACGAGCTGCAAAACATGGCACAACCTTTTGTCCCTTTCGCATTACACCCACCAGTCCATCTGCAAGTCTCTGGATAGCGTAATGGTACAATATTATAAGTTACTTTTAGTGCGCCTCTTCCCAACTTTGCCATATTTTTTGCGCTTTTTCTGGGCACCCCATGGCAGTATAGACTCTCTTTTCCATCGCGATGCATATATCCACGTCCCTGATCCATTGTTCAAGGCTCGGTAGCCTCCCGGAGCCCCAAAGTTGCACTATGTTCCTTTTAAGTATCACCGTGGTGGTAGATAAGAGCGCTCTCTCGTACCTCGTTAGATCAGTGTCTCCTATCCCCAGCAATAATTGCTTTGGATTTACAAGTATCCTCTTGCCCATTACCCTTGACAGTTCTTCACAGCACTGTTGCCAGTATTGTTGAATGATGGCACAGTCCCTCAGGATATGATAATAGGAGCCTTCCTCCCTCTTACATCGCAAACAGTATGGATTCGTAGCCTTTCCCCACTTGAACAGTGCCACCCTTGGGTAATAAATCCTATGTAGTATCTTCAGTTGAATTAATCTAAGCCTGGAGGAGATAGTTGATTCTCTGGGGTACATCAGCACAGTCACCCATTCCTCTGGGAGTATATCACCTACCTCCCTCTCCCACTTGGCTTTCAGGCTTGACAGCTCTTTCGTAGCAGAGGAGTTAATAGCACTGTACATAGTCGATGTGACTTTCTGTTTAAGCAGGTCTGGGAATACATTACGTTCTAGTGGAGAATAATCAGGTATGTCACTCAGTTCAGGGAGATGGGCCTGCAACGCATGTTTGAGCTGGATATAGTGTTATTATTCATTGGGAGAGAGTGCAAAGGTGGCAGCTAGATCCGCAAATGCTATTATTACATTTTCTTTCATCACATCGCCAATTTTCATAATACCTAGTTGGGCCCATGCTTGCCATTTAGGGAGTTTGTTCACCTCCGGGAGATGTCTGTTGTTCCAGAGTGGTTGTGCTAGAGTTAGTTTTTTATCCCAACCTAGGTATTTATGTGTATCTACCCAGAGTAGGGTTATATGCGACAACATGGATGGGTCAGCGAGTCGCAATTTTTTCCAGTAGAGGAGGCTCAAGATGGGTTTTGCTTGTGCGTCGGTGTCTAATATTATGTTATGCGGTAGAATGGTATCCCCATGCAGTTTGTCATTCACTATTGCCATTTGACTGGCCCAGTAATAGGTCTGTAGCCGGGGGAGCCTAATCCCGCCCTCCCATATGGATCTTTGTAGGGTAGTAAGTGCCATTCGTGGGTGCCCCCCTTTCCATAACAACTTCCTAAGTGTTTGATCTATCTTATGGAACTCACTGGGTGCTATTGATAGTGGTGCATTTTGTAGCAAGTAGAGAAAACGGGGGAGGGCCATCATTTTGAAGAGTGCCGCGCTTCCCAGTAACGTGAGTGGTAGGGACATCCAGTGGCGGACATCATCCTTGAACCTGGTCGACACTGGATGTACGTTTTTCCCCACATAGTCCGTTAGTTTGTGTGTGATTTGTATACCCAGATATCTGAATTGTTCCCTTTCAGAGGACAAAGTCTTGCTCGCGTATGAGATGACTTTGTTGAACTTGTCATGCTTTTGGTACAATACCACTGTTAGGCAAGTATCCGAGAACCCTGTCTCCAAGAAGAACTCTTTGTTCTTTACGGGGTAAGCCAAACATGGAGCCTGGGAAAGGCTTCTTTTCAGTTGTTTAACTGCCTCGGATTGTTCTGGACCCCAGTCCCACTTGACCCTGGCCTTCAATAAATGGATCAATGGTCGAGTGACCTCTGCATAGTCTTCAATACACTTTCGACTATAATTAGTAAATCCAAGAAGGAGTCTTAATTCTTGCATAGTGGTAGGGTCTTTCCATTTCAATAAGGCTTCCACCTTCTTTGCCTGGGGATTAAGACTCTCAGATGTGATTTGGTGCCCTAAGAAGTTCACTCGGATCTTACAACACTGTGCCTTCTGAAAGGACAGTTTTGCTCTGGCCTTCTGCAATTGGGTAAGAACATATTGTATTTCTACTATATGTTCTGCCACAGTTGAGCTACTGATCAAAACATCGTCCACATAGGCCAGATTTCCTCTATCGCCCAAATCAGGCATGGCCAGAGTTTATGTATCCAAAGGGGGTTCAGATCCATGTGTACTGCTGCCCCCCGAAGGTAAAGACAAGCTTGTACTGGTCTTCCCTACTCACGGTTCTGTCCAGTAACTGTTGGTCAGGTCAATGGCAGTGTGCACCTTTGACCCTTGGATCTGGGCCAGTCTCCGATCGATGTAGAGAAGGGGCCATCTTGACATGTGGACCTGTTTGTACAATTCCCTCAGGTCTGCACATAGTCTCCATTTTCCATTTGGTTTGAGGATCCCCAGTACCAGGTTGTTGAAGGTACTGTGGATCGAACAAATTATTCCACAGCATTCTAAATTCTTAATAATCTCAGTGAGTGACTCCATGGATGTGAGAGGTAACCAGTATTGTTTCACAAATACGGGAGCCATCTCAGGGTCTGTGGAAATGGTGGTTGAATGAATGGATGTACATCCACAGTCATATGAGTCCACTGAAAATATATCTTGGAATTCCAGGAAGTCCTGTTTTAGCTCTTGACTTTGCTCCTCAGTCTCACAGGCATCAGACAGATTGATCCTTTCCTTGTCCATCTGCTGGTAACCTGGAAAGACCTTGGGCTTGGCAATTTCAGTGGTATTCTCCAGTTGGGTGGAGAGATTTCTTTTGATGTTGTTGACCTGGACAGGGGATTCGAGGTAGTGATCCTTGACTCTGAACTCTACCTCCTACCTCCTAATGTCACAGGTCACCTCTTCCACACCATAGGTGCAGGAAGAGTACACCAGAAAATTCCCCCAATGCCTAGTAAAAATCTGGAGGAATACCATCGCTGATGGCGAAACAGCAATTTGGGATTTGTCCCATGATTTCATTACCTAAACCAATAGAATAATGTTGGGCATCAACCATCATTCCCTTCCGCTGTTCAGGTGCAGCTGGCTATTTGATTTCAAGAATGAGTAACATTAATTTCGGTGAAAAGAACTCCTTTTATATTACAGCACCAAGAAGCAGGAGGCATATGTCATGAAGCACTGTATGTGAACAGGCATTTTTATCATTGGGAATAACAAGCCCTGTCCTAAATCGTGGTCATTCAGGGAAGCAAGAATGCTAACCAGCTTTCTGTAAACAATGATGTTGCGAAGGCTTTGACTGACTTTTAAGACCACAGTGGTGCAGTTGTGTGAGAATTTTTTTGGTCTGGTCTGTGCTTTAAAATGCTCCACTTTGCCTCAATTCCTCCCAGTAATGTGCACGGGTACTTCTTGAACAGTACGTCATTGGGATGCACACATGTGGACCATTTTTTGGCGGTGCCCAGGGATTTTCTTTGCCCCGTTAGACCCTAACCACAAGCACACGTGGCTTCTCCAAAATGCAGTTTTTTCAAGAGCTACCAACGACAAGCTGGCAATGCCCCATGTCTCCGAATTAGGGAGGGAGTCCTGCACAGTAGCCTACCCATTGCTAATGATGTGCAGAATGTTCACTCTTAAAAAGATAGTCAACATAGCACGATTTCTTAGCATAAAAGAGAAGATTAATTCGGTCTATTCGTTATCATTTGTTATTTCCACAAATATACAGTGTCTGCTGAACTCGGCCTTTAACCCAAATTATCCTAGAGTCGGACATTCTCTTTCTAATTATTGTGTAGAAGGTATGTCTCCTGGTTCAATACCCTACCGAGAAACCTGCAAAATGTTCTTACAGGTTAAGGCGATCTAAAAAGAGAAAAATCACACTTTACAAAAGGAACATCCTGATTTAAACAAATATATCACTGGGTGGATTACTCACCAGTTAAGACTTCACCTTTGATGTGGAACAAGCCGGGACTCCACAAGATTGCACCCTGCTGCATCAACTGCATCCTTACATTTTCCATGGTTGATGGACAGCGGGAAATAATGATAGCTATTCTTACAGTGCTTAGAAGCAGGAGGAGTCCAGAATGAAGTGCATCATAAAAACATGATGTCATTATTCGACTAAGGAATTTCAATATGGATTTTGCAGTCCCAACCTTTAACTCACTTGTATTTCCAGAAGTGCACATCTCCAAGTAGATGGCACTTGTGTTGGTTACTAAATCTGTTCATCTTCTAAGTTTTTAGTTACATTTAACTAAAAACACCTGATACCAGAGCATGGGAGAGCCGAGACAAACCTGTAATAATCATGCCACCTTTGTTATGTAACACTTCATGCCGAATTCCTCCCGCTTCTAAGCGCTATAATAATAGCCGTTATTACCCAATTAATCAACCTTGGAAAGGTGAAGGACAATTTAGACCCGGCAATGATTTCAACTTGTGAACTCTGCGCTGCCCTGTTGGCTGAGGCAGGTGCTTGAACCACTGAACTACACATCCAATATGCCACGTTTCATAATGCATTTTCTGATGGGGAAATAGAGTAATGCGCCACAGCATTCCATCTAAATTTCAATATTTCCCTAAGTTGTTACACCAGGCGTTGGCAACCTGTGGCTCTTCAAATGTTTTGGACCATGGTTCTATGTGAAAAGACCTCATTTTAACACTCCCACGAACCAATACACATACATACACACAACACAACACACACACCAACACACACACACACACAGACACACACCCACACACTTACTTACCCTTTCTACTGGTCCTGTGCTTCCGGGTCCAGATCTCCCTGTCAGCCCATGCCCACACTCGTGGGCGGCAGAGGCGTGACAGTCCGATTTATAAATACCGCTCTTTGCGGTCACAGAGTGGTCTTTCTAATTTGGTCTCTAAGTGAAAAAATCTTTTGAAAAAGATCTTTTCACTTAGAATGTTTAGACTAAGACTCTCAAGATCCCTTACCATTGACAATGCTGGCTAAAGCTGATGGAAGTTGTAGTCCAAAGCACTTGGGCAGCCAATGGTTGCAGACCTGTGGATTCAACACGGGCGCTTAGATTTGATGATCTATCGTAGATGTCAAAAACATTTAATTTGAATAGGTAGGAATAACTAATCTGCTCACAGGATCATCACTTTTGCCATTCTCATAGATTCTAGACCAGTATCATAAACCCCCGGATCCTGGTGCGTGTTCTCCATATGATTGTGAGGCTCCATGGCACCGTAATTATCCACGTTCACATATTTCCAGCCATTGCAAATTGTGTGATGTCATAAAGTAGTTCAGGATATTCAGCATTGGGTTGCCATTAGCTGTCAGGTTCCATTGGGTTCCTCCTGGTCCCCATGTCATCTCAATGTGCTCAGTGTTTATCATGAGATATTCTGTGTTCATTCCAAAATGATGGACACACAAACCAAGCCTGAATGTCCTCCACACAGGTTGAGGGAAAGAGCTGCCCTCTAATTCTGTTGTCACATTGATGTGGAGGAAACACACTGGGCCTGGACAGTAGAGAAACCAGTTTGGAGTTGGTTCAAGCCTTTCAGTGGCTACTCAATCCCTTTTGGAAATGGGACAATACATCTCTTTAGAAGTGCAGCCTTGATTTTTTTCTAGTTTCTAGTGTGTACACCGAGGTTGATTTTGCCAAACTTTATGGCGGCATCACTGGCACTGTTGAAGTTACGCTCATCATCTTCACTGTTTGGGAACATCCAAGAAATCAACTTACTTGATCATGTGGATGCTCAGCTACGTTTCAGCAGGAATGATAAGAGCAGGAAGAGCAGGAAAGGCAGTCGTCCATTTTCCTTTTTTTTTTTTATTACTTACAACGAATGGTATCTACTTGAAGGAGAGCGTGGCGAGTGAGGGCACCACCCGGAAGTACGTCATCAGTTACTGGACTCATAAAAAGTGGGAGAGGCTGAAAGAAATCAATAAGTGGGAGATCAGTCAGAAGATAAGAGAAAAAAAGGATTTTACAAGTTCCAAAACAGAGAAGGACAACCGTTTACTTAACAAACACAAAAGTGCAATTACCCGTGGTAATTGAATAGCAGCAACATAGCATTTCATAGTGACAATCA
The DNA here is from genome assembly GCF_040938575.1 of Ambystoma mexicanum. NCBI lineage: Eukaryota > Metazoa > Chordata > Amphibia > Caudata > Ambystomatidae > Ambystoma > Ambystoma mexicanum. The sequence continues at coordinate 921,514,892 of NC_090930.1, read as the reverse complement.
TTTTTGACAACAGTGGGCAAACAGTGGGAAGTTACTGGTATCTAACTTAATGGCTATGCAACAATTTCGTCACAGGGCCATGTTATTGTTAAAGATGTCAACGTGCGGTGACATACCGTAAAGTGTATAAGTTAGAGTTCCAGTGACAAATATACATTGATGTACATAGATAGTTTTAAATCAAGGGAACATTCAAACTGGAGTCTTTTGTAATTAAACAGTCTTGCCTCAGCTGGACCAAGAGAACAGATGGGTGATGGACAGGGATGTTTCATTTGGGGAGGTTGAGAATACAAGTGCTCAATCAGCATTCAGGATATCCCCTTGACCCAGGCGGCTTCACAGTAGAGCTTCATAAAACTGTCTCTAATGTCTTGTCCACTGTTCTGCATAGGCTGGCCAAGCATTGAATTGAAGAACGATTGCTTGGCAGTAAAATTCATGGGGCTTTAGAAGGTGGATCCTAAAGCCTTCGAAGAATGCGAGACTGTAGGCCGCTCTTGATATTGAACATGGATATTAAGCTGTTTGCAAAGAAAATTCTCAAATCATGTTATGAGGTGATTCTCAAATTGACTCACCCCGGTCTGGCAGGATTCTGGAAGGGGAAACACAGCAGTGTTGTATATGGAAATTATTCATTGGATTAGTGTAAATGGCTCAAGTTACACTCGAGGATCAGCCTGCAGCTTAGATGCAGTGGGAGCAATTGGTAGGGATAACTAGACATAAAAGAGTGGGTTTTGTGATGGATTTATTAAAGAACTTTATTCAAAAGCTTTGTGTAGATTCTACAGCATTGCCTAATTGAGTAATATTGCGCTGTTTTCCAGGACAGTCAGTAGAGATTAGCCCTTCACTCCACATTTATTTGACCTGGCTACGCAGCCTGCCCTTAGCTATGCTTCTTAATAAAGATTAAAGAGTCTTCAGGTTCAAATCCAGAAACTGGGAAATGAAAATGATGTATGGCATCATGGCTCTGATAGCAAATACTGAAAGCGCATGTGACCCACTGAAAAATGCCATGCATTCCTTCGGAAAGGTCTTAGGTCACACGATGAACTGAACACATCTGGAATCTTTCCCAGCTCCTGAAAATGAGGTGGGAGCTCTTTTGTTGATAGTACCATAACTGCACAAAGGAAGGACTGAAATAAGTACAGTAGGTACATGGCTCCAGGAAGCGGGTCAGCAGATCATGTCAAATAACAAAAAGATGGTGTCATAAGTGATGATAACGGGTTTTCTGAGATGAGCTTTATCCATCCTCATTTTTAGGCTAAAATGAAATTAGTCAAAATCTTTGATTTGCCAAATCTTCTGTACATTGTAGGTCAGTGGTGCTTGCCATACTGGCAAAGGTGTATGTGAGAATCCTGGTACTTTTAAAATGATTTTGTGAGGGGCCAAGAAAAGGCCATGGTCTTGTGGTGTGCATTCCGGAACGATGTGCAGCAGGGTGGATTATGATGTTTTGCGCAGATGGGCATCATTCCCTATGTGAGTTACAGCAGGTGAATGTGACTAGCCCCGAGATGGCCCACGATTGACGTTCGGACAGGTCATCACAATGGTATGTGGGGCTATGTCTGAAGAATTAGCTTTGTGCTGGAGGGTCAAGATGTCTGAGTTATTGGCATCATTGATCCGTAGGATTGTTACTCCTGAACATTGGCATTAAGAAGAAAAAAAACAGGTCGCAGGATCGGATCCAGAAGGGAATACTACTAATGCTCACGTGTGTCAGAATCTTCTTAGTAGTAAATTAGATCTCAACATGAAATAGGCACAACAAATCATTTTATCATACTATTTCAGACAAATATAATTATGTTAAAGTTGCACCTCTCAGCCTCATAGGTTTTGTGTGGTTGTGTAACAAGAAAATTATGTCACCGTGTTTGAAGACATGCGAGATTTTAATCCATGCTGGCTGTTGCATTGCATAGAGTCGACAGAGTCATAGGTACAATGATTAAGATATCACTTTTGTCTCTGATAGTATATTTTTGCACAGGTGCATTAAGCAGACCAAAGATTCTGTCCGTATGTGTCAAACTATACAGCATATGCCATAGTTAAGACACAGATTTCAAAAGTTGGAAAATTGTTGAAGAAACCATATGTGGAAGATTGTTGCATGATAAGTCAGCTCTGTTGTGAACCGAAAAAGAAGGTTCGACAAAAGCAAAGTCTGTGATGTCAATGGGAATATTGTGTCTACATTTAATGCACTTTACAGTGTTTTCATGTTTGTCTTCCTGTCCTGTTTGTTCACTTGTTTGTTTAGTCCTGAGTGTTCTCTATTTCACTAAAGAGGTGTTCACTTGGGCTTGTATCACTGTCTAGATACAAAATCTTGAATCAACTATTCATTGTTGTGCATTTTAATATTCTAGTACTGCGATCACCTTAAAGAGTTATTTACTAATGCAATGCAAAATGGCATTTGTATAGCGCCTTTGGCCATTGGTTTGGCCTCAAAGTGCTGTACGTGAATGTCCCTGGAGTACCGAAGTTTGAGGTATGAGAGATTGGTCAGAGGAATTTACAATGCATGTGTGCATTTTAGCCAATACTCAGATGCGCAAGAGCGGGTAAGTTGCTGCTAGCGACCCAGGTAGAGCTGTCTTGTGGATTGATGCTTTGAAGGCTCTCGGGAGAGTATGCGAGTCAAGGAGACTGATTATGTGTCCAGCCAGAGCAAATTTTTATCGTGGGACTTAGATGCATTCTAGTGGCAGAGGTGTTGTACGATTGATTTTCACTCAATTGATTTTCACTTCATGTACCTGACATTGGTATCTTTGAAAACCGATACAGTCTTCAATAAGGAAAGATATGACACTCAAAACATGATGGACATTAGTTCTCAGATTGAATTGGGAGGGGATACTTAAAAATAAATTTCTATGGACGCAACTAAAAATGTCATATTTTTTCAACAACTGCATTCTATGATCCCGCTAACAATGTTTTAAGTGTTCACCAAAATGTGCAGCACTAAACTCATCTTGTAGAGTGAGTGAGTAGGGGCATTGATGAGGCATTACATTTTAAGTCCATCACGTGGAAGCACTCACATAAATATAAACATATATAAGCACATTCACTTGTGTAAAATGCGTCCAACAATTAGGCGACTAAGGAACATTTTCTACGTTGCCACATCCCTTTTAAATCCTGTAATTCTTCATTTTCTTAGAGTAAGTCTTGTCTATTCATGCAACTTTATGTCCTGATCTACATACAGCAATAACAGAACTTAGTACAGCATCACATGCCAGAAACACGTAGATTTGACCCAACTCATGGCAATCTTGACAGTGCAGTGATATTTGTGGCATCTCAATGGTACCTTCAACTCCTTCTCAAATATTTGAAGGGTGAATGTCTCATAGTCTCAGTCCTCACATAGTTAGGCAATGTAAGTAGCCAAATATCATGTAGTTCACCCATAGTCCTCCCTTTCTTAAGAATTCATCCCTGTAGCCATTCTCAGGTTGAGAAGTACAGACCAATCGCTGATCTCTTTGGTTTACTCAAGACCAAGGAAGATGCTGCACTAGAATAGCTGCAACATGTAGCTCAGTTACTATGACAAAGCAAATCGAGAGCTTCTTTTTTTTAGCTGGACTCTTGAGGCCAGAGTGTCCCAATATAATTGACCGGTTTATGGTAGTTTCACTTTTTTTAGACTATGCATTGTAACCCTTGAAACATGTAACAATGTAAGGCTTCGGTGGGATAAGACAGATGAGTTCCCATCTAGTTTCATGCCGGTGCCACTTGCGTTTCTGTTATATTGAGAAGGACTAACATGCAGGCAGCTCATTCCTGACTCACCTGGGATAACATGAACATATGCGTGTGCAAAGCGGACTCATCAAACATCAATCCAACTAGTACAACATGCCGCTGTTTCCTGGACCTTTTACCAGACTGGCCCTCCATTCATGGTGGCAAAACAGAAAACGTATCTTGCAGGTCCAAGCCTTGAACAGGTAGCAGTTTGTTTCTTACTGTTCCTCTGTTTAGGGGAAAACAACGTAATAAGGGTCGTTTATTTTTTCTGACCCCTTGCTCGCCATTTCGTCGAATGCAAATCACTGTTTTTTAGTTTTTTTCAATGCTAGTGTGGTGCCGTGGTAAGCTCGTGGAGGAGAATAATTGGCAGTGTATATCAACCTAGGCATTCACCAGCAAATCGGAGGCTGGCCTGACCTTTGCTGTGCATTAGAATCCATGTAATATCACACTGTATACAAATGCATGAACGTTTCATTGCCAGTGTTGCTCGTGCCTGTTCCTGCATGTAAAACCCCCGCTGCATCCCGCTAGGCAGCCATTTCCATCGCCCTCTATGCCATTAGCTTCATTGATTGACAGGTTACTGGATCGATGTAAACATTTCAATTACGTTTCGATAAAACGAGAATTGTTTTATGTTTCTGCCAGTGAATCAGCCGCTGAGGCCACCCAAGTGCACTATCATTAAAAATACAAATAAAGTGATGTTTACTTGATTGAGGCTAATCGCATATTGCTGCACTTGCCTCTTTCAGCAACATTCCTGGACTGTTACACTTGACATTGCAGAAAAGAGGCACACCCCCTTTCCCGTTCAAACTTATAAAGAGACGATTAATCAGTGGCACGGAAATAAATCTTGACTTCCGTTGTCAAACCTTTGTATACAGTCATGATGTCAGTGGTCCAACGAAGAACAGACCACCCTCATTGGAAGATGGGACTTTGGATGAAAAATAACACGCCCAACAGCTGCGTCAACAAACAATTTGAATTGTTTGACTGTCGAGACCACATGCCACCCGATTCTGCAGACATAGGAACGCTCCAGTGGTCCCATCTCAGAGTAAAATATGCCAATGTGGGTCTTACTTAAGGATGATCCCAGGCTTCATATTTGTGGTTCCTCCAGCCTCAGAAATGTCCTCCCCACTGTACTGGTTAACCTGAAATGTAGGTCCAGGGATCAGAGCTTGTCCAACTAATCCACCCATTGCCCACTGACCATGGTGAAAAAAATCCTATGGTTCTTGAAAACAATGCTCCACATGGCAATGAACATGTACCTTGGATGCTTTTCCTTTAACTTTGGGTGGTCCTGATGAAGCCAAATATAGCATAATTGAAACCGTCTGTCCAATTGCTGGACAACATAGACATGTCCAAGTGGAACATCTTGAGGCTCTGCAGCAGGCCATCGTACATATTTCTTAGATGGCCACCGGTTCCAGTTCACCTAAACAGACTGATGATCCGCGAGCGAACAGACGAGTTCAGTAGCGGTTACCTCCAATATTTCAATGTCATCTTGGGATAATTCAACACGATGCAATCAGAGTTTTGAAATCAATGTTCCCACCATGTCCACTTAGATAGAAGGCCCTCCAATATCCAATCTGCTGTAAATGTGAGCAATCATTGCCAATAGCCTAATGGCCTGTCTAGCGGAGATGCCAGGTTCTCACTACCATAATTGCTGCACTTACCTCCTGCAGACAAATGTCCCTTTTGTCAAACCTGCAGAGGAAGATGTCTTTGCCTGACACATGCTGTTGAGCCGGTGGTTCACCCAGGTGTCTAAAATCCCACAACATAAATGAATGACACAATATTCAGCCAATTCTCAACATCCTAATCTGCCACAAACAGTTTGAAAAGGAGGAAAATCAGTACAGGTGACGCAAGTTTATAAGAGCAGTGGGCAGACATAACTTTCAAAATAATTTAACTTCTAGCGTCCAATCCATTTTAGCTATGCCCGACTAAAACCCATCTCCACCACTGCGGATGTTGCTTCTGGGCCCATGATGAGAGCCTTCCAGCCTATAGTGCAGACCACTTGAAGGTGAACTTTGCAAGGCATCATTAAGGATCAATAGATCACCCTGAAAAGCTCTACATCAAACTTGATAAGAATAACAGAGGCCAGATATTGAGCAGTCCAATCCACACTTTCTGTTCATCTTGGAGTATCCATCCAATGACCCAAACATCCTTGCCTAAACTAAATGTCCTGCTCCAGTATTCCAACTGACATCACATTTTAATGTGGCCACCAGATTGGTAATGCAAAGTGGACATGAATCTTTAATAGGTGTAAATAATAAAAGAGACCTGCACACATCTCTCTGTGCATAGGTTAAGCCTGATATTCGGATCCAGAGTTATAAGAATGCCTTTTATACAAAGGACCAATTTTCCCTACCTAACTAATGCCATATTAATCAAAAAAGTAACAACAAACTGGGAGCCCTAGACCTTGTTATGTTATGTTATGAAGCTTTTATACTTCACCCAGTCACCACTGTAGTTATCTCGGAGTGCCGAGTCTTGTTCAGAAAGTGTTGTATTGTTCTACCAGACAGGGGTATCCAGACCTTAGCCTGCAGAAACAAATAGGACTACAGCAATGCTAAGAGGATGAGAGGGATGGATGCAGCTGGCAGAAGAATGGTTCGTGATAGTGCGGGTGCTTGCCCATACTGTTAGATGGATCATGGTTCTTTAATGTAGCGTATGTCCCAAAGCGGCTAGGACCAATTGGAATGTGTTTCCAGATAGATTTGATGCAATAGGAATTAGTACACAATGTAATGTTTGGATACATGAGGGGCTCTCTCTGTGCTCAGATGAACCCTTGAAGTTTGCTGGCTTTTTTGCCCAGGCAAGCATTCAAATGTGACCAAAGGGCGAGCTCCAGAATACTAATTCTGGGACTGCCAAATCTAGGGCCCGATTGAGGGCAACTAAGAAAAGGCTGTGACACTGAGAGTGTTGTTCGATATCAAAATGTAAGGCAGGGCTATCTTGGTCAGTTTGACTAAATCAAATATTCACAGTTTGGCACCTCCAAAGTGAACTTTCTTTTAAATTAAAGTATTTCTTTTGTGTTAATGCCCTGCTACAATTGATTTTATTTCCCGCGATTACATAAGAGGCCAAAACCAAAGAAGAGGCTGTTGGATTGAGCAAAGTATAGACATCCTGGAAACACGATTCAGATAACCCAGGCAGATAGCCAATCCTCAATCTTCATAAGTGTAAAGTTAATGTACGATTATTTCCAAATAAGTTACATCTCCAGCTGCCTAACTACCCATTGTAGGAATAGACCACTATTAAGTATGGGGGTACTTAGGTGGGATTTCCAGTAATCCAATAATATTGTAGTCAGCTGCCATTCCCATCAGCAGGCATTATGTATCCATTGCAGTAGATGCTCGATGCAGGTGCTTGATTTTTTGTTTGATATTTTTATTGAATGCTTAAAATAAGGCAGAGCACTCTTTGGACATGAGTTGAATCCACGAGTTGATTGAAAGGTGCCCTTTCACCAAAGCATCCAGTGACCTGCAAAGGTTTGCAGACTATTAGAGAGCTCTCCATTGAGTAAAACGCAATACCATGACTTGTGCCTACTTACGGAAAACTTTCTTTATTACTTACAGTACCTCTAGATTTGTGAGGTCCTTTTCTCTCATAGAGCTTGTGACCTGAGAGGTGGAATGATCATCTTCCGAAGCTTTTTGTCTCTCTAGAGACAGGGTATCCACAATGAAAACATACATTTTGGGTAAAGCTCGACTACACTGAATCTTACTCACGCCCTTCTGTCATGTTATTTATTTATTTATTTGTTGGATGTTTATAAGGCTATTTTAAAAGAAGACAGTGTTTTAAGGTGCCACTTTAATCATACTGAAAAAGCTTAGTTTATAGCTCCAGAATCAATTCTCAAGATCCACAGATTAGTTAAAAAGGGAAGAGATCTGAGTTTGGCCAAACCCCTACCATCAGGATGTCTAATTTCTAATAGCAACCACACCAACTGCTCCCCACAACACATTGCAATTATGCCCATTCCTGCCTCTACCAATATTCCATTCGACATCTCGAAACTATCCCCAAGGCAATCAAATCCCACAGTAGATGGGAATCCTTGCAATGATGTGCATGTTAACACCACACAAACTGCAAAAGGATTATTGTTTTTAACAGCATTTGGCAATTTCACCAAAACATAACCATGCTTGTTAAAAAAAGGTTACTGGAACAATGTGCCCGTTCACAAAACTAAGTTAGAAAAAGCAAGGGATGCAAGGGAGGATCACCTGCATGCATTATAACAACATTACTATTTTACTGAAGCACCTATGGAACACTTGCACCCCCTTAAATCAAGAGGCCTAGTTCACAGACGCCCTGAGACTAAACACATGGTCATTGCCTTTTTTTGGCACTTTTGTGAATTATCAAATAAAATAACATGAATGCAGACTTTACATATTTTTTGTAAAACCAATTGTCTATGATCTAGACTCTTTGTCTGCTGTATCTCTCACCTGTTTCTCGTTTTGTCTGCTTTGTGTGTGCTGTGAGGCCTTCTGGCGAGTTGGCACGTAACAAAAATAAAAATAAATAAATAAATACATGTTATTTCATGTCTAAAAACAAATAATTGGCTGTCCCTACACGGACGATGCACACACACTAGGGGTAGGTGTTAGCATTCCTTTTTCTTTTCTTGTTTTGAAGTCATGATTTTAATTACCATACACCAGGCTCTTGCTATCATGTTGTATCTCTTGTTAGAATTGTATCAGTTTTGGACCATGTACATGGCATTCTGTCCTCTTTCCAATTGCCACCCACCAGCATCTTAAATTGAGAACTATCTTTATCACAAGATGGAATAACTCCTTCGTTTAGTATTGGACGTGCCTTAAGCATTTAAAAAAAATCAAATTTCAGTGCTTTAGGTGTTTCATGAGTCCGAGGCAGACCTGTGCATCAGGTGCAAGTGTGTGTGACTGCATATTTCACTGAGGAATAGTCTGTGCTGGAGGGCACATATAGATGTTGAAGGTTAGCAGTGACAGTGATGGTCCTAGTGGGAACACTGCAGGATACAGTTTAAGTCAATGAGTCTCTCCAGACTGTCAGAGAGGAGGAGATCCAGCGGAAACAGCATCTGCAAGCGTTGTCTAGTCATCCAAATAATCAGTGCGTCGATCTGCATCTATCACGTCACCTACAGCCGATCGATCATGCAATATCAGACGTTCACGTGCTCCCAATATAGGGACATCAAGATCCTTCCAGATGTCAGCTAAGGCTGTTTCTGTGCCCCTTAGGCATCTAAACCTAACTACTGCCAGTGGATATAATGTTGAAGTTGGCAATGGATTCCCCCTTCCAAGAGTTGGCAAGAAAGTAAAAAGGGTGAAATAGTTTCATAACTCCTCAGGGGCTGCTGACATCCTGATTGTTTTAATTTCTTTATGTTTCCTTTAATGATGCAGTCTTTAGTGATCATAGCATGCCATGGTTCTGTTTGATATTTCCAGCTGCACGCCAGACTTTATAGGTTCAAGGGAGAAAAGGAGGTCAGAGGTGCATAGAGGGTGGGTATGACAGGTAATGTTACCTTATTATCCCCAAACGAGGTCAGGGGTGTCTTGCAATTAGACTGAAAGAATGACATGCTTTTGCAATCTTGGATAATACCATCCGTGGACATTCTTAAATTCTTCTGTTTTCGTCAGCTACCAGAAAGTCACTGGCATGATTTGTTTCAAAATTGATACATGAGGATTAGTATGCCTTGAAAACAAAATTAGGACGTAGTTCCCTCATGCTCAAATTTGCAGGATGGAGTTAGATCAAACATTAGGTCTCATTATGAGTTTGGCGGTGCAGTAAAAAAGTGGCAGAAATTCTGTTCTCGTAACTTTTTTAGGCAGTAACCGGATTACAACCACTTTTACCTCAACCGCTGTATTCTGAGTTTACAGGGTCGGCCTACACTATCTACATGTGGTACTAGTGCAGCAGTCTCCATAAATGGAAGGAGACATTTTCATTTTATTGGAGCACGTCCTTTTATGTAAAGCGCTTTGGATAAAAGCGCTTTATAAGCAGCAAACTATTATCTTTAGCAAGCTCCCATGCATAAGCTAAAATTTGCACTTTATTGTGTTATTGCACACTTTTAGCTAAAAGGTTACGAGACACACTTTAAAACAAACACCTTCCATGTTTAAGTTGAATATTGGAAGCACAATTTTCCCTTTTAAGAAAAGGGCGCTTACATCAAGGTTTCAAACACATTTAATTGTCATGCATGTTTCTTAAAAATGCGGAGTTTTTCAGAAGTAGCATTGCAATCAGAAACAGGATAAGACAGGGGACTATTTCCCCATGTTAGTATCCATCCAAGCAGCAGAGTATATCAGGACCAAGACCAGAAAGAAGGAGATATAAATGTTGTCAGCTTCATATCTCAAGAGTCACTTACATCACATATCATTTCACTGGGTTGGGCAAGGTAGGACGTTCTAAGAAGTAATCAGGATTCAGGTAGGGTTTGATTCCAAACTCCACAGCATGAGCCAAGCCAGTTGGACCATCACTGTGTAAATAGGGACTAAAAGACTGTTAAGTAACAAAAACATAAACAGATCTTTAGTTTGACGGTCTACTTTGATTTAGACCAATCAGATAACTGCTTTCAGAAACACATGGATTGACTCTAGTGCTTTTTGCGCAGAAATTGCAGAGCCACAATAGAGCCAAGGAACGGCTGGGGCCGGGCTGGAGCATTCATTGCTTTCCCACCTCAACTAATAGGTAGTACACGCCAGATGTTGGGAGCTTCCTCAAAGATTTTGACTCAAAATAATTAAAATGTCTTCTTGAAAGTCTGCAACGCTGTGAATCCTCTGCCCACATGACCATCATTTTATACATTTAAATCACCTACTGATCACCATAAGAAGCACAGATTGCTCAGTTTTCCTGATCTTATGTCCCAAATCTGAAACATTGAAAAAAATGGAAAGAGAGTCTGTAGGTCAAACTGATTATGGAAGTTCATCGGGCAAAGATGTTTTCTGAGTGAGAGAAAGAAGACATGGTAAAAGAAATGGGAAATTATGTTTTCATGTGGTCTAATGTACATACTGTACAACCGTGTAGTTCATCACTCAGACACGTCCTTCCATTTCCCCATCAGTACGCAGGAAAAACACACCTACATTCCAGTAGAAATGGACAATGGATCCTAGAATTCTATTTGTCTTTTTCAAGATTGATCACAACAATGATCTCAGAAAAGTTAGTGATCCTTCAAAAATAAGTGCTGCCATGCGTTCCTTCTTTGTATCTTTTTCCCGACTCCCTTCTTGACATTTCCAAGCTAAATTGCTCAATTACATAAACCTAACGTGAAAAAAAAGAACCAGCACCATTTAGGGAATGGAAAGTTCCAATTGGAGTCTTATTTAATTTGCTTGTACCTCAACATTACTTGTCTTGTCTTCAACGACATGAATGTGTTTGTAAGTATGTTTGTGGTTTATAAAGTGTAAACCCAACTGGTAAGTGTTATACAAAGGGATGCACACAGTGGATTACAAGTAGGGTGCAGGAGTAGTAGAGAAGATTGGATGCATAGAGGGTGCAGATGTGGGGGAATGCAAAGCAGGCAGATAGGGTTGACTGGAGCAATCAGCGATTGTGAGATGATCTTTGAAGGCACGAGTCTTCAATACCCTTCTCAGCTGTAGGAGGGAGGGTGCCAGTTTTATCTACATTGTTAACCTGGTCCATGGGCTGGTGCATAGCTTGAAAAATGCCTGTTTCCTGTTTAATGATATGATATGATAGGTTATTTATAACGCACTTAATACTCAGAGGTTTCTAAGCGTGGACCCGGGGATCAAACCTGTGGTGCTCTGTGTCGTCTTACTTGCAAGGCGAGCACGTTGCCCCTGAGTTATCCTCCCGAAACAATGTACAACCTCTTGTGGTTCTTTCTTTCTAGCCTGGCAATGTTGTGGCTTCTGGTGGTGTACAGGCTGCTGGATATGGTGAGAGTCTCAGCTGAGTAGAGTGGTGGGCTGGTTATAACTGCTTTGTGGGTGATGCAGACAGCTTTGAACATGCTATGTGCTTGAAGAGGTATTGCATTGTATTGTATTGTAATTGATTATTTATAACACGCTTAATACCCAGAGGTTTCTAAGCTTGGACCTGGGGATCGAACCTGTGTTGCTCTACGTCGTCTTGTTTCCAAGGTGAACGCATTGCCCTTGAGCTATCCTCATGAGAATAGGTAGCCAGTGCAGTTTCCTGAGGAGGGGAGTGATGTGCCTGAAGTTTCTTAATTCTGTGATGAGGAGTGCTGCAACTGTTCAATGGCTTTCAGTGGGGTCAAGGTGGTATCTGGGTCTCCTGCAAGTACTATGTTGCCACTGTCAAGGTGGGAGAAGACCAGGGCTTGGACAAATATTCGAAAACTCAGGAAGGAATGAAAGGCTCACTTTTCCTGTGCAGCGCCACCTGGCATCATGCTGCTTGGGTCTTCTTGGTGGTGTGTGGTTTTAATGAGAGCTTACAGTCGATAGTGGAGCCAGGAGATGTTGCACTGGATGAGAGCTGAGACATTAATCAATTGAGGTTCATGACAAACAGCCAGTTCTGGAATTGGGCATGCCTGGTGGTGTTTCTTAGGAGAATACATTGTTAAGAATGAGTAGAGCATCATTGACAAATTAGATGATGTCAGTCTCTGTGCTGCATCACCTTTAGAAACTGGATTGCTTGTCCTGTAGGAGATTATGCTGAGTGATCCTTTCATGCAACAATGTGGCAATAGCCTTTTCAATCACTTTGCTGTGGAACAATCGATTTGTGATGGGGTGGTAGTTGGCTAGGAGTACCTGGCATACATGTGGACCTCCTTGATATGTTGTGGGCTGTCATAAGTGGGATATCTCTGGTATGTTTGTGATGTGGGTGTGTTGGCGTATCTTGTCTGTTTTGCCTGTGAAGAAGCTGTTGATGGCATTGCATTTGTTTGTGGATTGTAGTATTGCAGGGTCTGGCAGTGGGTTGATGCTATACTTCATGGCTTGCAAGGTTGCTCTGCTCTTTTTGGATGCTTACATGATAGTTGTTGTGAAGTAGTTTGTGTTGGCTGTGGTGGTAATTACCCTGCATGATGACTAGACAGTTATCATGGCAAAGATGTCTTCTAGTTGGTGGGGTTTTCTCCAGAACCTTTCTTTTAGGTGCGTGGCATGCTTGCTGCTGATGGGTTTCTGTCTGTATCAATGAGTTGAGGGCTTATGTTTGTTGATTCAAAGTTTCAGTGGTGCACATGTGTTGGTAGTGTAAGGGAGGCATGGTATCACAAGTAGACACTGACACAAGAGTAATATATTTCGAAACATTTATAGTAAAATTCAAAGGGTTTGGAAAAACTCCTGTCTGGCCCTATAACTAAGATGGGAGTAATCTCGACCATCAAATAATAAAGAAACAGTACTAGTCAGTCTTAGTCAAACAATAAAGGCCTATACTAACAAAAACCTAATGCCTGCCCTCACTCTAATGTTATATAGAGATATGTATCTACAAAAGGAAAAATCAGTGATGAAACGAAATGTCAGAATGGCAAAATAAATCAGTATTCATTCTCGTCCCAACGTTGTAAAGCATGGGGTTAGGTGGAACAGTTGATGGGTGAACACACTTTGGCTAGCAAACACAGCTAGGCGGCTGACTCTGTACTCCAGAACCTTCTTGGCCATTCAAGTCTGAGTCACAAGTTCACGGGTTTAACCTCTCGGGTTCCTCGCACCCAAATCCACATCATCCTTCAAGTTTCTACACAGTTTCAGCAAAACAGTTTCTAAGTATAGTATTTGATCACAGTTCACTATAGGTTCCCCTCAATCAGGCTCAAAACTTTTCTCCTTGGTGGGGTTCCCTTCCCCAAGCTTTCTTCCCATTTCACACGATAGGTTCCCCTCAGTCAGGCTCAAACCTCCTTTCGTATATTTTGATTTGGCCATCAAAGACTTTTGAAACTGGGAGGATTTTAGCTCTCACCTCCACCTCACCACTTCAACCCTCCTTTTTTTCTTTACTTCTACTTTACATATTTTCCTTGATTTTCAATGTCTTTTAGAAAATGTATTGCTTGTTTTTTAAATGGGTCTCCCTCCATCGGGCTCGGACCCTCCTGTTACTTTCACACACATGGGCCTGCAACAGTCGGGCTCAGACCCTCTCTTTCTTTTCACACGATTCTCCCTGAATCGGGATCAGACCTTCTCTTGCTTTTCACATGATTCTCCCTGAATCGGGGTCAGACACTTTCTTTACTTTCAAATGTGGATCTTCCCCGGTTGGGCTTGGACCCTCTATGTCTTTAACTTTCACTTTACACACGGGTCTCCTTCAGCTGGGCTAGGACTTCCTTGGCAGATTCAACAAACAGTTCAATAGTTCTTGAGCTTTGCACTTAACGCTCATTATGTTTTGCTTCCTGCTGCTTCTGCAGCTTTAAAACATTTCAAAGAGACTTTTGATTGGGCAATCTCACTTCACCGGACCACTCTTCTACTTTGTATTTCATATTCACAGTTCTTAATGATGGATTTACTTTCTCTCGCAGCTTATCGGCGCTCGCATAACCTTCATCCCTCTGATACTGTCACAAGCATTTCAATTAAACACAAACCAGGCTTTCTTTGCTTCCTTCAACTCACCACTCATGTTAAGATGCTTTCTGTCTTTCACGCCTTTGATGTAGGAGTCAAGGTTGTTACCACTGCCGCTTCGGTGCTTCCCCATCTCTGCCGTTCACCCGTGTGGGCGGCTGGTAACCTTGTAGCATTCGGAAGGCTCTTTCTCTCTTCCAGCTTGGCTGTCTTGCACAATCCTCACAGCCTCTCAGAAATAACAATCTCTCGCAGGGGGGCCAGGGAGGTCTCTGACTTCTTGTCCCTTTGGATTAACCCCTCAGTTTGTCGCTCTCCTTTGCCTCGTTCACCATCGCCCTGTAGGGTCTGCTCCTTCTCGTGCACCGCCTTGCTCAAAATGTGTCTCAGTGTTCCACCTTTTAACCATGTGGGGAGGGCCAATAGGTATTAGGTGTGCATGATTAAAGTCAAGTGCTTGACCCTGCCTGATCTTGTTAGAGGGACATTTCCTTTGTATTGCATGGGGAGTAATCCTTCAGCCTTAGATCTCCTCTTCCTCTACTCAGTATTTATGTAGGAAAGGGGGGATCTGGAAAGTTGAAATATCACACAAAATAGGATTGGATAGGGGCATTGGAAAGGGGGGGATTCCACATCTCGCCATTGGGTGTCTCTCCCCCACTCCCTTAGGACCCCTCACCCAGGTGATCCTCTCACACTTGTCCACCCCCAGAGTCTGGATCCTAAGGCGATGGCTGTGCCCTGGCCACCTGAACAAGGGATCCCTGGGGTCTGGCCAGTGAAACACCCTCTGATTTTTCAAAGTGGTCTCAGTTAGGGCATGGTTGAGTGCCCTGAGCTGGGCATTGACATTCTACAAGCGGTCCGATTTAAAGGTCAACAAGGTGAGCTTTCCTTCAATGGGTCCAATGTGGGGTGGCTCTGTGATGAGTTTATTGATGTACATGGTGACGAGCAGTTTAAATAGTGCCTCTCTATTTTTCTTAGTGGCTTGGCCCCCAAGTGAGATGAGAATTCTGAGAAAGGTGTTAGTCGTGTTGTTGACGGATGTCATTGTGTTGGGATCTGTAATTTCTTTGTGAAAGGACCTATTGGTTTAAGGTGGTCAGTAGATCAGTTGGACGGTAAGCTGTCTGAGCCTGAGTGCGTGGGAAGTGGCGAGTGGTGAGTTCCATGGATGCAAGTATGGTGTACTCCTGGAGGGTGCATTTAAATGTAAATGTAGTTGTGCAGGAAATAGTGAGCCATCCACCAGTCTTCCCTTTACGTTCCTTGTGTTGGATGCTGAAACCCATGTTGACAAGGATATCCAAGATGTGTGGGAGTGGCACATGTCTCTGTGATAAAAGAATGTGCCTAGACTATGACTGGTGATGAGGTCAACAATGTCTGCTTCATAGTACTGTGGATGATCATTGATGAGTATAGGGTTGCATTTGTGTTGTGGAGGTGAAGTGCGGATGGGGATTAGATGGATGTTTATGAGGTTGTGTGGGATGGTAGTGTGTGGTAGCAGGGTACATACTGGGTGTCATATCTAGATGAGGGTGGGGTTTGGAAGGTGTGGTGTGATGCTCATGCTGTTGCCTTGTCTTGGATGCGTAGCACTGGCATTCCAGCCCTTTCCAGGAACCTAACAGGACCAAACAGGAATTCCCTTCGACTGCCTTTTGCTTCAGGGAGATGCTACAGAGACACCATGTGATCTAAAAGTTAAGAAGTTAAAGAAAGGGACAGGCAAGGTAAAAGAGTGGCAACAAATTATCAGTGATAAGCACATAATACTTCTCCAACTCCAGGTCCCATCTTAATTTTTCTGCTGCATGCCCATCATAGACCATGGGCTTGAGATGTGTGCCAAGAATGTTGGCAGCTTGTGTGTCTCCCAAACGGTGACACTTCACTCTGCACTAGTTCCTGCCATCGAGCTCCTCCTGGTCACTGGTGCTGTGCTGCAGTAGAGATGTAGTGGGATGCCCGATGGCAGGGGTGAGGCCTGGCCATCTATCTTCACACCATCTGTCATCACCAGTAGCATAGGGGAGGAGCACAGCACGCAAGGGGGTTGCTGTGGCTGCCTACCCTGCACTGTGCACTTCTTTCTCCAAGGCAGTATCTAGAAGTAATGAGGTACTGGCAGGGAGAGACCTGGGGAAGTTCATCAAAGCCATTTTGTTTGTGCCAGATCATGACTAATGTAATAGTTATTGTTTAGACAAAGATAACAGTTATTGTTTATTTGAACTGAACTATATCAGAACTCAGGATGTACTAAATGAAGAATGTGCATTCTCTTCTGCAGGCAAACTTGTTATACTAACCCCAAAATATAAGTAATTTTGCTATGAGCCACATTTGATCAATACATTATTTGAATAATATGTCTCTTGCACAGAATATTAGGAAGAAAAGTCAAAATGTGATAGTTTTACCAAATAATATGCAACCTCAATTCGTTTTCAGAATAAAAAATACACATTCAGTTATTTTTCTGAAGCGAAATCACAGAATGTAATTCTGTGCTGAATAGTTCAACATGCTATGAATGAAGTAACTTTGGGTCTCACTCTAAGTTACTAGGGGAATCCAGACGTGGACCCCTTGCTCACTATTCTTAGAGAGACACTGCTCCTCCCTACTGATGAGGTCCAAACAGACCGAAACACGTGTCTGGGGATGCTGTTGGTACTCTTGTTCAGAGAATTGCCTAGCATTTCGGTGCTGGACTGCCCCAGGGCAAGACAAAGACTGATATGTTTGGGATATTTCTTCTCTGTGAAAGATAGTGAGCTAAAGTGGGTAAGTCCCTCGTAACCAGGACTAATGTCTGGCAGAGGGACTCCCAGGACCCCCCTTGTCAATTTACCTACAAGGTACGATCCGTGACATCACTGTGTATCATTTCCTTTTCTTTTTTTAAACATCTTTTCAAAAGCATATAATTCCTTTAGTTAGTACACAGTGCTCAAACAGATGATTTGTACAGAATAAATATACATTGTGTAATAGGACTCTGTAGCAAGATTGGTGTTTGAAAAGGCATATGTATTGAGAAGGTTTGTTCCTCTTCTATCCTACAAGTATAATTGTCTGAGGCTGTCTGTGCATTGGAAAGTGGGCATGTGCACAGCTCCAAAAGGCATCCACTCCCAGGCACTCGTATTCTAAAATGTTGGTTGACTTGGGCCCCAAAGGATCGACAGTAGCTACAGTCATTATAGTACTAGTAGAAAGGTTTATTTCGGGAATACAGAACATTCCCATAAAAACAGCAACAATAAACAACATATTTACAGATCAACACATATAAAAGGGCTGCAACATCATTAGAACCATAAAACATTCTGGAAATCCAAAAAGCAACATTTCAGGCAGATCTCAGTAAAAATGTCCTGACAGTTAACGCATTCTTTAAAAATGATAATCGAGCACAGCCCACACATACTGCGTGCGCCCATAGAAAGTAACACAGATACTGAAGGAATCCCTCTCTCCACACAGTGGTATACGCGTGTGCTCTCTAATAGGCAAGAAAGCTGGGCAAAACAGTAAGAAATCGTCCAGGTCCCCCTTGGCGGCATCACAGAAAATACACAATTGATTCTCATTACCATTAGACCAGGCCCCAACACTGCTCTCAGATGGATACAATTGAAACAAGCCTTGGTAATAACAATGCACTGAGAGGGGTTCTGAGCCCATCACAAATACATATGTAGAACTGGGCCTGCAATGATCATATGCTTCCTGTTAGCAGGCCTCAGGATCTCAGATGACTCCCTTTTGTCCAGGATACACTGGAGTACCCTTACTTTCAGAGACTTCAAAACATTACAAGGCAACACATTAGTCATATAGAAACAGTGAGCCACATCCACTTCCACCAGCATGGCTTTTACATGCCTAAGCCAGGTCATCTTCAAATGGGGGTCCCAGAGAACCAGAAATGTAACCAGCTCATGAGTCAGAACAGCTTTTCTGTTCCCGAAACTCTGAGCCAATGACTAGCAGGCTGAGCTGCAATAAGATCACAGATAAACCTGCAGCCCAATTCCAGGTGCATTGCGAAGTTTGGGGCTGATCGAGGAAGCCCCAATACTCTTTTGAAAAAGGTGTTCACCACCTGGATGGGCTCAACATGACTATATCCCCACAGCTCCATGCTATATCCAGCAACAGAGGTAGC
The DNA here is from genome assembly GCF_040938575.1 of Ambystoma mexicanum. Taxonomy (NCBI): domain Eukaryota; kingdom Metazoa; phylum Chordata; class Amphibia; order Caudata; family Ambystomatidae; genus Ambystoma; species Ambystoma mexicanum. The sequence continues at coordinate 921,496,160 of NC_090930.1, read as the reverse complement.
TTTCCCATTGTAAATCTTGAGCACTAACGCAACACATTTTGCTTTAAACATTCCAATATCTGTAGCCACCCACAATAGCCTGTTTTAATCTTGCAGTCTGCTTATGAACATGAGCTTCAGCACTAAAGTTCAAAGAAATTCTGACCCCCAGGTAATCAAAGCTATACAATCTAGGGATCAACACACCCTTAATTTGGGTTGACGCTTCCCCTTACTACAGACCATGATGGCAGATTTTTGAGCATTGACCATTAGGCACAATGAGCCCATGAATAAGCAATAGTCATCAATAAGACGCTGCAAGGCACGGGGAGTACGGGCCAGCAAGACTGTGTCATCTACATAAGCCAGTAGTGGCAGAAGCCTGTTACCCAATATGGGGATATCCGGGGGGATTTAAGTAAATGGTCACATAGACCATTAACATACAAGTAGAAGAGCAGGGCGGCCAGCACACAGCCCTGGTGCACCCCACACATCACCTGAAAAATGGCAGTGCACCGTACATGTACCCCACTACTCACACAGGCCAACGTTGAAAGATGCACTCTCTCCAGGATATCTTCCAAATCACCTGGGCAGTTCATGGATCTGAGCACACACCAGAGCTTATCACGATCAACCTTGTCAAAGGCGCTGCTCAGATCCATGAAGACACGAAAAGCTGGCTCCTCCTTAATGTACTGTGAGTGGGCCGCCACCAAATATAGGTTCATAGACTGCTCAGCAGTTCCAAGACCTGGTCTAAATCCCAGCTGGATGGACGAAAGAATATGACTACACTCCACCTAGGACACCAGTCTCCCCATAATTTTAAACACAGAGTCTATAAAGCAAAATGTATTCATTATATCCTCACATCCAAATGCTGAGGCGGTCTGAATGAGAATAGGCTGTTCAAGGTTTCAAACACTTTAATGTTAAGGTGAAAAATAAAATGAACAGCTAGCCCAGTGTGCATTATGAACATAAATATTCAAGCATGGAACCCTTTTTTCACAGAGATATTCATCAAATATAAAGAACTGTGGTCATTCATATGTTCTCAAAATGCTTCCTTGTGCTCTGTCCCTTAACAGGTCTGTCAGAGCCCCAGCAAACCCTGCAGTATCAATACATGTCCCTCTATCCCCCCATACAGACAAAGCATCTTCAGTGTGATGGTGACATTCCTACAGGACACACATGATGACAATGTGTGTCTCCCAGTAGCAGGCTGGTTCTATCACCTCTGGTCAGGCTGCTGTAGCAAAAGCACAACTGACAATGAGACTCTCGCCCACAGAGAGAGACAGAGACGTGTAATGAGACAGAGAGGGAACTAGAGAGAAAGAGAGAAGACAGAAACAGAAAGAGATGGATAATAAGAGAGAGAGAGAGAGAGAGAGAGAGAGAGAGAAAAGGTGTTAGAGACAGAGAGTGACAGAGAGAGATAAAGAGAGAGAGTTAAAGTAAGAGAAAGAGAGTGCACAATTCACATAAAATACGCTGAGAACTACTAGATGAAGACATCTTTAAACTGGTTTTACAATTTGTTGTCCTAACTTGCAGGTGCAAACGACACTTCCAAGTTTCTGTAGCTCTCACGCTCTGCACTTGGTATGGTTCACAAAAGTGGATTTGCCAGAACAAAAAACGTTGCACTAGCTGATCTGCGACACCCATCGAAAATGCTCACATGGTCTGTGCCAGGGGGTGAACTGGGCACGTCACTGCACATTCATGATTCATAATGAAGACCAGCAGTTGTGGAGGCAGCATTTGATGACACAGGTCTGCGGGCTCAAAGGAGGCACTTAATTTCTAAATTATTCAAGGCCAGTGGTGGCTTGTGATCTTTCCAGCTTAGATGTGTCGATATTTCCCCCATATCAGTGTGAGCGACAAAGTGCATCAAAAATCTGCAACTGCCTTAGACGTGATCAGAAAAAGGAACTCTCGCCCGGATACGTTATTCAAATAAATGGGTTGCAATAGTACATTTTATAGCACAATTTATTTATAAAAAATCTGGGTGAATTCCATACAGTTTCCAATCATTCATGATGCTTGGGCACGCAGTATTTGCCAGCATTGCCATTTTAAATCACACCTTTACGTTTACAATGCACACAATATATGGTAAACATCTTCCATGATGCTGTGCCCACAGTATTTGCCAGCATTGCCACTGATCTGCCACTAACCACAATATATGCCAACATTGCCACTGAAATGCCATGTATCAATAAGACATTTCATGCAGGCTGTGCCCATTATTTGCCAGTGTTCTGACTGGAAAATATGTTCATGCTGCCCTTAGGTGCTAGTATTGCTAGTTTAAGTGCACAATTTTATGTGGACGGTGTCCAATAAATGCCCGTAAACCACTATGCAATATTTTCCTGTTGGCTATGCCCAATAAATATCCGTATTGCCACTATAAGAAAAGCTTTTCATGCTGGATGTACCAGCTGTGGCATCATGCCACTGCTAGATATGTTTGATGCTACCTGAACAGTGTGTCCATTATATGTCAGCATGCCAAATCCATTGCAAGTGGATCATGCAACCAAACAACATATTCACCTAGTACCATGCATTGCCTGTTCTAGATATTTCCATCACAGTAAAGCCTATGCCTTAAACCAAGCTTTGAATTTCTGACATTTTCTCTCATGCTCACCGATAACTACTGACATTTATTGAACACACATCACTACCACCACAACAATGTTGTCTTCTTTATTAGATCTTAGTGCAAGTTGATATTTAAGTTCCAGTTTCAGACTCAGCTTAATGACATCCACCAGCCCCCATCATCAGCCCCACTCTCAAGCGTCCCTCAATCTCCCAACCTTCCACAACACCACCCAGTTCCAATCCTCTTGACATCACACATAACCAACCTGAAACCTGGTGCACAATGAAAAGTCATTTATGTAAATCATTACATATCTCCCTCTCTTAAAAATCAAAAAGAAACAGAACCCTCAAAATGCAAACAACCTAAAGTTAATAACCGCACACTTGCCTCATCCAACGCACAACATAGATGCACTCCCAAAAACCAAACCACTAAACTAGCTGCGGGCCCTGCAGTAAAACCAAACATAGAGACCAGCTCAATCCTCTGTCATCAAACAAAACCAACATCATTACTTCTATCACTCCCTTCAATAGATTCATAACAACCTCCACTCTCCACAATAGACAATGTAAGAGATAACCCACTCTCTCGCACCCAAATCTGCACCTCACAACATAGAGCTGAAGAGATCCCTATAAACACGGAAAAATGACAGCAGACAGCCAACAGCGTCCGACAGTCACCCTGTCTCTAGAAAACTCACCCTAAGGTCTCCAGGAAGTTTAAACTCGTAACATCCTGAACTTCTTGAACTTCTAAAAAAATTCAACAATTCCATAGGCCAAGGCCGGAGTTCCCAACTCCCTCAAATACCTAAACTGGTATCTCTAAAATTCAACAATTCCATAGACATGGCCGGAGTTCCCAACTCCCCAGAACACCTAAACTGGTATCTCTAACATCTTAACTACTCCCACCAGGCAAGACGCCGGAGTAGCCAACTCCCTTCAGCATACATCAAAAATATCAACCGCTCAATGTACTAGCCCTAAAACCCTAGCAGAAACACTGCAGTTTCCTTAATTTCCCAGACCAACATTTCATCCTAAGCATTGACCACAAATAACATTAATTGAAGTGTCCACACACTGAACCCTGTGACCTTCTGCACATCACAACCAATTCATGCAGAACATGTCATTTCCATTAAATGTAGCACATTTAACATTGTGAGCACTGAGTGTAACACAGCTTCAGTCTTTGATTTACCCGTCGACCTGAAATGGAAAAGTATATTATACAAAGTCTTTGCATTACACGACGATCTGAAATGGAAAAGTGTATTAAAGTGTATTATACATAAATTACTCCGCACAAAACTGTCTTTGAATTGCTCGATGACCTGTAGAGCGGTATCATCACACATTTTAGCAATACGGTAAATATAAATACAATTTCTTTCACAGTAAATATGACTTATGTATTTGTAGCACTCATCGACTGTCTAAACTCACTTAAAATACCCTACCTAAACAAACCACTAAATCCTCTTAATACTCTCTATCATAACAGGAAAGATCCTTAAAAAATCCCAAAAATCAGGATTTAACTCCTTTAGCACAATAATGGAGGTGTCCACAGCTTTTCCTATAAGCTCTCTGCACGACCTACAATGTCCCCAGGTCTCCTCCCAATGAGCTTTTAACTCGTGGAGCGCACCCAAAGAGCAGTCACAGTGTGCCACTCCCTTGTCCAGCTTCCAGGATGGGCACCTCTTCTCAGACCTTGAACATTCTCAACTTCTCTTACCGGGAATAGAGAACACTCTTCAAACTCATCTGCAGGCAGACATTCCGATACTCCCTGGTGCGCAGAAACTTCCTTAAACTGCATTTCCTCCATACGAACATTGCAAACTATCTTCTCAGCGTCAGCCAACTTGATTCTTTTTCCGTATATGAAATCATCCAGTCTCCCTAGTTGATTCCCTCTCGCTGCAGCGCCATGCATCCCTGCAAGCCCAACAGCCTGTGCCACCGACGCAGTACGATCTGAGTCCACAACAGACCCACTTGATTCCACATTGCCTTTCCGTTTACCCAGCATAGCACTTTTCCCTCCTATAGAAGAAAAGACCTGCACAGCGTCCTCTGAACGCACCTCAGGGATCTTCACGCCCCCTGACGTCATCACAACACTCGGGACCTTCAGACTCTACTGAGCTCTAAAGCCCAACCGCCAAACCAGCTGCATGCTCACGCCTCGTGTGCTAACTCTTTGTACCCGCCTTGTGTACCGACTTCTTTGTACACGCCCTGTGTACTGGCATAGACCCAAACTGCCCTCCACGAATCTGTGCTATTACTGGTGGAAATTACACACAAAGCTGTAACTCCGATGCTCCCCACACTTAAAAGATTTAGGGTAACCTCTGGGCTTCTACCCGAATCCATAACACAGGACTCGGCCTCCACTGACCTGGAATTTCATCGCTTCAGCCAACAACCACTTCTTAATGGACCCGCACCTAGTCCGATGGCTGCCGCTGCCTGCACCAACTCCTTACTTTGCCTGCCGTACACCGTACTTTGTCAACAGGCCACCGAGTCAATCACCCGCAACCTCTGTGCCTTTCGTCCGCGTCGCTGCAGTCAGATGAAAAGCATCTTCGTCGCCAATGTAACTATCCAAGTGGGCAGCGGAAGGTGTTTAGGGGCTAAGGGGGGTAGTTGCCTCCCTTGCCTCACCTCTTAGCACTGTCACTGAAGCCACGTGAAGGGAAAACCGTGTTGCTGATGGAAGCCTTTCTTTTCAGAACTATGACAACATTTATCCTAATGCAAATCAAATGTGTTTCCATCATTTTGTATTTTCATCCCTGTAACATGGAGCGAAATATAAAAAATGCATTGCAGTGAGAGTCCCACTAACTGCAAAGGCATTCAGTAACTCATCGTGTGTGTGGGTAGCTGCCTATCCCCCCACATATGCTGGGTTAGTTGGCTGCTCCATAACTGGCTGATGTGTCCACGCCCAGCACGTCAATATGGAGATGGGGCAGAGTGCTGGTCCCTTCCCCTATCCACTCACTCCTCTTGTGAATTACGTATTTGCAGGCAAACAAATGTGGCCGTAGAGTGCGGAGCATCCAGTGACTTTGGACCTTTGTGGATTGGCCCATTGGCTCTCTATCAATGTCTGTCTACCCGTCAGCCAAGTCTTATGTTTTCTCACATCTTGTTGTTGACACATAGTCAGGCTTTTTTCTAAACTGGTCTTGTGGCAATCTGAGAAATTGACAAAAACAGCAAACTGAAAACAGCCACGTATATTACGTGATAAAATGCAGCCAATCGCAGGATGAATGTGATTTTGAAGAGGTAAAACGGGGTCCCTAATGGACATCTTTGAATAAGAATGAATGTTGGTATGCTCAAAGGGTAGGTAGGAAAAATTAACTACCAAAGAAAAAGTGACACATTTTTACGAGAGGTTTAGAAGTGAATAATGCTTACTATCAAGTCTGCCTCCATAATGCCATTGAAATCGAGCAACAAAAACAATGCATTTATCCAAAATAGATAGTAGATGAAAGCTTGGTACACAGGATTTATCCCGCTGATGCAGCGAGGGTCGATTAATGCGTAAAATTAGATGTGCAGTTTCAAATTCAGTGTTATCTGAGGTGAAAGATAGACTAGAGGCCTGATTTACAAAGCCTTTTTTCAAGTGCTTTAGTCAATCAGGTCCTGCATCTTTTGAAATTTGAAAGATCTCACAATCATATTAGATTCAATGTTTATCTTGCTCAGAAGGTATCTTTTCAGGTGAACCATATTTGCAAGAGTTTTTTTCCACCAAAGGCTCCAACTGATCCGACTGCTCTCCACCAATGTGATGAATAAACTTCCGGGGTACCAGTGGTCCAGGGATGAATATCGGTTTCTAAACCATCAATCAGCCCCACACCTCTAGGACACCAGAAGGGATCCAATCAGATTGGAAATTATAAACCTGCTTGTTCAATTTTGGTAACGTGGACGGAACGGCAGGATTATCTCTGCAAGATCGTGGATTGTTGGTTAGTTGCAACACAGCAAAAATACAATTATTATCCAATGATAAAAGGGACTGTCCAGTCAAGGTTGTAAAAAAATATCCTCACCTGTTGTATTATTAGTTGGAGTGATTTCTTCGGTAATCATCAACGAAGGCTGGTTGATAAATTTTTGGTAATATTCATCCGTTAATGATCCCATATTTACAGCTTTCATGTTTATTGGATGCTGTTATTAGACCTTCTAAGTATCAGTCTTAGTAGGGATGCGTCTGATGAATGACACAGAAAAAAACCCAACAACAACCGGGTTTTCCTATCGTAGAATATATAATGGGTATGTCTCCATTTTTTGTTAAAGGGGGATTGGGCTGTATAGGGACCAGATATGCAGTACATCAAAACACCAACAGCCCAATTACCTCTTTCTAAGTCCACCTTGATAGCTGTGTAGAGGGATGAGAGAGTGTCTTAGCTATTTCATACACCCAATCTTATATATGAAAAGCCGGACACATTATTACAGATAGTTAAAACAAAATGTATTCATAAGAAAGTTATAAAAACAAAGATATTGGTTCTAAGCGCTTTCCACAAGGCACATCCTATACCAAAATCAATGGAAAAAATAGAAAAAAACCAATAAGAAAAAAAAGATGCAGTTTCTCACAATTCATCAATGTCAGTGACTGAGGTTAGTATGTCACATAGATTGGTTGATAACAGATACTCATTGCTTTTGAATGTATATAGCATTTCATACAGGGGGAACTATAAATAAAGGAACGTTGTTATTGTCCGTATTCAAAATTGGACAAAGTTTCTTTAGGATGTCTCAAGGGTGCCTACATATGTTTCGGCTAAAGTTCCGCATGGACACCATCCCTGGTGTCTTGCTCTTCTAATTATAGCCCTCTTCAGGACGGTTGATTTCTTAACAGAATGACGTGATGTTCAACTATTCCCCAATAATTCAGAGTTTACAGGGTGCTGTAAGACAAGTGACAGAGTGCAGGAGATGTGTATTAGAGTTCTTTTAAAATGGAAATCAAAAAGGTTTTTAAAAAAAGACATAGTGGCGTTGATCATATATTGTAGGGCTGCAATTCCTACTTATGCACTAACCTTGTTGGTATCTTGTGGTTAGACTGGAGACTTGTTTTACATAAGAGGGGATGTCTTCCTTCTTATAAGGTAGTGTAATGCAGACGCCTCTGTGTTTTTGCCTTCTACTATTGAAAAGTTGGATTATTTGGAGATGAGAAGTGCCTTCTTTCTTTTGCAGGCTACGTAGTGTCGCTGCTGCTATGTGCTAGGGAGATCCTATCTGTAAGTGACCATACAGAAGTGGCTGTCACTCATCTTTCTTAATTGGATATTCAATTTACATTACTTTTAATTGTGCTCTGACCTGATGGATTAGGTCTCCTATAGCACTCGATATGTGGTTGGTTCAAAAGTTGAATGCCGTTTTCCTTGGGCGAAAGTCCCGTTTTTTGCAGGTATAATGTGTATAACTGTCAGAGAAAGAGGACCGCAATGTATTAGAGGCGTCGCTATTGTGGGGACAAAGCTACATTTCTCACAGTATGCATTTCTCTCATTTGTACGTCTTCGCAACGTCTTTGATTTTTCTTTTAATGGAGCGCTCAAACTATGGAGTTAGTACTTACAGGGCGCAGCGTCTTCGTTCTGTTTTCCTTTTTCGTGGTGTCTCTCACATGGATGAGTCCTTTCACTGCCTGGCTTGTTTGTTTCCGACTGAGATGGATTTCCGCCTTTGGCTTCAATTCGAAACATATGGTTCAGCACTAGACTGACACCTCTTTTTTTGGTGTATTGGTTAGTCCGCCATGTTGGATGGATAATTGGCATAATGAACGGATTTCACGTGTTCTTTACTCTTCTTGCTCGGGTAAACGGTTATTTGTATGGTTTACAGCAAGTACCACTTTGTGGTTGCTTAATGTTATACCCTGTTGGAAATATGGGTATAATTGACACGTACATTTGCACGACTTATAAATGCACATTGCAGGTGTTTGGTGTGATTCCTATATAGTAAAGGAGATGGTATTTACACAATGGAATGATATATTTAACCATAATAGGTGACGTGCAGGTATCACGTGTTCTCAATTCTTCTTACTCTGGTATTGTTTTTTTTGTATCCTTTACAAGGGTGCATATCTGTAGTTGTTTAATATTATGTCCTGTTGGAAGTGTGGGTATAATTCACATATAAGGGTGCACAATTTATAAATGCACATTGCAGGTGTACAGTTTTGTTTCCATTGAGTAGCATTAGAGATGGTGTTTAGGAGGCGGAGTGGTACATCTTGGTTTTGAAAAAAATATATAATATCCACACAAGAGACACACAGAGCCAGCTCTAGTTGATGTTTTGTGTGTTAGTGTCTCACCTGTCATAGGGTTGTTTATGCGTAAATGTGTATTATATGCTGTTATATTTCAGAAGAAGATTCACCATTCGACAACCGTGTTTAAATCGTGTTTTACGGTGCCCAAGTTGTAAATCCATTTTTGCTCACATTTGCAGAGTGCCAAATCTCTATCGCCGCCTCTATTGGAGGTCTGTACTGTCTGAATAATGAACCAGAACATTTTGTTAGGTTTGTGTTTTAAACGCGCGTAATGTGCCACAAGTGGTTTATTGGGAGTGATGCTTGATCTGTGCTCACCAATTCGTTGTTTGATTTGCCTTTTTGCTTTTCCAAAATATAAATGTTTGCAAGGACATTCAATGGCATACAGGACCCATTGAGAGGAGCAATTGGTAAAGGTTTTCAGCTGCCAGTTCTGCCTTTTAGAATTACATTTTTCAAATTTTTTGTAAGTGGGCAGACAGAACATTTGCCGCATTTAAAATGTCCGACCACTGGTGGTAATTCCCATAGTGTTCTTTGTGGGTCTCTGATGCGCATTTCTTTTGGGTAAGTATGGCCTAGGCTAATTTCGGGTTTGTAGCATGGTGGAAAGTATGTTGAACATGTCAAACCGACAAACACATTTCAAAGCATTGACGACCACTTAAAAAAAAACTCTTAAAAACAAAAAACATTAAAACATTAAAAAAATTAAAATTATTTTTTATACTTTACATTGTCTACACCATAAAACCTACCCACCTGCTACATTTCCAGTTTGTAGCATGTTGGGAAGTATATACTAGGTGACGAAGTCATTGTGAGAAACAACAGGTCACACAGTGCTGTAACCAATTTGCAATAAACACCCAACCTGGGGGCTGGCTCGGGTGGTAAAGTTCCAGGGACTTATAATTTAGACCCTGGCCCTTACCACCTGGTTTATCCCCCAAAACTGGTTTTATTGTTTAAGTACAACACACCTTAGACTGGCCCCGTTCATCCTACACTTCAGGAAGGATCTGAAGACCCTAGTCTTTAAAGAACATCTCCACAATCACTGATCGCCCGCTGAACACTTTCTTCCCCTGCTCTCGTGCTTCTCCTACCCATCCCAGCTCCTCTGCTTCTCCTGCATCCTACTTGTAAACCCTTAGTGTGCCCCCATTGTACAGTTCTCCTTTGCTTCCCAGCTAGTTTTGTGCTTGATAAATCCCATACATACATACATATATAGCCCTTTTCCGTGTTCTTTTGGGTCCGTTTTACACACTGAGCTATCTGGGTGCACTAAGGGAGAAATAAGCACGGCATGAGATACCGTTTTTAGAACTGCAGTAGCAGCCTTCTTTTTAACTTAAGGTTCTAATGGTGATAAGAAACGGGCGGGTGGGCCTTTCTGGTCAATAATGCACTGTGAAGCCCATGTTAAGTGTCTTCCCTTCCTAAGTGCCCTTAACTTGAGGGGTGGGCCTAACTGACTGTCAGACTCGTATTGACTTATTGAAATTATTAAGTAATTAGAACATCCTTTTGACCATATTATTCCAACAGGAACCTTTTTTGTTATTTGTTAAAGGTTTCTAGGTCTGGCTAGGATACCAGTAACATATAACTACATTTTATATGAATACCCTTAAGCCAAGCCTCCTACTACTAACAAGTAGGTCACATCCTTGGCTTACCCTTTCCAGTGCTAAGAATGTGACATACCCGTTCAGAATGAATTTCTGTTAATTATGCTTAACGCATCAGAAGAATGCATGCATCAGTGAAGGGGTTAGTAATCAATACTTACAATATGGCAATTATTCCTCAAGGTTGTGTTGCAGAATATAGCATAGAGTAAAGCAAGTTCCTGTGAGGCCAAGCCGATTTTCTTTTTCATTTGGGGGGTACCTCCAAACCCCGTTTCTAGAGGCTTTTTACCCTCCAACTACCCACACCCCTTTTTGTCATTATTCAGGTGTCGTTTAAAATGTGTGACTTTTTTTCATTATTAACACTGCATACCAAGCCATTTGTTTAACCTTTGCTTTCCTTTCGGAGTCCACAACCCTCGTTAACTGAGATAATGAATCAGGGCAGTGGAAAATAATCCGGCGTAAGGTTATCAGCATGTAATAGGCTTGTCGTAGCTGTAACTCTGTTTGAATGCCATTGAGTCGTGGTCCTTTCTTGGTGACCATTTCCTGCCTACATCCTAGCTACCTATGCGTCTTATTGTGAGAGGGCCTTGGTAAAGGGCCATTCCTTTCTTCAGACGTCAAAGGAAGAGGTGACATGAACGCTTCAATATCCTCAGAGTACTAAAGCCTGATAAGAACACAGCTGGTTGTGCTGTGCTAATTATAAGCCGCTCTCTGTAGTGCCAGCATGGGAAGAGGGACGACAATGGGGAGAAAGGGCATCAGTTTCACCTCAAAACATCACATTTTCCCACTTGTAAGGAAGGGTGCACCAACAAAATGGCACTTGGCCTTTGATGGCATAAATCCTTGCACTGGCCCCGCTTAGACAGCAGTTCTAGAACCTGTCAAACGTTCGAGTTGAGGAGATCAAGCAGCCACGGGCAAAGGAACGGCATCACACAGATAAGTTGCATTTTCATCATGTAACCAGCCAATCACATGGTATGCCCGGCCTATGGCCGAGGGAGGGCAGGAGTAGCCCAGACTTGACCCATGTAGGTAACAGGGACTCGACAATCCAATGCAGTGCCTCAAGTTCAAAAAAGAAAAGTATCAGCATCGGCAATGACCCCTTATCAATGCTCCATTACCAATGACCCCTTATCAATGCTCCATTACCAATGACCCCTTATCAATGCTCCATTACCAATGACCCCTTATCAATGCTCCATTACCAATGATCTCTTATCAATGATCTCTTATCAATGCTCCATTACCACTGATCTCTTATCAATGCTCCATTACCACTGACCCCTTATCAATGCCCCATTACCAATGCTCTCTTATCAATGCTCCATTACCAATGACCCCTTATCAATGCTCCATTACCAATGATCTCTTATCAATGCTCCATTACCAATGACCCCTTATAAATGCTCCATTAGCACTGACCCCTTATCAATGCCCCATTACCACTGATCTCTTATCAATGCTCTATTACCAATGACCCCTTATCAATGCTCCATTACCAATGATCTCTTATCAATGATCTCTTATCAATGCTCCATTATCACTGATCTCTTATCAATGCTCCATTACCACTGACCCCTTATCAATGCCCCATTACCAATGCTCTCTTATCAATGCTCCATTACCAATGACCCCTTATCAATGCTCCATTACCAATGATCTCTTATCAATGCTCCATTACCAATGACCCCTTACAAATGCTCCATTACCACTGACCCCTTATCAATGCCCCATTACCAATGCTCTCTTATCAATGCTCCATTACCAATGACCCCTTATCAATGCTCCATTACCAATGACCCCTTATCAATGCTCCATTACCAATGATCTCTTATCAATGATCTCTTATCAATGCTCCATTACCACTGATCTCTTATCAATGCTCCATTACCACTGACCCCTTATCAATGCCCCATTACCAATGCTCTCTTATCAATGCTCCATTACCAATGACCCCTTATCAATGCTCCATTACCAATGATCTCTTATCAATTCTCCATTACCAATGACCCCTTATAAATGCTCCATTACCACTGACCCCTTATCAATGCCCCATTACCACTGATCTCTTATCAATGCTCCATTACCAATGACCCCTTATCAATGCTCCATTACCAATGATCTCTTATCAATGATCTCTTATCAATGCTCCATTACCACTGATCTCTTATCAATGCTCCATTACCACTGACCCCTTATCAATGCCCCATTACCAATGCTCTCTTATCAATGCTCCATTACCAATGACCCCTTATCAATGCTCCATTACCAATGATCTCTTATCAATGCTCCATTACCAATGACCCCTTATAAATGCTCCATTACCACTGACCCCTTATCAA